>NW_027493961.1:0-339565 GCF_021521415.1 Bidens hawaiensis | reverse complement strand
AAATATGCAATGAAAATTTTAGAAATAAAATACACGGGATCAATTTTCAGTCTTGACAGGGACTAACATGTTTTAGAAAAGATCCGAACAGGAATCATACTAATTAGATGGCAGTCACATAGATCCATGTTCAGCTGTATTATGACATAAAGAAACAGGTTGTATGCAGGTAAACAACATAGTAAGGTTTTCATCGCTTCTATGATACGGGTTAGGTTCAATTAAGCTCAAAATATAAATGGACACCACATCAGAGATTGTGATGCCTCCTATCTATTCTCAAAGCGTATTTGGCTTTCCTCACGTCACCCGAGTTGACCTCGACCCGTAGTGTCTGATTAAGCTGTAAATACATCTTAATCTTTTAGAGTCTTCGTCTCGTTCTCGTTCTTGCCTCTTGATTGATAAGTATTACATAATAGACTTCAAAAGGCTTTAATAATAATTTTTTTACATAGCCTCAAACAGTAGACTACTGCAAGTCCCGAATCTGGATCACTGCAGTTTCTTGACACACTATCTTCTCGCGAATCAGAACACTCACGGGCTCGTGTATGACTGGGTAATCACTTTTCTGCATATCATTCGGAAAGATATATATGGAGACATACACAACTCTTAATGAGTTGTCCCTTTAAATCGAGAAGATTTAGTTAGTATCACTTCTACTTTTACGCACCATAAAAAGCTACCATAACATACAATGACTGTTCTAGAGTCTTTTAGGCCTAATAACTTCACTAGTTAAGCACACAGAAATAGTTTGTGTATCACTTTCCAAGGTTGGATCAATTTTCATATAAACATTGTATACAAACTTCTTACGAAGTAGTAGACTTGAAAAATTATATCATCTCCCAAAAAAATTTAAATACTATCGCCCCGATCAAGTCAAAGTCATCTGGTAAACGGCTATCCTGAAGATCCAATGGATCAGCTGGACCGACCACATACGAATATGCGTCCTTTTAACTAAGTATGAACGACTATTTTTCAGCGACAGAATAAAAACACATCATAAACCGCCCCAGTCGCTTTCAGTCATCTGGTTAATGGCTATCTTCATAATCTACTGGTTGAAGTGAGGACCAAACACATCCGAAGATATGTCCTTCAAACTGAAGCAACCGACATAATTCTAAGCGATAGTGACATTTTTTTTTTATGTAAAAATGAAAAATACGGTTACTCGGGATTGATCATCCCATTAAACTCAACAAGGTTTTGGAAACGAGTTCTATCAAACGCTTTAGTAAAAAAGATCAGCGAAATTATCTAACGAATCAACCTTTTCGAGCACTATTAATTTCTTCTCAGCACAATCCCGTATAAAATGATGACGAATGTCAATGTGTTTAGTTTTACTGTGCTTTACGGGATTGTTAGTTACTGAGATCGCTGCAGTGTTATCAATGCAAATAGGAGTTTGAGTGAAATTCAGACCGTAATCGCGCAATTGCTGTTGTACCCAAAGAACCTGGGAGCAGCAGTTTGATGCTGCCATGTATTCTGCTTCACAGGTAGAAATGGCTACAAAGGTCTGCTTCTTGCACTGCCACGAAACCAATCTTCCTCCCAGAAACTGACAATCCACCGGTCGTCGACTTCCTGTTCTGATTGCAACCTCCATAGTCATAATCTGTATAAGCGACCAAATCCAAGTCTCCTCCTTTCGTGTACCACAATCCCAGCTTAGGCTTGCCTTTGAGATACCGCAGTATTCTCTTCACTTCCTTCATGTGAGATTCCTTTGGGCTTTCCTGAAATCGAGCACAGAAACAAACTGCAAACATAATGTCAGGTCTAGATGCAGTTAAATACATTAAAGAACCTATGATTGCTCGATATTGGGTGGGGTCCACATCTGCGTCACTGTCTGAATCAGCACCCAGCTTGTGGTTGACGCAAACCAGAGTATCAAATGGAGTGTTGTCCTCCATCTTGAAGCGTTTGAGAATGTCTTGGACATATTTAGTTTGATGGATGAACATCCCATCTTTCTTCTGATCGACTTGCAATCCTAAAAAGAACGTTAATTCACCCATTGCGCTCATTTCAAACCTCCTTTTCATAACTTCTTCAAATTCTGACACATGGCGACTTTGATGCAGCAAAGATGATGTCGTCCACGTAGACTTGACCAAGAAGAAAATCTCCCCCCTTTCTCTTGACAAACAGCGTGCTGTCGATCTTTCCTCTTTCGAACCCATTCTCAAGTAAGTAATCAGACAAGGTTGCGTACCAGGCACGAGGGGCCTGATGTAGTCCATATAGCGCTTTACTTAACTTGTACACGTGATCAGGAAAGTCTGGGTCAGGAAAACCTGGAGGCTGCTCAACGTACACAACCTCATCGACTTTACCGTTAAGAAACGCACTTTTCACATCTAACTGGAACACCTTCAACTCATTGTGTGCAGCAAATGCCAAAAACAAACGAATCGCTTCCAATCTTGCCACATGAGCAAACACTTCATTGTAGTCGATCCCTTCTTGCTGATTAAACCCTTTTACGACCAGCCTCGCCTTGTTCCTGATGATTATTCCTTTCTCATCTCTCTTACATTTGAAAACCCATTTAGTGCCAATCGCATGCACATTCTTTGTTTTGCAACCAATTTCCATACCTCCATCTTCTCGAACTGGGCTAACTCTTCTTGCATGGCTTCGACCCACGAGCTGTCTTTTAGAGCTATTTGATAGTTCTTTGGTTCAATCTGGCTGATGAAGCAGGTGTACAAGCACTCGTTAATGATACATGTTTCTTTAATGCTTGCGTAAACACAGGTGTGCTCATTCAAGCTTCGTCTTGTTTGTACACCGTCAGATGGATCACCTATTACATTCTCCAAAGGGTGATTTTTGTGAATTCCAGTAGTCGGAACCGAACTGACTTGCAGATTGTCTTCCAGGTTAAAAAGAGAGATCATCAATGGGTAATTGATGTTGAGAGTGAAAAGGGTTGTAAAATTCTTCTTCAGTAGAGGCGGCAGGTGCATTAACGTCACTTGGAAGATTGACTTTCGTCGTATCGTGGACGTTGCACAATATTTTCCTCCTCATCATACAAAATCTGTGAAGCAATTTTCTCATCAACTTCTGCAAAATCCAAGTAAGGCATATTAAAGGATTTGAACAGTTTATCATAGTCAAAAACTTCAGCGGGTCCCGTGCTGGGCATTGGTGGTTTGTAACTCGTGATGTCGGTGTTACATACCACTTCAACCAAGTTGTTCGATAAATTAAAGACTCTTCTGTTGGGTGTCCCAACAACATATCCGACTAAAATACCTTCGTCGGCTTTCTAACCAAATTTAGAGTTTGTCTTTAATATCGTACATGGGGACCCGAATGGTTCGAGACCATTCAAGTTTGGCTTTCGACCATGCATAAGTTCATAGCAAGTTTTATTTAGCCTTTTAACAGTTAGAACACGATTAAGGATATAACAGGCTGTGGCAACTGCTTCATCCCAGAACACCACGGGAAGTTTAGCATCAGTCAGCATGGTTCTGGCTCCTTCAATTAGCGTCCTGTTCTTCCTCTCAGCCACCCCATTTTGTTGCGGAGTATACGGGGCGCTGTACTGGTGTTCTATCCCTTTCTGTAAGCAGAACAGCTCCATTGGTAGTTTTGAACTCTGTCCCATTATCACTCCTGATGTACTTAACCTTTCTCCCCATAATATTCTCAACCTTGGTAATCAAGTTAATTACCAATTGAACCGTCTCATCCTTTGTCTTCAGAAAATACACCCAAGAGTATCGCGAGTAATCATCAGTTACTACCAAGCAGTATGAAGTTCCACCAAGACTCTTTACATTCACAGGACCAAAGAGATCCATGTGAAGTAGGTCTAGTGTACTGACAATTGAGTTGACCATCTTGGAGTGATGAGGTTTCTTGTGTTGTTTTCCCTTCTTGCACGATAAGCATTGATCTTCAAAGTTGAAATTCTTCAAGGGAACACCAAGCACCAGCCCATTCTTGACAATGTAGTTCATTTTTCTAAGATGTATATGCCCCATTCTTCGATGCCATAATTCGGACTCCGATTCAGTTGCCTTTGAAAGAAGACATGATTCTTCTGTTGCCATCTCAGTTGACCTCATATCCATGACGTATGTGTTCTTTTCTCTTGGAGCTTTCATCACTACCCATGCCTCTGGTATCTTAAAACCAGGATACAGAACAATAGCTTCATTTTTAGTAAGTGCACTGTGTAATCTTTGTCACAAATTTGAGACACGCTCAACAAATTATGCTTCAACTCCTCAACAAAATTCACCTTCTCTAGTTTCATTTTACCATTTGTCACTGTTCCAATACCCGTAATCCTACCACCGCTCTCTCCAGCGAAACTTACTCTTCCTCCTTGAACAGGTTTCCATTCATGTAACAAATTCTTGTTACCAGTCATGTGCCGGGACAGCCACTATCCACAACCCACCGATTGTTTACAGTCCTGTTCAACTGTTCCTGCACGATTAAAGCAAAGGATTAAAATCTGGGGACCCAAGACCTATAGGTCTTGGGTCGATTAAATCTGTTAAACGGCATCCCGTACTTTGGCTGTTCAAAGTCAGTTTGAGAATAATTTCTGTAAGTTCTATAAGGATACCTTCTTGAGAATTGACTATGAGGCCATCCAAACCTTAGTGAATTAACTGAATTATAATTGTTGGTTCGGTTGTTTACTTGGAAAAACTGAGATCGATTTCTTTGAAATCTTGGATTAGTCCAATGTCTGAATTTTGGAGGGTTAACATTCTTACCATTATAGTAATTCTATTAGTTTTATTCTCAGTTTTCGGAGGCCTCATACCTCTGAATCTCTGATTGAGAGGGCAATTAGCAATTAGGTGCCCGATTTGATTGCATCTGAAACAACTCCTGTGTTCAACTTTCGTCTCAAAGTTGTTTCAGATGTTGAGGTTGCATTACTATTTGTTTGTCTAACATATGGTGGGACAAACGGGTTTAGGGGAGAAATCTTTTCAGTTGGCTTATATTCCTCCCCACGTTTTAGTAATACTACCTCTTCTTTTATCTCACTAGATTCGGATGTCTTGTCCGAATTTGATGAGACAGAACTTGGAACAGAAATCTTAACATCCGAAACTGGCGTACTTGTTTCGCTTCGACTAACTTCAGGTTCTTTAATCGAAACTTTGACAGGAACTGTCTGACTCATCTCATCATCAACAGATTTTGATTACTAGGATTATACGTATAGTTATGATTATATGGTTGTGGAACTTCAGAATATCCAATTCCCCCTTTTTTAACTGGGGAACGTTGAACACTTACGATGTGATCAAGCATTGCAGAGGAATTTCTAAACTGTTCAATTTTTCTGTTCAGTTCCACCACTTTTACCTGGTAATCAGCTATCTGTTTATCCCTCTCAGCAATTAGTTTGGTTTTCTCTTCAACGACTTCATAACTAAGATCAATTACTTGTATTTTCTCAACTAGACTGGCTTTAAGACTCCTGATATCTTTTTCACTAGCTTTTATTTTTACCTTGTAACTGTTTTCTCTAGTTTTAGTGTAATGATGATCTTCTTTTAATGTTTTAAATTGAGCGTCCAAACTAATAAACTGATCAGTTACGGTTTTCAATTGTTCAGACAGATTTTCACATTGCATACATGGGAGTTCAGGACTTACCTCAGAAAGCTGATCGTTCACTTCTGCCATGTAAGCTTGAATTTCTCCTGTCTCTTTCTCACTTCCTGCAGTTTCGATGTTCAACAAATTTGCCTGTTCGAAGACTTCCTCAACCTGTAGATTCCAGTTATACCCACTATTGTGTCTAGATACCATAGCCTTATACTCACTATCTCCCCCATTCTGTTGTGCAGGCCTGGTCTGGCTGCGTTTCGACTCTCTCATTTGTACATTCCTTGACAAAGTGACCATTTTGTTGACAGTTATAGCATCGAACCTTTGACTTGTCAAACCCTGGTCTTTCACCAACGAACTTTCTACCCGTTTCTTCATGAACCTTTTAACTCTTCTTACTATCATCGCCATTTGCCACTGCAGATCCATCTCTTCCAGATCATCAGCATCAATCTGATCATAGTCTTCATCCAAAGTTGCGGGATCGACTATTTTAACTTTGATGTAATTTTCATAAGATGAAATGAAAGATGCATAGAGGGCAAACTGCTGTTCAGCTGATTTAACACTCATGGGCATCTATGAGTATTTGTTGGTTTGAGCATTTAACACTTCTTAATCTGATCACGACCCTCAAACAAGGCCGTTGGTGGAATGTATCCATCTTGAATGCACACCCACATCTTAGCATCTTGATATTTAACATACTGCTCAAACCGATCTTTCCAAGCCACGAAATCGGTACCCTTAAGCATTTTCGGAGCCTTAGTAGCTGAACCTGCTTCCACCTCCATCCTCACCAGTTCCGTAATGTTTATAGAAGTCATCTTTGAAAGAAATACGACTCGAAAACACAAAGAAACTCAAAAATAATATTTTATTATTCTGAACAGTACCCAGTAGGCGAAGTTATTCTTAACTTCGCTTAAGATTAACTTCGCTTGAATACTTAACTTCGTTGAAACTCTTAACTTCGCTGAAACTCTTAACTTCGCTTTCTTCTTAAGTTCGCCTGATGTTAACTTCGCTTGATGACAACTTCGCTTATTTAAGCGAACTTGTGAGGCAGGCGAAGTTAAAGATAACTTCGCTTAAACTTATATCTTCGCCTAAACCCTACAAACAGTAGCGGCAACTTCGCCTAATGAACAAACGGTTTTTGCAGGTTTTAATTTGACGTATTGCGAGGTATGCGAAGGTGTAATGGGTTATATTTGATAGTGGGAGATGAGTAGGACACAAAAACTTGGTATTTCAACATAAACTCGTTCCGCGAATAGTCGAACGGAACGATTTCTACACTTGTGTGATAATCCGAACCACACAATCACGAGCAAACGCTTTGATACCAACTGTAGGTTCCCAGCCGGATCTACATGGAAATATCTCGTATTACGTAGGTGCGGAATCTCTACGTAAGACGATACGAGTGTTAGACGCGTTATACGTTAAACCCAAGTATAAAGACACGTTACAATACTCAATAGACACATTCTATTGCAACTCCTTTAACACGTGATAGCCAAATCACAATTACACGTACTGAACCCCAGTTACAAAATAAGCCGTAGCTATACATATATATCATTCGACAACTTCGCCTAACATGCTAGGCGAAGTTGTCAATAACTTCGTTTGTTTCACAAGTTCGTTTATAACAGGCGAACTTGTGAAACAACTTAACTAAAAAATAACACAACCAACTAACACGATTACAGACACTAGATACTGAACTACTGGCATCATGTACCAACACATTTCCCAACTACACGACATTCAAACATTTAATGGTGGGTATGTGTCCTTTGCGGGAGGAGAGAAAGGGAAGATCACTCAGAAGGGTAAGTTGCGGTGTTCTAAAATTTGAAAATGTTAATTTTGTTCCAGAATTGAAGCACAGTTTGTTGAGCGCGTCACAAATCCGTGATAAAGAATTTCAACTCATTTTACTAAAAGGAGTGCTTGATTTTGATACCTGGTATAATTATACCAGAAGACTGGATTCTTGTTAGATCACAACGAAAAGATAATGCTTATGTGATCGACATAAACAAAATGTTCCTGAAAATAACATGCTTGTTTTCAAAAGTGTCAGAACATAATGCCATGCTATGGTATCGTCGTCTTGGTCATGCTAATACTAAAAATTTGAATCGTCTTGCTAAAAATGATTTGGTACGTGGTCTACCTATTAAGGACTTTGTGACTACTGAAAAATGTGTGGCTTGTGCTTTGGGTAAACATCATCGAAAAACTCATAAGCCAAAATTGATTAACACCATTTCATCAGTTTTTCAATTCTCGTACTCTTATTGTCTTGTTATTTCTGATGACTACTCACGTTTTATTTGGTGTTTTTCTTGTCAAATAAGAGTAAAACTGCATATTTGATCAAGAAGTTTATAGTGCTTATGGAGAATCAACTGAACTTGAGGCTAAAGGGAATACGTTGTCATAATGGTACGGAATTTAAGAATGCATCATTGAATCATTTCTGTTCAGAAAAAGGGGTGCTTCGTCAGCACGGACACCACAATAGAATGGTGTGGTTGAAAGGAGAAACAGAACTCTTATCGAAGCGGCAAGGACTATGTTGTGTGATTCTAAGCTGCCATTATTTTTCTAGGCAGAAGCTATTAATATGACCTGTTATGTTCAGAAACGGGTGATAAATCAACAAATCACAAATGAAAACCCCATATGATATTTTCTATGGTTATAAGCCTACTGTTGAAAATTTCAGAGCATTTGGTTGTCCTTGCACTCTACTGAATCTCGAGTCTACTCCAAAATTTGGGGCCAAAGCTGATGATTGTTACTTTGTTGGTTATGCGGGTCATACAGCCTACAGGGTCTACAATAAGTCAACCAAGCAGATTCTAGAGTACTATGATGTTCGTTGGTTGGAAGAAAATGAGACTGATGCTCGTGTTGGTCCAGACTGGTTATTCGACTACAATGAACTCTTCAAACCGTTCAATGTGCTTCGGTCGTCAACACAGACCTCTCAGGAGGTGTTACAGTGAATGTTGAGAAAGATGACCCACATACAGTATCCCATATCTCTCCACTTCTGGATGATGTTGTCACAGAACCACTTCATGACGACACACCCGCATCCGTCACTCAGTCTAAAGAAGCTTCAGAAACTAAATACTCGCAAAATATGTCTGAAAATGCTACAACAGTTAAGGAGGAGAGTCCTATCTGTCATATTTTTGGGAGCACACTATTTCCCGATGCCATTCCAAATGAATATGTCGCCCGCATCTCGTACTCACATTATGCAGCGACCTCTGGATGGAAGAACACTCTTGCTAATAATGATGAGAATTTGTCAAACTTACATTCTACCGGTGATGTTCCTAATCAATTAATTCCATCAAGAATTCAGAAAATTCATCCAATTGAGAATGTCATAGGTCCTCTTGAAACGGGCGTGTCCACTAGAAGTCAGACAGGACACATAAACAACTGTTTTTTCTCCTGTTTCATTTCTCAAATTGAGCCAAAGACGGTAGAAATGGCACTTCAGGAACCAAGTTGGATTGATGCCATGAACGAAGAGTTGGATCAGTTTGATAAGTTGAAGGTTTGGAGATTGGTTGAATTACCGGAAGAAAAGAAAGCACTTGATACGATATGGGTCTTCTGAAACAAGCAAGATGATACCGGGGTTATTGTTCGAAACAAGGCACGGTTGGTAGTTTGCGATTTTCGTCAAGTTGAGGGATTAGACTACACTGAAGTCTATGCTCAAGTGGCTAGACTTGAGGCCATCAGAATTTTTCTGCCTACGCGTCATTCATGGGGTTCACAGTATATCATATGGATGTCAAGACCGTTTTCTGTATGGGGAAGTAAAAGAAGAGATCTACGTGGATCAGCCACCGGGTTTCGTTGATTCCAAGAACCAAATAATGTCTACAATCTAGAAAAGGAATTGTATGGGTTACATCAGGCTCCTCGGGCGTGGTATCCTACATTGACCACACATCTTCTAGATCATGGTTACAAGCGAGGAACCATTGATCAAACCTTGTTTCGTAAAACTATCGGAAAAGATCTGATTCTAGTCCAGATCTATATGGATGATATTATTTTTGGATCCATCAATGCTGAGCTGTGTGAAGAATTTGAAGGAGTAACGAAGAAAAGGTTTGAGATGAGATCGTTGGGTGAAATGACAACATTTTGGGGGCTACAGGTTCGCCAAAGTTTGGCGGGAATTTTACTGCATCAAAGGATGTATGTTGAGGATATGCTCGCTAAGTTTGAATTTCAAGATTCCAAGAGTGCTAACACTCCCATGGCAGAGAGGCCTTTACTATCATCTGATCCAGAAGGGAGTCCCGTAGATCAAACGTACTATGGATCGATGGTCGGGTCTCTGATGTATCTCACTATCAGTCGTCCTGAAAACATGTTTGCAGTCTGCCAATGTGCTCGTTACTCGGATAATCCTAAACTTTCTCATTTAATTTCTATTAAACGTATTTTTAGATATCTGAAAGGACAACCGAAGTTAGGACTTTGGTATCCCAAAAACTCAGAATTTGATCTTTATGCTTTTGCTGATAGCAATTATGGTGGAGATGACATTGAAAGGAAATCCACATATGTCGGATGCCAATTCTTAGGTGAACGTCTTATTTCATGGCAATGTAAGAAACAACAAACGGTGTCTACTTCGACGCAGAGGTGGAATATGTTGCTGCATCAGCTTGATGCTCTCAGGTGATCTGGATGCAAAACCAACTGCCGGATTACGGTTTGGAATTTCTTGATACTCCTATCTTTTGTGATAATGATGATGCCATTGCAATTGTTAAGAATCCGGTTCAACACTCTAAAACCAAGCACATAGATATTAAAATTCATTTTATTCATGACTGTTATGACCGAAAATTGATTCATCTTGAACAAGTTCACAGTGAAAATAACGTGGCGGACTTATTTACAAAACCGGTCGAACAGCCAATTTTAATGTGCTTATGAGTTTTCTTAAAATGCTCCGTTTCGAGGATTGAGTCTTTTTGGAAATAAATTTGTACATATTTTATTAATTTGTAGGGGAGAAAAATCAAAAAGTCAAAAATTGTGTGTGTGCGTTGTTTATTTTATTAAAATAATAATAATAATAATAATAATAATAGTAATAGTAATAAAAGATTCATTCTCGCTTAAAATTATGTCGGTTGCTCAAGTTTGAAGGACATATACTTGTGTATGTTTGGTCCGGTGTTCTACTCATAGATTCACAGGATAGTCATTTACCTAAAGACTGAAGCATCCGGGGCAATTGTGATGTGTTTTATGTTTTGGATTCTTTCACTTAAAATTATGTCGGTAATTCCAAGTTGGAGGGACACGTATTCTCATATGTGTGTTGGTCCTGTTAACCACTAGTGGTCATACGGGATATCCATTTACCTGAAAACTGAATAGTGAATGGGGTGACTGAGTTCTCAACATGTGTGTTTTCTGTAACTCCTTGGGAAATGATATGATTATTCAGTTAACAGCTTTTTGAAGCTTCAAAATTTTTAAATGAAAATTGATCCAACCTTTGAAAAATGATAGATAAATTGTTTCTGTGTGCCTAACGGGTGAAGTTATTAAGCTTAAAAGACTCTAGAACAGTCATTGATTTGTATGGTAGCTTTCTATGATGCGTAAAAGTTGAAGTGATATAAACTAAACTTGCTAAACTTACTGTGGAGAGTCATTTTGAAGATATGTGCATGTCTCCATATACATCTCTCCGAAGGATAGGAAGAACAGTAATTACTCAGTCATACACGAGCCCGTTAGTGTCTTGATCACCAAAAACATTATGTTTATAAGTTATTGTTTCATTAAAAAAAATTATTACAAAAGAGATTATTTTATTTTATTAAAGTCTATGTTTTTAAAAGCTTAAAGGGTCAAACTAGAACTACAGAGATGGGGGTACAAAAGTAAGTCCTGTCATGTCTCGAATGAAAGTTCTGTAAGTCCGGACGGCTTGTAAGTCCAACGTTCAACCTTAAAGCTTAAATTTCATTTGTCTATCTATAAAAATCTTTTAATCAAGCACTAGGGGGTTGGAGTCAAATTGAGGTGATCTGGGGAAAGCTAAATAAGCTTTGAGAAGAGATAGGAGGCATCACAGGTCCATGAGTGATGTCCATCTAAGCTTTATGCCGAACTGAACATAATCCATATCACTGATGCAATGAAAATTATGCTAAGTTCGTTATACCTGCTATCAACCTGTCTCTTTATGTCATAATAACGCTGAACATGAATCCTAGTGACAACATCTTAAACAATATGATTTCATGTTCAGATCTTTTCATAAAATGCGGCGTTCTTATAAAAACTGAAATTTGATCCCAATTTGTAAAATTCAAAAGGATAAATTTTTTGTGTTAGTTTTATTTTATTTTTTTTTTTTTGCTTTATTTTGATTTATTTGTTTTATCTCGAAACTACTCTCCTCGAAACATGTGATTTAACGGGGTCGTTTTCAATGTGTTTAAACTGTTTTGGGTCGACTATCATTTATGTGTTGACATGACTTTGGGCTGAACAAATGTTTTGGGCTTGTTTACGGGTTCTCAGCCCATATCAGTTGGGGTATAAGTAAACCCAAACCTCAATTATTATCCTCATTACATTCAAAAATCTTTCAAAAACCCATCTTTCCTCTCAAACCATCCAGCCGAGAACTCCTCTTGCATAAGCTAATCGCATTCCATTTTTACTTGGTGTTCTTTGATCGATTCACAGGTAATTAGAAAGATTTCTAAACTGATTGTTCTAGTGATATGTAAAGATTCATACCTTCATTGATAAATGGATGGATTGATAGATGGATCACTTATGATAGTATGGGGTTATGGAAAATTCTGATTGTGTTCGCATCAACGATTGAAGCCTGTTAGGGTCGTGGGTCTCGAGTATGTTGCAGGTTTAATGGAGTTCTCGGCATTCTTGAAGAAGACGGCTCATGTTTCAAGAAGGGAGTTCAAAGGGTTTTCTGTCTCCAGCTGTCAAGCAATTAAAGGGTTCTCGATTGACTTTCGTTGACCGAGATATCCCAGCCTTGACCGAGAACACATGTTCTTGGTTGACTTTCGTTGACCGAAATTGTTGTCTTTGCCCGAGAACTCGCGTTCTTAGTTAATCTTGACAGATATCACAAAAGGTTCATTAGCCATTGACCGAAACCCCTTGGTTGACCGAAATCTCCTTTTGAGATAGAAAACTCTTGATGGACTGAAATATTATAATATTATTATTTATCTTCTCTTATGGTCCACCTAATGTGATTTTGTCATCATTAGCCCTTTATGTTTTAAAACCTGAGTAACTTGCTTTAATATATAACTATAGTCAAGTTTGTCTTTACTAACTTGATTCGTTTGGTGCAGTAATGGCTTATCAGACTCTGTTAAATTTTGTGGATACACATAATATTGTTGGACATTTATTTGATCCACCATTGGCTCACAAGGAGTTCAAATCTATGATCGTCGGTTTCAACACTTGCAGGATTTCTCACGCCTTACGAGAAAACCCTGTCATATGCAGGAAGATGATCACTAATTTTTGGAACAACGCCTCGATCAACCAGCGAGGACCAGGTGGAGTTGTGTCAATTGAATCCAAAGTGCCAAAGAAGCTGGTCGTCATCACAGAGGCAATCATATGGGAGGTTATATTATTTGGGGATCAACCTGATTACCCAACGGAATACCCGACTGCTGCTGTCTCCGAGGTTCTTACCAGAATGGGATACGAGGGATCCTATCCCCCAGTGATAAAGAAGTTGTTTCATCCGCACTGGAGATTTCTGATACACACTTTCTTTACATGTGTGTCGGGACGAAAGGGAGGTTCCGATGAGATTAGCCACACGCAGATGTCGGCTATAGTTGCTCTGATTATGGATTGGAATTTCAACTATTCAAAATTCGTTTTTGATGAGATGATGAGCAACCTGAAAGGGAAGAAAAAGGAGATGTTTCTCATGTATCCACGATTTTTACAGATGATTTTTGACTCACATTACACCGATCTTGTCAAATATGTTGAAACATTAGATATGAAGTCGATGGGGCCCAACACTTTTGGGTTGATGAAGCAGTCAAGGAAAGGATCAAAGATCGTTTATCAGGGCCTTCATGCTTTGGTTAAATTTGGTCGGTTTGCCGAAACAGAAGTTGTTCCTGTCACAGCTCAAGTGGCTGAAGAACATGTAACACCAACTCAAAGGCGTGTTGCTACACTTGAAATCTCTGACGATGAAGATGAAGAGACAGAACACCGTGACACCGTTAGTGCTCCGATTGCTGAACAACTAAAGGATTTTGAGACCTTTAAAGAATTACTACAGTCAACTGCATTGAATCCTCCTCAAGCAGCTGCTGTAAATGAAGATGATGAAGATATCCCTGAGGAACCAGCCGCTGATCTCATTCCACGTAAACGAAGGAAGAAAGATCCGATATCTGGTGTGCGGGTAAATGAAGATGAAACAACCACACCGTCAACAACAACAAGCCCTCAGCAAGAATAACATCAGCCTGAGTCGACTGCTCCTGAGACTCACGTTGATCCAAGCCCATCCATTGTTGCGCCTCAAAATCAAGATAAAATATTTGACGATATTGCTCGTGAATTTGAGTTTGAGGCTGATTTTGAACATACTGACGCCCCCTCTGGCTCATATGTCCCAGTCAATCAAGGTCAATCAAGTTCTGTTGTTTCCGATAAGGTTGCTCAAATTCTTGCCATGCAAGAAAAATTTCTACAGAACAAAGGCAATGGAATTGTGCTTGAAGATGCTACCATTAACGTACAAGCTCTTCAACGTCGAGTCTTTGAACTCGAACAAGACTCTATCGTCAAAGATGTATGCATTCAAGAATTGGAAGCCATTAACACTGATAAATATTCCAAGATTAAAGAGCTTCAGTCTAGAATGGGAGAACTAACTGCTATATATCTAGACCTCCAACAAAAATTTGTTCATAAATTTGGAGATGACTTCAAAACAAATGATAATGTAACTTCAAAGATGCCCAGTGTTGATCAAGGTGATAGCTCTGGTATTCGGCCAGCTTCAAACATCGTGGAATCTGAGACGTTGAAACAGTATATGAATGCACCTCCAATCTCCAAAATAAAGTCCGATAGAATTCAGAAGAAGCTACCGGTGATGAAAAAATCAAATCAAAACGTTGAATCATCCGATCACCCAGACATGTTCGTTGTCACCTTTCCAAAGGGATTTTCAGACAAATATGGAGATCTCTATGGTGTAGTGTCATGGGGTTTTGACGTTGAAAAGAACATGTGGTGGGTTAAACGGATGTCCGGGGCCACTTAGTACTAAAAGAAGATGAAAGATTTTGGATTTTGGACTAAGGTGGATCTCAGTGACCTGAGAAACTCTCCATTCCACAACCCAACTAATGATAAACGTGGTAGAGATTTCTGAACTTTCTGAGAAGTCAAGTTGATAAAGTCTTTCCGAATATGTCAACTGCGGAATCCTTTTTGAAGTAAGCTAAGGGGGTCAAGGATCCAAGGAAAGGAAAGACAATGGTCAGTGTATGTGGCCTACTACAAACAAGACCACTCATATTCATGTGCCTAAAGCTATTCCAGATGGTACTCTGGATAACATGAGATTCTGTATGTATGATAGTGCGACTGCCACCGTTATACGTTTGAAGAAGGGCAAAGGGCAGTACATATTTGTTGATCCAAGAGATTTGCTAAATCTTGGAGAGAAAGACATTAAGACCCTCAGTACATTCCAGATAATAGCTAACCCGATCTTTGAAACGGCTGCTAAAGAATACACAAGCATGGTCGCTTCTATTATCAGGTGCAAGTTTTGGGCAGGTGCTTTGAAAGACGCTGACATTGATTATATGGAGCATGACCGAGGACCAAGCTACAAACCAAGGGGGAGATTGTAGGGCCTCGTTAATTGGTTTGTACTTAGTTTGTTTATTTTGATTGGGCTGCGTACGCAAACCGAGATCCCTTTGGATCTCGGTGGGCTTTGGGCTATGTTGGGCTAGTAGGTTGAGCACCCATATATATAGAGCTTATTGTATAGGGTTGTAGGTTGTTCATTGAGTTGTGTTTTTGGCCGTCTAAGGGTTATTCTAGACATGTTTGTATTGATAGTGCTTAAGCACCCGACCTTCAATATAACGTGTGTTTTGAATCAATTCTTGTGTTCTACGTGTTTGTGTTTCGTGTTATTGAATCATCTAGTGATGGAATTCCGCACCAACACCTAGATTTTTTGATATCATAATTGAAAGATCCGTCTTGGACCTTACAACATTAGTTTAATGAATGATCACATTCGTTACAACTAATTAAACGAATCTATTCATTCGTTAAGAATATATCTCATTCATTAAACAAGTTTAACGAATGGTACTTGTTCGTCACAATTAATAACGAATAAAGTCACATTTGTTATTAGCAAACAACGAATGAACATCTCATTTGCTACAACGAACGAATGTGAAAAGACGAATGAACATTTTGACTGATAGTGGTCAAAGTCAAAATTAACAAAACATAAATAGTCAAACATGCAATTTGAAATTACAATTCATATTTATTCATTAAGATTAATATCAATGTGGCCGGAATGACATTGACTATAAACCCTAACACACAAATTGATTAACCTTAATCATTTAAACTATCAATTAATCTGTTTTAAGTTCGTTCGGGTTTTGGTCTGATTAACCCTTTAATCATGGTCAAAAACTGATGTTTAATACATCATTGAACTCGTCATTACCTACAGATCACAATAGAATCACTCAAATATCAAATTAGCAAGATTTGGAATTTTGAAAAATTTGGGCAGAGTGTCTCTTGGGTTTCTTTCCTTTCTAGGCACACATGAATGAACGAATGAGGGTTCATTCGTTTTATCATGGTTTATATATACCGTAAACTTGACACAAAACCCTAGGAAAACAAATAGGCTCATTCTTTACGTTTAAATAGACTAATGACCATTCATTCGTGCACTCATTCGTTAACATAGTTAACGAATAAACTCATACATTAAAACATAACGAATTGCTATTTATTCGTTATTTATTAGTTAAACTGTTTCAACGAATCAATACCCATTCGTTGTCATATAGCGATAGCGGAAGCGAATGTTCATGGGTAACGAATGTAATACATTCATTGTCATACTTTAACAAAAGGTCACTCATTCTTTGATTACATTAACGCATTAGTACTCAATAATAGTGCAACGAATGGTAGAATTACCTTAAAAATGGAAATTTACCATTTCAACCAATTAAATAATTATCAAAACCAATGTTTTGATATATTTACTTTATATATACATTAAACTTTTTACCCAAAAGGTGAAAATACTAAGTTAAGCTGTTTACGTTAACAAGCTTAATAAATCGTAGGAAAATCGTTTTCTTTCCAAATCTTTTATTCACATAGCTTGGTAATCAAAAATAATCCAGAAACAAAATCTTTTTGAATTTTGAATATTTTTCAAATCAAAACAAAATAAAAATTAAAAATAAATGCAAAAAATAAAATGTAATCTACAAAAGCAGTATATATTTTCGTGAGTTGAGGATATAATCATATTGATCAAGAAATTCATCCATAACAGATTTATCTTTCGAATTTATTATGACTGATGCTAAGTCGGTCATTGATATTGTTAACCACTTAATATTATAAAAAAAATTTTAGGAATTTCTGTGATATGATCAAAGTTCAATTAGGGCACAAGATATCAGAAACTATCAGCCTCTAACCTTGATTCGGGCTCAATTTGATTTTTACCGTGCCACCGCAACTTGACTTAAACAATTAAACCACTTGTCAAAATATTTGATTTTATAGTTTTAGCAATCTAGAAAATAATCCCCACTACAAGATATACCCCCGTTATCAAGCACTACCCCAAATATCCTTTACCATGAATGAGTATGCACAATTTCATCTGTATGGCTTGCAAACTTTGTATCGCCTGGGGTCTGTTTCTTATTGGTATAAAGACACACACAATGGAGGAACAATGTATGACTGAAAGCGTGGTTGATCAAGTCAGTAATGAATTTGTACAAAGTGCAGCAATGATCAAGTTTAATGACTTATAATGGGTTTGCTTATAAAGCAATTTAATATTCACATTTGCAAATAGCCAGATGATAAACCGCATAAAGACTCATAGTGTCCAGAAACTAGAAGCATCCCATCAATACATGATTTAAATCCATAAGACCATACACCATTGAAGTGCTAACCATTAACTAGAAGCTTCTTTAAACAACTTTTATTTTTGGTGATCAAACAGATTTACGGTTTGAGTATGACAGACTATTACTAGTCTACCTTCATCACCAAGAATTTATAAGAGACTAGCACATCTTTCAATTGGCTACACTATGTTTTTATCACATACTTTACCTTACTCGTTTGTTTAGACCTACCAATGCACCAATATAATTAAGCACACAGTCTTTTATGCCTATTTTTATGCTGAAATTTAGAATATAAATGATCAATGTACTATCATTTTCTCTTTTTTACTTCAAAACTCATTTTGAGGATCACATTTTTTAATATTTTTGGATTTTCAAAATATTTGAATGGTTTTGGAATTTATTTGCACAAACATAAAGCACAATATTTTTGTATTTTCCCATTTTTCTCCCCCTAAACACCAAAATATTAAAGAAAGAAAACAAAAAAAATTGTACAAAAACATAAATATGATTACTCGAGCTTTATGATATCAGCAAGTGATTTTAAACTATTTAAACAATGCAAATATTTGAATATCATTGTATCAAAAGCTTTGGTAAAAAGGTCTGCCTTTTGATGATCCGTGTGAATTTTTTCAATATCAATTAATCTCTTTTCATAACAGTTATGGATAAAGTGATAACGAATTTCAATATGTTTTGTTTTAGAGTGGTTCACGGGGTTCTTCGTTATGCATATAGCGGCAGAGCTAACAAAAAAAAGAGTAGTAAGAAACTTCAAACCGTAATCCCGGAAATATTGATGGTTCCATAAAACCTGTGAACATAAACTCGAGGCTATCACGTATTCGACTTCAGCGGTTGAATTATAGACGTTGTCTACTTCCTACACTACTAGGAAACAAGTCAGTTTCCTAAAAACTAACAATCCGCCTTTGTTTGAAGTTGATTTTGCATCCTCCGTTTTCATAATCTAAGAAAGCGATAAGATTGATACTATCATCCTTGGGATGCCATAACCCGATGCCAGGATTACCCCTCAGATAGTGAAAGATACGCTTCACGGTTGCCAGATTAGTCACTCGAGGACTCGTTTGATACCTGGCACACATACAAACAACGGCTTAAGACATCATTCACATACTTCGTCTGATGGATAAAGATCCCGTCTTCAGGATGATGAACCTGCAACCCCAAAAAAGAAACTCATTTCTACCATAGATCTCATCTCGAACTTGATATGCGTCGACTTCTCGAAGTCCTCACATTACTTGTCATTATGGAGCCAAATATGGTGTCATCGACATAATTTTGGACAAGAAGCAAATCATCGTCAACTTTCTTGTAAAAGAGAGTACAATCCACAGTCTCTATTTTGAAGCCACTATCGATCAGATGGTCAGCAAGCATGCTATACCAATCTCTCGGGGCTTGATAAAGACCATATAAAGCCTTGTTTAAACGATAAGCACGCTCGGGATAGTCAGGATCTTCAAAACCAGGAATCTGTTTCACATACACCTCTTCATGAAGTTCCTCGTTAAGAAAC
Source organism: Bidens hawaiensis (assembly GCF_021521415.1). Taxonomy (NCBI): domain Eukaryota; kingdom Viridiplantae; phylum Streptophyta; class Magnoliopsida; order Asterales; family Asteraceae; genus Bidens; species Bidens hawaiensis. The sequence continues at coordinate 320,107 of NW_027493961.1, read as the reverse complement.
ACACTCTTAACGTCCATTTGATAAAATTTGAAGTTCTTAAAGGCTGTGTAGGCTAGAAAAATACGTATAGCCTCCAGTCTTGCAACATGAGCATATACTTAAGTGTAATCCACGTCTTCTTGCTGATTGAATCCTTGCACAACCAATTGTGCTTTATTTCGGACAATAACCCCACGATCATCCTTTTTACACTTAAAAACTCATTTTGTAGGGATAGGCTTCTTAACCGGTCAGGATTATCAATGAGATCCCACACACCCAGTCGTACAAACTATTGCAATTCTTCTTACATTGCTTCTACACACCAAGAATCTTAAAGTGCCATAGGAACACTTGTCGGCTCTACTTGAAATAAAAATCAAGTGTATCGGGTGATGCTCATGTAAGGCCCCGGTCCCGGTGCCCTACTTTGGCGTTGGATTTACTCATAAACACGATTCTAAATATAAGAGTTAATTAAAACTTTTCGCAGAATATAAAAACATCAAACATATTTTACAAAAGCATAACATTCTTGTTTAAAACATTAAAATTGTCTTAAGATAAAACTTCATAACTTTTCTTCACTAGATGCCAGTCAGCTCAATCCATGCCTGTGTCCCCTTCAATCCAGCTCATTCATCCTATTTGCCTGCATGCATACTAAAAGCCAGCTACGCTGAGTGAGTTCTAGTTAATCAGGCAACATACATTACATTCATATATATATATGTATGTATATGTACCCGTAGATACATATTACATACTTAAGTTGCTTCTTTTATTCATACATACATACTTCTATACTTTCATACTTGCATTCTTTCATACTCTCATACTTACATTCATACATACTTTCATATGTTCATATTTTATCTTACTATACGTACGTACACATACATTCATACTTTATACTTTCATAATTTCATTCTTTCATAATACATGCGTAGCTACCATTACATTTTAAAGAGCTTTCCGCCCTATAACCTCACAGATATTGTAAGGGTCTGGTCCTGACATCACAGATATTATAAGGGTCTAGTCCCCAACAGATATTAATAGGGTCTGGTCCATATCCTCATATATATTATTAGGGTATGGTCCATATCCTCATAGATATTATTAGGGTCTGGTCCCTATCCTCACAGATTTATAAGGGTCTGGTCATATCGTCACAGATATTATTAGGGTATGTTCCCTTTATTTCATGCAACCATACCATACTTTTCTTTATATATATATAAACTTTCACACATACTCTCAATCTTTTCTATAGGATTCATATATTATTCATACATCATACATAAGAAAATCACATATCATACACTTACCACTTAAGATAAGTGTATTGACTAAACACATAGGAGTACGCACACAATCCCGAAAAACATAACAGAGAAAAGGGGCTAGAAACTCACCTGGGTCTTGTGCTTCTCAGAGTTAACTGTAATACCCTTCCTTAGTTGTGCACGGCTATCTGTGTAATAATTATAAGTATCAATTAACTACCTCTAACTATATCATCTAATCAAATCATCATTCCAATCGAATCGCAATTCTAATCGAATGACAGTTCTAATCGAATGGCAGATTCTAATCGAATGGCAGATTCTAATATAATGACATATTCTAATCGAATGATAGATTCTAATCGAATGGCATATTCTAATCGAATGACGGATTCTAATTGAATGACAGATTCTAATCGAATGACGGGCTCTAATCGAATGGAAGATTATAATCGAATAGAATTCGATTCGATTACTTTTCCCATTCGTAGGTTCCTCTATGATGGGAATTTGCTGTTGGTTCTTGGTATACAAGCTTCCCATTGGTGCAATTAATGCATTCGAAACATTGAAACAAGGCTTTTCTTCTTTGATCATCTCATTTTCGATCATTTCTAATTCTACAACCTGAAGGAAGCACACTTCATCATCTACTTTCAAATCATTGAAGTTTGGCTTTTGGAGGATGAATTTGCCGGCAGTGTACCATTCCTTAGACATTGAGTTGAGCAGCTTGGTATTCAGGTCAAAATCAGTCATGACATAATCAGTTGTTATGAGGTCATTCACAATTGCCAGAAATCTTTCAAGGATGGACTTCAACCTTTCTCCATCTTTGTATCTAAATCTCTCAAGCTGTTGCTTGAGTCTTTGCTTCTTTATGTTCTTTTGCTCAGTGTTTCCCTCGAACATTTCAAGAATTGCATCATAAATTGCCTTTGCAATAGTATCTCCCAAAACAGTCCTAGCTTAATCATTGCTAAGGCCCTGTTATCCCCTTTTCTCAACCTATCTTGCAGCACCAGTAACAGCTCCACCATCAGTGGCTTGTGGCCCATTTATAATCGAGTTCCACATGTCTACATCGTTGTAGCACACGGCCGATTCAAAGAGTACTTTCCATTTGGTGAAGCTTTCCTGTCCATAAAGTCTAGGTATTTTGTTAGTGGACACTTCTTGTTCTTCAAGACCAGACATTTTGGTTGTTTGAAAAACGAAACAGTAATAGAGTAAAAATCAAATTTTCAAGTGACAATAATCAGATTTGACTATCAAATCCTCAGATCTGATGAATCTGGTCTGATTGGAACAAGAAATGACAATAAAGATGTAAACTTTAAGGAAAATAAAACACCGGATGTTTGTAGATCTGGACGGAAAAGAAGAAAAGTGTAGCTGACGTCACTCTCCAATGGAACAGTGCTTTGCTTATGTCATTGTTCTTCTTCAGATCTTCAATCAGCAACAAGTTCTTTACTTAAATCAGCAATCAACAAGCTCTGATACCACTTGTCGATCCCAAATAATCACTCAATACTTATAACAATGTCATAACCCACACATAATGTGTCGACAAGAAGTTTAATAACGGATTGCTAAATAAGGAAAGATTCTTGTTTGTAAATGGCGGAATCAAAAACAAACAAGATTTGTTGCTTAAAGGTTAATAAAGGAAACAGACACGAACAATAACTCAAAAGATTTCCATTTATATAAAGAGATTCATACAAATGATAATCAATTAGGGTTTCTTGTTGGAATGTATATTCAATGATAACCTAGGACAGCCGTCACACTCTAATCAGGAATATTCTCTGTTTTCTAAAAAGTGTAAAAGCAAATCCGTAGGAGGCGTGCCCTAAAATAATCTATTTATAGGCCTGCCACCTTCTGACAGCTGTCATTCCATCTAGAAACCCTAATTAAATAACACATATTCAAAACTATACTAAGTGTAAAAACAGGTCTTCCGAGTAGACTTTGCATAAGTTGTATTTTCCGAGTAGGCTTTGTGTCTTTTGTCTTAGAGTAGACCTGGTAACCTTCAAGTGTGTTCGGGAACAGTTTCCGGGTAGACTTTAATTTTCACCGAGTAGACTTCAATCTTCTTGATCATATTAGACTTTTCCCGACATGATCTTAAGAGCAACCTTGGTCTTCCATGGTCCTTTCCACTCCTTGATAGGGAAAAGCTTATTAGCAAAGTGTGCTCGGTAACACTTTAGCCTGCTTGAGTTGAACCCTACCCGATGTAACTTGTGATATTTCATTACTCACATCAAGATTGCTCGGACCACTGTTATTAATGAATACCTTGCCCGATCTTCCAATCACATCGCTTGATGAGCTTGGTTAACCAAGACCTTACTCGGAAGCATACCTTGCTTGGCTATGAAGAACAAACTTGCTAGATATAGTGAACCTTGCCCGGTATACACTAACTAGTGAACCCTGCTCGGATATGCACTAAAGAAGACTTCTAGAAAATAACCTTACCCGATATGCAAAATATCATGCCCGGCTGAGTAAAACCTTGCCCGGATGTCTCAGGTGTGCTCGGTTCCATACTTAGCGATTTCTGAGGAGGTTGAGAAGATTCCAATCTCCCTTATGATCATTTAAGGTCAAATCTTGACTCAACAGGTTGGGAAAGTCGAGCTGAAATTCCCGTTCTGTAAGGATTGTGTTGAACTCAGGCACAAAGCAGAAGATTGCCCCGAGTATGAAGATAAAGATGAACCCGAAGAGGTTAATTATGGTTACGGGGATTCCTAAGGCCAAGGGTTTAACTCAAGAACCTATCACCCGGACCTGAGGAACCAACCGAACTTTAGATACGGGAATACGACTACCTAGTCAAACCCGAATTTTCATGGGTCTAGCCAGAACCGACAACAAGGGAAATTACCACCAAGGCGGTTAGCAGCAGGGTTCATATAACCATAACAGTGGTCGAGGCTATAACATGTATGGTAACTGAGATAGTAGTTCATCGGGTGGCCAGAATCAGGACCTGCATAAAGGGTCTTCGGGAAATTCAAAGGGATCGGTGCACTCGAAATTAGATGCATTGCTGAAAATAGATACCGAAAATCAGAAAGACACTAAGAGACAGTTTGAACTAAGAGATATATCTTCAGAAGCAATGGCGAAGCAGATTGGTCAGTTAGCCACCGACATGGCTAAGTTGTAGAAAAGTGTAGGTCAGCAACCGAGTGACACCATATTAAACCCGCAAAATTAATTCAAAAGCTCCTAAAAGGGAAACAATGTGCACTTCAATGCGGTAAGTCTATTACCTAATTTTGAAATTTCTAGTTTTGAAGTTGATTCACCATCACACTTTGTTGAGGGGGTGGTGGAAGATGTTAGTGATGAGAGTGATTGTGTCGGTCAAATGAATCAATTTTCCAAAATGAATCAAAACTAAAAACAAATGAAATGTCTTTTTTGTGAAAATTGCACATGTGAAAATTGTTTAAATGGTAAATTGACCAACATGAGAGATGAGGATGTGGAGAATAATACCACCTCAAGTAAACTCCAAGACCCAGGAGTATCGCTTTTATCAATTTAAATTGGAAAATTTAAAATTTATCGGGCTCTTCTAGATCTTGGAGCATGTGTTAGTATCATGTCCGGTATTTTATATGATCAGTATGAATTTGGCTCGTTAGAAAAGGTAAACACCACCGTGGTGTTGGCAGATCAAAATCATACACTTCCTCGGGGCATGGTGACTAATGTAATGGTTTAGGTGGAGGGATTTTGCTACCCAGTTGACTTTCATGTACTTGACTATGCTAAACGTGTGAATAATACACAATCTACAGGCATACTGGGTAGGCCATTTCTTACCACAGCACATGTGGTGATTGATTGTGCTAAGGGAACATTGGGAATTAAATGTGGGAACCGTGATAAACGGTTATTATTGTTTGAAAATGCTACTGGCCTTCTTGTTGACAAGATAAGCCCGAAGGAGGATTTTGTTGGCAGGTGTGTATCCTTGAACAAGGAACACACAAAAGAGGAATGTTTTGTGATTGGCAGGTTAGTTCAGAAGAAGGGAGTGGAGAAACAACAGAGTGAGAAGGTGGTAGAGAAAGGTAGCCGACCAAGAAGAAAGAAGGAGAAAAAGATACCACCTGAATGTGTTGCAAAATGGAGATTAGCAATGTTTGGCCTGATCCTGGTTTGCTAGAAGATTGGGTGCAACTTCTTACGGAAGAGTATGCATATAAAGAGAGGGTTGCACGAGAGCGTGCTAGTCACCCGCCTTGAGAGAAAAATGGTGGTATTTGTATATTTTGTACACTTTCTTTTGGGTTGCATTTTTTAGTTTTTTTTATTACTAACTGTATTTCAAGCGTACCATCATAGAAAAAGCTAAGTGTGGGGATACCGTAAGGGAAAAGTTGGGATTTTGATGTGTTTGGTAAAGTTTTTGTCAGAAAAAGAGGTTTCAGTTAAGCTACTCAAAGTGCTTTCATGTTCTTTTTGTTGTGGTTAATCCAGGTAAGTTTATATTTTGTTGTATTTGGAACTTTGTGGGTGTAGTTCACTATAAACCCTCACGAGACCTTACTCGTCCACAAGGGCTATCGGGGGGTTTGAAGGGGTTGTTGCATACGGTAAATGAAACCATGATTCCTACGAAGGTGAGTTAGGTATCTTAACTTTTTAAATCGTTTAACAAAGTTTATTATGAAACTTAACTAATTCGGCTCGGTAATTGTTTTAATAAAATAATATTAAATTATTATTTTTTTTTGAAAAATTATTAAAAGACATATATCTTACACATGGTGAGAAGCTTGCTTCTTCACGTCTTGAGATTTTGTAGATTCGGTTTTAGTCTTTGGAGAAGACGAGTGTTCATGAGTGTTCACGAGTGTTGCGAGTCACGTTTAGCATTGAATAATCATACATATCAGGTGATTTTGGTTTCATAATTTCTTTTGTTATTTTAGTTTGAGTGTTGAAAGTGTAATTGTAGATTTTAGTGTCAGAACCATCACATTAGAGCCTCGATTTTAAATTGTTAAACAGTCAATTTCAACTCCATTCTTCAAATGCTCTTTAAACATTTTATATTTTTAACATTGAGAACAATGTCAACCTCAAGTGTGGGGATGGGGGGGGAAATTGAAAATTTTAGCCCGATAATACCTCCAAGAGTCTTCGGAAACCAAATTTGTTAACTGTTTATTATTGTTTTTAATGTCAAGTTATATGTTTCTAGTTATGGTTGGTTTTCCAGCTTCTCGATAGTTTTCCTAACAATTGTTTTAAAAAAGAAGTTGAAAATGGAGTCGTTTAGGCGGGGATAACGAGTCAATGGGACGGGTATACATGTTTCATATCGGCAGCCCTTATTTCCATTCATATTGTGAGATAGCCCCTACACTTAATACCCATATTATATAATAATTATCAAACATGCCATATATGAATATAGGGTAACCGACATGTTTCACAGAATTAGAACTTGCTTGTCATATGCTTATCGAGATCTTAATACCACCACTTGTATGGAGATTAGGACTTTAAAAAACTCGAACATACATTTCCCCACTAAATAAAATTATTTACCCGACATTGTCCCTTAGGAGCCCGTTTGGACCATTGATGTGTAGTAAAACACACTTACTTTCCTTATGATTTTATCATGGTTTTTATGCTTAACTGTTTATTTTATGAAAGTATTGGGGGTTAAGTGCAATAATTAACAAAGTTTAAATGTTAATTGTAGGTTTATGAAAGATGGTGAAAAAAGAGTTAATTTGGAAGATTCTAGAGGCCTTGTTGGTCAAGTTTTAAAGCTACAACTCAAGGCCCAACCCAAGCCCACAAGTTAGAATCCTTGTATAATATTATATTAAGATAATTAATTGAGTTTTCAGCCATATACCAGCCAAGAAACCCGAAATCAAAAAGAACCCTAACTCTTTTAAGAGTTCCGATCGGCAGCAGGCAAAAAGGGAAAGAAAAAGAAGAATCTTTGGCGGTTGTGGTGGCTGTGACGGTTGGAGAGGAAGAAGAACATCAAGGAGACTCTTGTGCAGCTGCTAGGCATCATAAACATCCATAAACTCAGCCATATAACCCTAAGTAATCATCTTTAAACTTTGTTTATTGTTCAAGAACCCTAACTAGTTGAATTGATCTTTTTCTTTGGATTGTTTTGCAAGTAATTGATTGTTTGACTTTGATTTAGTTATTCTTGGATCTTGAATGAGTTTGATTATGTTTATGATGATGTTTATGATGTTTTACTAGAATGTTAATGGCTGTCCAAAATTAATGAGTAGCTAATCTTGTTTCTTCTACCTAGGTTTGATGAATATTGTTAGGTTTTGACTAGTAATATGGATTGTTAACGATCATGGCTTAAATTGTTAATGTAAAGTTTGATTTAACAATAAATTAGATTGTGTTTAGTGGCTGTGTTTTGTTTGATTATACCTAATAACCTCGTGCTTTAATTAATTGAATCGGTTTTGATTGATTGTTGCATGTTTAAGACTCTTTACTTTGTGTTTAGGGTTTGTTTGCGGGGTGTACAACCGTAGGGATAAGTGGGTAAATTAATTAAATAATGTCAGTTGTGAAACACCTTCTTAGAGACCGAGAGGTGATAAGAAGTAAACTCGTCTCACTACTTTTACTTGTTAGAATTAAGATCGCGCGAGAGCGGGTTTTGTTCTTGTCGGGTTTGGGTGTTTGAGCGATTAGTTGGTCTAGTTTAAGTTAAGTTGAATTGTTCCTCTATCCTTGGTTGCGTAGTATTCGTTTCCATTAGGCTAGTGTGTCGGTGAGACCGAGAGGTGAGTCGGTATTAGAACACGTTAATAATTTGTTTTCCCGGTTTGTTCTTAAAATCAACTAAGATAAGTTAGAGTTTGTTAGTGAGACCGAGAGGTGATCTGATCTTCTTGAGCGAACCTTATTTGTGTCATCCTTTAGAACCGGTGTCGTGAGAGTTTTCAATCCATTGTCTTGTCATCTCCTTCAATATGATTCTTACCTAGGTAGACGTTTTTATTACTGCAGTCAAAGTTTTCGAAGTTTTGTTAAAAGTTTTCATTTAGTTAAGTTAAGTAGTTAAATCAATTCTAAAATAAATCAATTAAATATTTTGGTGAGTCTTGGTTAGAGTTTAGTGATTATAAACGTTTTCACGTTTCTTCGAGTTCGATATCCAGACTTTCCTCATCTGTGCTATACGCAATCGGTACACTTGTCGTTTGTGTGAACTAGGATAGATTGTTTGGTTTTTAAAGCTTAGTTGCGACTTGTGTTTTATTTATATATATATTTTCGGACATTAAGTTTTTGGCGCCGTTGCCAGGGACACGGTTTGAGGCGTATTAAGAACGACTCGAGTTAGGACTTGCCTTGTTTACTACTTGTCTTTCTTATTTGTTTTGTTTGTTAGTTTAAAATAGTTTAGCTAATTATAGTTTCTTTTATTAGTTGTATGCGACGTACTCTATCTCTAGGACCACCAGAAGTTGAAGGATTTCCCGAACTAGAGAGAGAGCTTCTTGAGAGACGTCGTACAAAACCGTCTTCCAGTTCATCTACATTTGTCGGTAATACGTTCTCTTCTCCTACTTTTTCTGAACCCGTCATTAGGGATAGGATTATGGGCGACGCAAATCCACCACTGAGGGGGACAGTTGCAGACCGGGCCCGTCCGGTCGATGCTGGCGCGAGATCCAGCATTGCTCCACCAGCTATAGGAGTTCAAACGACTTGGCAGATTCCATCTAATGTTCTGAACACAATTGCTCATTCTGCTCAATTTCACGGGTTACTCCATGAGAACCCACATGCTCATATCACTCGCATCACACGAATTTGCGACACGTTTCATCTTGCCTGCGTATCCGAAGACGCCATCAAACTCCGAATCTTTCCGTTCCCACTCGTTGATCATGCGAGTCTGTGGCTTGAGTCCCTCCCACATGGATCCATTGCTACTTGGGCTGCCATGCAAACCCAATTTCTTGAAAAATACGATCCTCCGGCTAAGGCCGCTCGTTTGCGTAACCAAATTCATTCTTTACAGATGGAGGACACCGAGAGCTTCTACGAGGCGTGGAAAGGTTCAAAAATCTACTTGCGTTATGTCCAAACCACGGCCTACAAGACTGGGCGGTTGTTGAGAAGTTCTACAACGGAGTGACGTACGCAACTCAGAGTATGCTCGACACAGCTGCAGGAGGTAACCTACTGACAACGAAGGATACGGATGAGTGCATTGCCTTGTTTAACGGTTTAGCCATGAGTGGATACCAGGGACCACCAGTTAAGAGTACCAAAACCGTCGATTCCCTATCACGCGGCATACATTCGGTCGACACGAGCACCGCACTTGCGGCACAAGTTGAAGCGTTAGCAAAGATCGTGAAGGACTTGCAGGTGAAAAGTAAGTTATGCGAGATCTGTAGAGGGGGACATGATACTGTTCAGTGCCCCGTAGGTTTCCAGGAGGAGGCAGTCGACTTCGTTAATAATCCAAACCGAAATCAACATTCTTTCAATTCTTATAATTCGGGGTGGAGAGGTAACCAAAATTCCAACTGGAGGAACGGAAATCAGTCCGGCTTCCAGCAACGTCAGAGCCTATTCCAGGATTCCGGTGAGGGACCGAGTAGTGGGGAGAAGAAGCCCACGTTAGAGGAGATGATGGCACAGCAGACACAGATGTTGTCTTAACTCATGACTCGAGAGGACTCCCGTCACCAAGAAACTCAAGAGAAATTCCGGGAGCATGAGTCATTCATGAGAAATCAAGGAGCGTCAATTCAAAATATTGAGCGTCAGATGGGAGAGATAGCAAGTCGCCTAAATGAGAGGTCGCCAGGTACACTTCCAAGTAACACTGAACAAAATCCGAAGGCGTTTGCAAAGGCTGTGACAACAAGGAGCGGTGCAGGGGCACGTAGCGAGCCCGTGATTCAAGAGGCGACGAGAGGAGTTGTTAACGAGCCTGCGGTAGATGTAGAGGAGCAGGTAGACGAGGAGATTCAGTTGGAGTCTCCACCGGCCAAGGTGCATCAGAGGCACAGCCCCGGAAGTTCAGCACAGGCCGAGAACCAACCACTACCCAGCACACCACCGAGAGTCTACAAACCTAGACTCCCATTTCCCGGGAGAGTCCGTAGGGATAGAGACGAGGAGCAGAACTCCAAATTTCTTGATCTTCTGAAGCAACTTCATCTTAATATTCCTTTCCTTGAGGCACTTACGCAAATGCCTAAATACGCAAAGTTTCTTAAGGATATTCTTTCGAACAAAGAGAAGTTAGCCGAGGTCTCTTCCATTCCTCTTAGTGCTGGTTGCTCTGCAGTCTTGCAGAGAAAGTTACCAAAAAAGATGTCCGATCCTGGGAGTTTCACAATTCCCTGCATCTTGAGTGATAATACGATCGTCCATGCGCTGGCAGATCTTGGTGCCAGTATTAATCTCATGCCGTATTCCGTGTATCGCAAGTTGGGTCTAGGCGAACCGAGGCCTACCCATATGAGTATCCAGCTTGCTTATCGTTCTGTGAAATACCCCCGAGGGGTGGTCGAGAACATGCTTGTTCGTGTCGACAAGTTCATCTTCCCGGTGGACTTTGTCATCCTGGACATGAATGATGACGATAGTGTCCCACTCATCTTGGGCCGACCATTCCTTACCACTGCACAGGCATTGATTGATATCAACGAGGGTAAATTAATCTTAAGAGTTGGGGACGAGAACGTCACCTTTGACGTTCGACAGTCACTGAAACACCCCAAGTCTGCTGATGACTCCTTATACTTCATTGATACCATCATGGAGCATGTCGGAGAGTTTCTCAGTGAAATTTGTGGAGGATCTGCCTCCGACACCCAGATTCTCGATAGGGAGATTCCGGAGATTGAAATGGTTGCCATAACCAATCAGTCCTTAAATGACGACACCGAGTCGCATACCCCTGAATCTGGCGTGTCTGCTGAGATCGTACGAGACGATCCGATGGACCGACCTTCGGTCTAGAGTCCTCCTCTTTCCTTAGATCTTAAGGATTTACCTTCCCACCTTGAGTATGCATTTTTAGATGAAGAGAGGAAGCTTCCGGTTATCATTGCATCTGCGTTGACCGAGGTCGAGAAGGAGAAGTTGTTGAGGGTGCTACGAGAGCGCAAGGAGGCTATTGCTTGGAAGATTATCGACATCAAGGGTATCAACCCTTCGTTCTGCACTCAATAAATTCTCATTGAGGAAAATTTCAAAACTGTCGTCCAGCCGCAACGGTGGCTTAATCCGAAAATGCAAGAGGTCGTAAAGAAGGAGATCATTAAACTCCTTGATGCGGGGATCATTTTCCCCATTTCTGATAGTACTTGGGTGAGTCCAGTCCAAGTGGTTCCTAAAAAGGGTGGCATGATTGTCGTCACCAACGAGAGGAACGAGCTTATTCCCACGAGGACTGTGACGGGATGGCGAGTCTGCATTGACTATCGCCGATTGAATGATGCCACCAGGAAAGACCACTTTCCTCTCCCATTCATTGATCAGATGTTAGAGCGTTTAGCAGGTCAGCAGTACTACTGCTTCCTAGATGGTTTCTCCGGGTACTTCCAGGTTCCGATAGCTCCCGACGACCAGGAGAAAACCACTTTCACCTGCCCTTACGGAACGTTTGCTTACAAACGTATGCCGTTCAGACTTTGTAACGCTCCGGCCACATTCCAGAGGTGTATGGTGGCCATTTTCCATGATATGATCGAGGACTCCATGGAGGTGTTCATGGATGATTTTTCCGTATTTGGGAGTTCCTTCGATCATTGTTTATCAAATCTCGAGAGGATGATGTCCCACTGCGTTGACACCAACCTAGTCCTTAACTGGGAAAAATGTCATTTCATGGTTCGCGAGGGCATTGTTCTAGGTCATCCAATCTCAAGTGCGGGGATAGAGGTTGACCGGGCAAAGGTCGAGACCATTTCTAATCTTCCCCCGCCTACTTCTGTGAGATCAATTCGTAGCTTTCTAGGTCATGCCGGGTTCTACCCCGGTTCATCAAAGATTTTTCTAAAATCGCGAGACCCATGACCAAACTTTTGGAGAAGGATGCTCCATTTGTTTTTCTGAGCAGTGTATCGAGGCGTTTGATCTTCTAAAAGACAAACTCATTAACACCCCAATCATGGTTGCTCCCGACTGGTCGTTACCATTCGAGTTGATGTGTGACGCGAGCGACTTCGCAGTCGGAGCGGTTCTTGGACAACGGAAGGATATGCATTTCCATCCGATCTACTATGCGAGCCGGACCTTAAATGGCGCACAGGAAAGCTATACCACCACCGAAAAAGAGCTTTTAGCTGTGGTGTTTGCTTTCGACAAATTTAGGCCCTATCTGGTTTTGTCCAAAACGATTGTTTATACGGATGCCGCTATTAGATATCTTTTCAGCAAGCAGGATGCTAAGCCTCGTCTTATCCGATGGATCCTGTTGCTTCAAGAGTTCGATATAGAGATCCGTGATAAAAAGGGGGCCGAGAATGTGGCGGCTGATCACCTTTCACGTCTAGAGGGAGTTGATTTAGGAGATTCGAGAGTTAGGATCGACGATCGTTTTCCGACGGAGAGTCTGATGTTTGTTACTGCACAAGAGGAAGGTTTTCCATGGTTTGCTGATTTCACGAACTATCTTGCTGACGGATACCTCCCAAAGATGTCTTACCAGCGAAAGAAAAAATTCTTTGCTGACATCAAATTTTACCTTTGGGACAATCCATATCTTTTCCGCATTGGTGCTGATCAGCTTATTAGAAGGTGTGTAGATGTCAAGGAAGGATGGCAAATTTTGAGCCATTGTCATGTGGGACCGACTGGAGGTCACCACGGTGTGAGTTCTACGGCAAAGAAAGTCTTTAATTCCAGTTTTTACTGGCCGTCTATCTTTAAGGATGCTCATCTGTTCGTTAAGAGTTTTGATCGTTGCCAACGTGTCGGCAACATTTCTTCGCGAAACGAAATGCCCCAGAATGCCATTCAAGTTTGTGAGGTTTTTGATATTTGGGGTATTGATTTCATGGGACCGTTTCCATCTTCGCGTGGAAACAAGTACATACTCGTGGCCGTCGATTACGTGTCTAAGTGGGTTGAGGCCAAAGCTCTACCCACCAATGATGCCCGAGTGGTAGTCCGTTTTCTAAAAAGTCTATTTGCTCGTTTTGGAGTCCCGAAAGCCTTGATCAGTGATCGAGGTACTCACTTTTGCAACTCGTAGATGGATAAGGCGTTGAAGCGTTATGGGGTCACCCATCGACTTGCGACCGCCTACCACCCACAGACTAGCGGGCAAGTAGAAGTGAGTAATCGGGGAATCAAACGTATTCTCGAGAAAACGGTTGGTTCAAACCGTCGGGATTGGTCCGACAAATTAGATGACGCTCTGTGGGCCTTCCGTACAGCCTACAAGACTCCGACTGGTTCCACACCATTTCGGATGATTTATGGGAAGGCCTGTCATCTTCCTGTTGAATTGGAACACCGCGCTTCATGAGCCCTTCAAAGGGTTAATCTTGATTTACCCGCCGCAGAGGGTAATCGTTTTCATCAATTACACGAATTAGAGGAGCTCCGGGATCACGCATATGCACAATCATTTCGGTATAAGGAGCATACGAAGGAACTGAATGACAGGAAATTGAAGGGTAATAAGCAGTTCAAGTGTGGGGATAAGGTTTTACTGTATAACTCACGGTTGAGGTTATTCCCGGGAAAGTTGAAATCCCGATGGTTGGGACCGTTCACGGTCACTGAGGTTTTCCCGTATGGCACGATTGAGATACAAGATCGAAGCGGGAAGTTTAAGGTGAACGGCCATAGATTGAAGCACTACATAGGAGAGCCGATAACTGATCAGACAGTCGAGGTGTTCTACCTTGACTCATTCACCGAGGAATAGTCGTGATAGATGCATCACTCGGGAGACAGCCCGAGTTGTAGAGTTTGTATTATGATTCTCTTTATTATCTGTTTTTATTTTTTTTATTTTTATTTATATTTATAAAAACATAGAAAAATACAAAAAAATAAATATTTAATAAAAATCAAAAAAATTAAAAAATTCAAAAACACAAAAATATGTTTATTTCTTATGTTTCTGTTTTCTGTTTTGTACGCCGCTACATGTGAGCGAGTTTGAGTTGTTACAGGTATTATTATACGCATGGTAGCTCTGATGGCGTTTTGGAACAGGTTCACCCGAGGTTGCGGCCGCGAATGAAATGCTATACGGTCGTTCGTTCGAGTCATACACAGCTGATGAATAATCTGCATCTAAACCAGGGGAGTAACCCGTTCTCTATTTTCATTTCTGTTCTTTCAAGTTTTAATTTTATGCTTTACGTTTTATTTTTATTTTATTTCTTTTCCTTGTTCTCATCGAGGACGATTTCGTTCTAAGTGTGAGGATGGGAATTTATTTTACTTAGTTGTAAAAAAAATCAAAAAAAAAATCAAAAAAAAAAATAATAATAATAATAATAATAATAATAATAAATAAAATAAAAAGTTAGTTTTCACTTGTTTTTCGTTTTCGTACGTAGTTAAAAAAAATGTCCCTTGTTTTTAGCTTCTTTTGCATTAAAGTGGGAGATGATGATATTTATCGGAAATCGGTTTTTCAAACTACTAATAATATGAGATAAATAAAAGAAAACGCACTTAACTTGGGATGTGTCGGTAGGCTCAGCCATGAAAATGAAAGGGCAAATTTAATAAAACGGTTAAACAGAAATCTTTTGTGGGTAAAGCGTTTTGTCCGTGGAAAATAAGCAATGAAAGGTCGGGCCATACTCAAGCCTCAAATTTTGGTATGAAAAAGTGGAAATATCATGAGTTTTAAAAACATTTGAATACGTTATCATATGATGCTTGGGTAGGTTTAACGTTAGAGTATGCCGTGTAGCCTGTGATATAAATCTTAAAATGCTAGTTTAGTGTTTTACACCTCATTGGTGTATGGTTTTATAACCTTAAATCCTGTATTGATGGGATGCTTCGGGTCCGGAGACCATGGGTCTGTATGCAATCTATTTAGCTGGGTATTCACAATTCCTAAGTGGGGTTGTGGATATTTAAAATAAAGACAAAGAGCAAGCCCTTATAAGTCTATAAACATGATCACAAAAAGTACAAAAGTACAAATACACTACAGACTTGATCATCCACGCTGTTAGCCATGTGGGGTCCCCTTGCTCGCGTCTCATTACCATTAAGAAACGGACCACAAGGGACACGCTACATGTAAGCCCTACAGATGAAATTTTGCATACTCACCTATGGTGATGGATTTGGGGTATTGCTTAATAACGGGGGTATGTCATGTTGTGGGGAACACTTGCTATAAATTAATTGAACCTTAATCGTATCTAATGGCTGCTTGGTAGACTTTGATGCTTAAGCTTAAGTGGATAAACAATACCCTTGATCGTCTTAACTATTCATAAATATTAAGCAACAAAGTTTTAATTCTGCTAATTTTGAGGTTTAAGTCAAGTTGGGGTGGTCTAGTCCGGTAAAAGCTGAAAATAAGCGGGTCTTAATTGTGTAAACCACTAAGTAATATTATTGTCGGATCTTATTTGTCCCGGTAAAGATTAAGGCATGTGTTTAGGTGGACAACAATATCGATGTTCGCGGTTTTTCTGAGCTTTAAAATCTAACATATATGTTTGATTTGACTTTGTTTTTCCGATTCTGATCCAGCTGCAGTCAAATCTTTTTCAGGGACGAAAAAGTCTTAAGTGTGGGGATGTTTGATGTGTAGTAAAACACACTTACTTTCCTTATGATTCTTATCATGGTTTTTATGCTTAATTGTTTATTTTATGAAAGTATTGGGGGTTAAGTGCAATAATTAACAAAGTTTAAATGTTAATTGTAGTTTTATGAAAGATGGTGAAAAAAGAGTTAATTTGGAAGATTCTAGAGGCCTTGTTGGTCAAGTTTTAAAGCTACAACTCAAGGCCCAACCCAAGCCCACAAGTTAGAAGCCTTGTATAATATTATATTAAGATAATTAATTGAGTTTTCAGCCATATACCAGCCAAGAAACCCGAAATCAAAAAGAACCCTAACTCTTTCAAGAGTTCCGATCGGCAGCAGGCAAAAAGGGAAAGAAAAAGAAGAATCTTTGGCGGCTATGGTGGCTGTGACGGCTGGAGAGGAAGAAGAACATCAAGGAGACTCTTGTGCAGCTGCTAGGCATCATAAACATCCATAAACTCAGCCATATAACCCTAAGTAATCATCTTTAAACTTTGTTCATTGTTCAAGAACCCTAACTAGTTGAATTGATCTTTTTCTTTGGATTGTTTTGCAAGTAATTGATTGTTTGACTTTGATTTAGTTATTCTTGGATCTTGAATGAGTTTGATTATGTTTATGATGATGTTTATGATGTTTTACTTGAATGTTAATGGCTGTCCAAAATTAATGAGTAGCTAATCTTGTTTCTTCTACCTAGGTTTGATGAATATTGTTAGGTTTTGACTGGTAATACGGATTGTTAACGATCATGGCTTAAATTGTTAATGTAAAGTTTGATTTAACAATAAATTAGATTGTGTTTAGTGGCTGTGTTTTGTTTGATTATACCTAATAACCTCGTGCTTTAATTAATTGAATCGGTTTTGATTGATTGTTGCATGTTTAAGACTCTTTACTTTGTGTTTAGGGTTTTTTTGCGGGGTGTACAACCGTAGGGATAAGTGGGTAAATTAATTAAATAAAGTCAGTTGTGAAACACCTTCTTAGAGACCGAGAGGTGATTAGAAGTAAACTCGTCTCATTACTTTTACTTGTTAGAATTAAGATCGCGCGAGAGCGGGTTTTGTTCTTGTCGGGTTTGGGTGTTTGAGCGATTAGTTGGTCTAGTTTAAATTAAGTTGAATTGTCCCTCTATCCTTGGTTGCATAGTATTCGTTTCCATTAGGCTAGTGTGTCGGTGAGACCGAGAGGTGAGTCGGTATTAGAACACGTTAATAATTTGTTTTCCCGGTTTGTTCTTAAAATCAACTAAGATAAGTTAGAGTTTGTTAGTGAGACCGAGAGGTGATCTGATCTTCTTGAGCGAACGTTAGTTGTGTCATCCTTGAGAACCGGTGTCGTGAGAGTTTTCAATCCATTGTCTTGTCATCTCCTTCAATATGATTCTTACCTAGGTAGACGTTTTTATTACTGCAGTCAAAGTTTCCGAAGTTTTGTTAAAAGTGTTCATTTAGTTAAGTTAAGTAGTTAAATCAATTCTAAAATAAATCAATTAAATATTTTGGTGAGTCTTGGTTAGAGTTTAGTGATTATAAACGTTTTCACGTGTCTTCGAGTTCGATATCCGGACTTTCCTCATCTGTGCTATACGCGATCGGTACACTTGCCGTTTGTGTGAACTATGATAGATTGTTTGGTTTTTAAAGCTTAGTTGCGACTTGTGTTTTATTTATATATATTTTTTCGCACATCAACCATACTCCTTTTCATTTATTGAACGAACATTACACACCAATTCAACCTTGGCCTTTATTTTTATTTTAATCTCTTGTGATGAAATACAGTTCGTTATTGAGTTGTATATAGTTAGTTGTAAAGCATGGTACACAATGTACGTATGTCTCAGTCAGAGTTGTACATATTTGTTCAGTATTGTTTATCAGTCTGGCAAAAAAATCAAAAATTAAAAAAAATCAGAAAAAGCCAAAAAGAAATATCAGTTTTATTCATTCGTAAATAGCAGTTCTGTTGTATTTGAGTGTTTGTTCGTTTAGTGTTAAACTGGGTTTCATCCACCTTAGTCACTAAATATGCTTAATCCGCACCCAAACCTAAGCCTCAACAAAACCTTTAGTCCGAGTCTTTATGCCACCGGTAGTTAATGGGTGGAGATATGACTGACCTGCAAGCTTATTATGTTGTGACTCATATTTGGTCTTTGAGTGCAGAGATACATACTAGCACATCTTTTGCTAATCTAGATATTAAACAGAGAGGAGTGTTGATAGTGTAAGGGGTATGAACATGTATGCCTTAACCGGAAACAAAGTACACTCATCTAGGTGACTTCATTGTTTTAATATAATCGTTAGATATATTTGTGGGTTGTCAATCTAGATAGTGTCAGTCTGCAAAACTGGGTATGACCTTAAACCTAACTAGTATAATTACGGTAATTTTCATCAGAGCTTGCTTGAGGGAAACCAAATGATAAATGTGGAGATGTGATGGTCAGGTGTAAAATTTATAAAAAAAACGCGAAAATAAAAAAGGTAAAAAAACCAAAAATTTTTATTTTTCATCCCGGTTTCATAAAAAAAATTTTAAAAAAATATCGATTTAGAAAAAATTATACGTATACGTATAATAATTATTTTTTTAATTTTATACATGTTATTCTTTACACATATGTATGATGGTCAGGTGTAAATCATGTATTTTTAGGTCTTATTTTAGTACTTTTACTTAGTTTTTAGACAGAATTATAAATTTGTCCTTTAAAAAAAGCCAAATTACGGTCCGTGTCCCTTTTTTAGTTTCTTTGCAGGCGGTGTCCTTTAAACATTTTTTCCTACGCGTTATGTCATTTACGCTAACTGGGTTAGAAAAACTCAGTTAAATACCCTCACGTGAGACGCCTGTTAGGGCATTTTTGTATTTTTGTATGTACCTACTTCATCTTATTCTTCTTCTTCATTTTTCAGATCTCATTTCACTCATTTCAAAAATCATTTCAATAATATACACCACTGCACACTATTATAACATATCACTCATTTCAAAAATCAGAAATTAAAACCCTAAAAAAGAGATATTTTGTGATCTACACAAGAACCCTAATTCCAGTTCTCCAATCTTCAATTCAATTCAATTCATTGATTCAACACCTGCAAATTTATAACATCTTCCACTCCTTTCTCTCTTCTTTTTCTCTCTAAGCCACCAACATCACCACACCATCACCATACCACAACCACTCCGGCCACCATACCCTGACCCACCCCGTATCTCTGCCGCCGTGGCTTCCGCCGGTAATCTAACACCGACCCAGATCACAAAATCAAAAACCGGAAATCTAAAGCCGTTGTGGCTTCCGATATGTCTCAGATTGTTTCTGATTCGGTTCATTATAACCCGTCGGACTTGAACTCGTGGCTTGAATCCATGATATGTGAAATTCATCTTTTATTTCTGGGTATTCTTCATAGCCATCTAAATTATCAAAGCCCTAAGTTAATTTCAATAATTAGCATATAGGTAGGGGTATTTGATTATGGCAGTGACGTGGAGTGTGTCACTGTGGATGGCGAATATGGTGTGGATGGCAATTAGTGGTTGGGTTATTTCTTGCTTGACTGTGGATGGCGAATATGGTGAAATGAGATCTGCAAAATGATGAAGAAGAAGAAGAAGATGAAGTTGCAGGTACAGACGAAAAGACAAAAATGCCCTCACATGCGTCTCACGTGAGGGTATTTATCTGAGTTTTTCTAACCCAGTTAGCGTAAAGGACATAACGTGTAGGAAAAAAATCTTTAAAGGACACCAACTGCAAAGAAACTAAAAAAATGACACAACCCGTAATTTGGCTTTTTTTAAAGGATAAAATTTGTAATTTTGTCTAGTTTTTATTTATAATTTCGGTACTTCAAGTAGGCTTTTGATTTGTACGTTGATGAGAATTGAAGTTACTGTTTGGAGGCACGTACGAGCATGATTTGAAGTCCCAAAAAGATCGGAGCCGTTACACAAGTGTTGGAAACAAAAAGAAACAAATTGATTGAAATTCGGATCCCATAGTAAGCTACTCCAGGATCAGAGTAGCATACCTCGAATGCCATATTAACTTAGAGTAAGACAGTTAGATTCAGAGTAAAGCAATCATATTTTATAGTAAGGGATTCCCACTCAAAGTAGGCTACGTCAGGGGTGAGTAGCTTACGTTGGGCCATGCAATTCAATTTTAAAGCATGGGCCCTGGTGCTATATAAGCCATAAAACCTTAAATCATAAAGCACTTCATTCCAACCATTTTTTGGGATGAACTTTGGCCATTTTGGGACACCACCAATCACTACAAAATCCATGTTTCATCATCCTGAATCAAAAACTGAAGATCATATGATGACCATGAGCGGCTAATTTCTCCCGAATCATACTCGTGATATAGAGTATTGTATTTTACATTTTTTTCTCATGTGTGAAGAATGAATGACTTGTAATTGTTTATTGATTAATTGTAAGACCCGCTCCCGGTGTCCTACATTGGACGTTGGATTTACTCATAAACACAGTTCTACAAATCAGAGTTAATTAAAACTTTCGCGGAAACGTTAACTTCAATCATTCCATACAAAACATTCGATCTTTTCTTTAAAACATGACATACATCATCATATTTAAAACGTCATTTCTTCCATCTTCAGATGCCAGGCGTTCAATCCATGCCATGTGCCATCCTCATTCCAGCTCAATAAACATATTTACCTGTATGCATACTAAAAGTCAGCTACGCTGAGTGAATTCTAGTTAATCAGGAAACATACAATACATTCTCATACATTCACGTATACGTATCCGAAGATACATATTCATACTTCACCGAACTTCATTCCTGACACTTTATAATTATCCGTAAGAGGACCATTGCATAATATCTATTAGAAGAACAATTACTATCACTCATAGAGGTAGCAACTTGAATCACCCATAGAAGGGTCTATATAAACCATTCGTAAAATGATCCCTAGATATTATCCATAGAAAGATCCTTAACGTTACCCATAGAAGGGACCCTATTTACTTTCCATAAAAGGACCACTGTACTTTATCCATAGAAGGAACTCTATACCTGATCCATAGAAGGAACCATATACATTGTCCATAGTAGGTACTCCATAGAAGGAATGCATGCTCAGTTATATAATATCCGTATAAGGAACGCTAATAAGGTTCACAGTCCTCATTTACGCTATTACGTATCGAGTCTAGGTCCCATAGTAGTTTAGAGGGATTTGCCATCCTAACTTACTATGCCGGACGGAGATCTCACATACCATTCATGTACCTGCTTACATATAACTCACATATACGATAATTACATCGTAGCATACGAACACTCTAGGCGTTCTTCACAACATTCATCTAACAACCGTACTCCCTGACGATACTTGCAATATCCAAAGATCGTTCACGCTACGAAAAGCATTCATTCATAACATTCATACATACTATCACATAATTCATCATAGCATACACTTACCATTTAAGGTAAGTGTATTAAGCTTCACATTGAGTATGCACACAGCCCTGAAAACATAACAAGGAAGTGGGGCTAGAAACTCAACTGGTTTCTGTTACATTCTCCGTTAATTGTTATTCCTCTCTTTAATTGTGCTTGGCTAACTATACATTAATTACATGTATCAATACTTTTTCTAATCACATTATTCAGGTTTCACCAAAAATGGTTAAGTCTGGTCTATTCTAATAGCATTGTATTTGAATACCTTGTATTTGAATGGTATATGATTAGAATACATTTGTATTCTAATGATCATATTCTATTCTAATTATCATATTGTATTCTAATGACACAATGTAATTGAGTCCATGATTGTAATCTAATGGCATAATGTAATTGAGTCCACGATTGTAATCTAATGGCACAATGTAATTGAGTCCATGATTGTAATCTAATGGCACAATGTAATTGAGTCCATGATTGTAATCTAATGGCACAGTGTAATTGAGTCCATAATTCTATTCTAATGGCACAATGTAATTGAGTCCATGATTGTAATCTAATTACACATTG
Organism: Bidens hawaiensis; assembly: GCF_021521415.1. Taxonomy (NCBI): domain Eukaryota; kingdom Viridiplantae; phylum Streptophyta; class Magnoliopsida; order Asterales; family Asteraceae; genus Bidens; species Bidens hawaiensis. The sequence goes on along the minus strand of NW_027493961.1, from coordinate 297,976 downwards.
TATTCGAATGTGTGTATTGTATGCGAATACATACATTGTAATTGAATACTCATTGTATTTGAACTAAACCATTGTAATCGAATGGTTCATTGTAATTGAATGGTTCATTGTAATTGAATGGGTCATTGTAATTGAATTATTCATTTAGTTGAATGATTCATTGTAATTGAATGATTCATTGTAATTGAATGAGTCATTGTAAATGAATGGTTCATTGTAATTGAATGAGTCATTTTAATTGAATGAATTCTTTTAATTGAATGTAGCATTGTATGCAAGTTTAACCAGGTAATCGAATACATGCATTGTATTCGAACATGCTCATGTAATCGAATGTAAAATTGTATTAGAGTATTAGCATTGTAATCGAATGGCTTAGTGTAATCGAGTGACCATGTAATCGATTCCTCTCATTGTAATCGACTTGATCAATTTAATCGAATCCAACATTGTAATCAAATGGCTTAGTGTAATCAAGCCACCATGTAATCGATTCCTTTCATTGTAATCGACTTGGTCAATGTAATCGAATGGGGCATTGTAATCGAGTTATGTATTGTAATCGAAATGGGGCATTGTAATCGAAATGCCCGTTGTGTTCGAGTTTAATCATTGTATTCGAACGAGCTCATTGTATTCGAAAACCTACATTGTATTCGAATGATCTGATGCAGTTTGGCCTTTTTATCACCGTTATCATTGCAACTCGTGACTTTAACACCCTATTATGGTTCGATATTATCCTGTAAACGTTCCCATTTCCATTTTCGGCCAAGACTCGACCCGTGCAACCATAAAGCTTGACCCTTTGTGGCTAAAACGTTCAAAGCTAAATGTAGGGTTTATTTATGAGCCGCTTATAACCATGAGTTCGTTAAGTCTATTTTAAACATCAAGTTTGTAACTTTATGATTCGTCTAGACCCGATCTACTCTAAGGTTAAGTTTTAGGGCAAACCGTTCATAAAAACATAACCTTTAAAGATAAAGAACATACGTTTATGAGTTTTTAGGCTACGGTTACATTTGGTTATGAAAAATAATCTTGTATCCAGCTTGTATATCCAAGATCTATCAATAATCGATGTTCGTTCTTGGTCTTGGACCTCCTTCTGAACCACGGCCGTAAGAGGGGGGTATGTGTGTGTTTTGAGTGTGTAGAGAATAAGATGGATAAGAATGAGGGTTTTAGGGAGGTTTTGAAGGAGTATTTATGCTCTCTTAAGCCCATGGACCTATGGCTCATCCCATCCCTTATTCCATCTTTCCCCACCCAAGTCCATACTCTTCTTTATTTTTAATTTTTATTAAATATTAGCACTCATTAAACAAACATAATTCCTTGTATTTATTAATACTAATTTTAGGATGTTACAAGTCTACCCTCCTTAAATGAGGTTTCGTCCCCAAAACCTATGTATTCATTTCTCACACACTTTGTTGAATCGTCTTTGCTTTCTGGGTTATCCTTCTTACTCCTGACTTTGCAGTCACCGAATGGTGTTCATGTGTTTTAGATATTAAGGTAGCTTGTCCATGAGGCCATCGATGTACCAAGTCTCGTCTCGTCTTTCCAAGGGGCTTTGATTCACATCATATTAATGCTAACGCCTAAGATGATGCTTTATCACAACACAGCTATTCATCATAACCAACATGCAATCAAGACAATTCATATCATATTTAATAAAAACTAGTCTAAACTTCAATATAAAACAACACGCATCGAGTCATTAATAAGTTACACATAGATTTAAAACTTATGACTAGCAACTAGCCTTCTTGAGTGGTCTTTTCTAAGCATACGGAGGAAACTGTTAAATCTCAAGCATTCTTCTCTTCTTCGGGTCCTTCTTTGGGCTTCCTGCAGTCCCTTGCTAGGTGTCCACGTCCTCCACATTTGTGACACCTATGGTAATTCTTACACTCCCAGGAGGAATGTCCTGCTTTTACACACCTGAAGCACACACCTAATCCCATTCTGCGCTCTCCCTAGTGTATCTTTCCACATTTTCCACAGACCAGGAACTCATCCTTCCTTGCCTTCTTCTTAAGGGAATTCTCCTCATTAGTTTCATCTGGTTTTGTGGCTGGGTTCTTTCTCTTCGTTTCAACCTTCTCCTCTTCACTGGTGGCAAGGTCATCATAAACCATATCGGCCAACTCCACGGCTTAATCAAATATTGTGGGTTTGTTGGCCCTAACCAATGTTCGGACACTTTGTGGTAGTCCCCTGATGTAGCACTTGATTCTCTTTGCTTCAGTATTAACCATATCGGGAACCAACCTAGACATGCGGTTGAACTCAATGGTGTATTCGCAGTGTGTCATTTTTCCTGCCTTCAGATTCACAAACTTCAGCTCAGCCCTCTCAACCTCAGCATCAACCCAAAATCGCTTCATCACCAACTCCTTCAGGTAATCCCACTTCATAGCTTTAATCTCTTCTCGGGTCTTCCTCTGTTCCACTGTCTCCCACTAGAACATGGCCTCATCACCAAATGATTGGGTAGCATAACCCGCAGCTTGATCAGAACGGCACTAGCTAATTCGAATAACCTTGTCCATTGCGGTTATCCACTGAAGAGTAGTTGTCGCGTCTTCCAAGCCAGTTAACTTCGGTGGGTCAAATCCCTTGAATGATTTGTAGTTACACCCACCTCTTCCTCTTTTCCTTGCATCAACCTTCACAGATCGAACTTCACTCGAGACGCCTTCCTCATTATCAGCTTTCTTACCATCATTCCCTCCCCTCTCGGCAGTTCTTGCGTGAATTTCAGCAGACTTTTCAGGTTGTAGGTTCTTCACTGCAGCAGCTACAGCTTGAGCAATGGTAGCTTGAACGGTAGGGTCAAGCTGGTACCCTTCATTCTGGCTTGGCCCTTGTGGAGTATCACTTGGTCCTTCTACAGAGATCACAACGAGTTCCTTAGAAGGCTCTCGTATCCTACGTGGCCTACCACGACGTCTCGTACGACCTCCTTTTCCAACAACTTTTCTAGCTCCAGCCATTCGTATTCTATAAGGAAACACAAACGTCATCACTTAAGGAATTATTTTGTATAAGGATAGTAAGGCTAACAGGTAATAACAGTGGCCAGCTGTGATTAGCTGATCACGTTACTTTTCGTGTCCTATACACTTCCCTTAGTGAGTCTATTTGTGCTAAGTTCTACTTCTAATAGTTAGACAGTCAAACAGTTCATATAATCATATTCTCCCATGTCTAGCAATTAAGCTACTTCCTTACACATTATTACATTACACATGAAATTAATCATGTACTTTACCCATACTTAACTTGCTTGAGTGACACATGGCTATCTTGAACTGGCATCTTCGTTCTTTTCTCACTTTAATCCCATTCTATGTTCGAGTCTAAGCATGTAGGATGCTTAATTCTCTCAAACTTACGCTATGATACCAACTTGTAAAGCCCCGCTCCCGGTGCCCTACATTGGGCGTTGGATTTACTCATAAAAACAGTTCTACAAATCAGAGTTAGTTAAAACTTTCGTAGAAACATTAACTTCAATCATTTCATACAAAACATTTGATCTTTTCTTTAAAACATAACATACATCATCATATTTGAAAACGTCATTTCTTCCATCTTCAGATGCCAAACGTTCAATCCATGCCATGTGTCATCCTCATGCCAACTCAATAAACATATTTACCTGCGTGCATACTAAAAGTCAGCTACGTTGAGTGAGTTCTAGTTAATCAGGCAACATACAATACATTCTCATACATTCACATATACGTCTCCAAAGATACATATTCATAATTAACCGAACTTCATTCCAGATACTTTATAATTATCCGTAATAGGACCATTGCATAATATTTATTAGAAGAACAATTACTATCACTCATATAGGTAACAACTTGAATCACCCATCAAAGGGTCTATAAAAACCATCCGTAAAAGGAACCTTAGATATTATCCATAGAAGGATCCTTAACGTTACCCATAGAAGGGACCCTATTTACTTTCTATAAAAGGACCACTATACTTTATCCATAGAAGGAACTCTATACCTGATCCATAGAAGGAACCATACACATTGTCCATAGAAGGTACTCCATAGAAGGAACGCATGCTCAATTATATAGTATTCGTATAAGGAACGCTAATAAGGTTCATAGTCCTTATTTACACTATCACATATCGAGTCTAGGTCCCATAGTAGTTTAAAGGGATTTGCCATCCTAACTTACTATGTCAGACGTAGATCTCACATACCATTTATGTACCTGCTTACACATACCTCACATATACGATAATTACATCATAGAATACAAACACTCTAGGCGTTCCTCACATCATTCATCTAACAATCATACTCCCTGACGATACGTGCAATATCCAAAAATTGTTCACGCACCGACAAGCACTCATTCATAACATTCATACATACTATCACATATTTCATCATAGCATACACTTACCATTTAAGGTAAGTGTATTAACGTTCATATTGAGTATGCACACAGCCCCGAAAACATAACAAGGAAGTGGGGCTACAAACTCACCTGAGTTCTGTTACGTTCTCTGTTAATTGTGCTCGGCTAACTATACATTAGTTACATGTATCAATACTTGTTCTAATCACATTATTCAGGTTTCACCAAAAATGGTAAAGTCTGTTCTATTCTAATAGCATTGTATTTGAATACCTTGTATTTGAATGGTATATGATTAGAATACATTTGTATTCTAATGATCATATTGTATTCTAATGATACAATGTAATTAAGTCCATGATTGTAATCCAATGGCACAATGTAATTGAGTCCATGATTGTAATCTAATGGCACAATGTAATTGAGTCCACGATTGTAATCTAATGGCACAATGTAATTGAGTCCATGATTGTAATCTAATGGCACAATGTAATTGAGTCCATGATTGTAATCTAATTATACATTGTATTTGAATGTGTGTAATGTATGCGAAAACATACAATGTAGTCGAATACTCATTGAATTCGAACTTAACCATTGTAATCGAATGGTTCATTGTAATCGAATGGTTCATTGTAATTGAATGGGTCATTGTAATTGAATGGGTCATTGTAATTGAATGATTCATTGTAATTGAATGAGTCATAGTAATTGAATGATTCATTGTAATTGAATGAGTCATCGTAATTGAATGATTCATTGTAATTGAATGAGTCATTGTAATTGAATGATTCATTATAATTGAATGTAGCATTGTATACGAGTTTAACCAGGTAATCGAATACATGCATTGTATTCGAACATGCTCATGTAATCGAATGTAAGATTGTATTCGAGTATCAGCATTGTAATCGAATCACCATGTAATCGATTCCTCTCATTGTAATCGACTTGTTCAATGTAATCGAATCCAGCATTGTAATCGAATGGCTTTGTGTAATCGATTCGTCTCATTGTAATCGACTTGGTCAATGTAATCGAATCCAGCATTGTAATCAAATGGGGCATTGTAATTGAATTATGTATTGTAATCGAAATGGGGCATTGTAATCGGAATGCCCATTGTATTCGAGTTTAATCATTGTATTCGAACGAGCTCATTATATTCGAAAACCTACATTGTATTCGAATGACCTGATGCAGTTTGGCCTTTTTATCACCGTTATCATCGCAACTCGTGACCTTAACACCCTTTTATGGTTCGATATTATCCTATAAACGTTCCCGTTTCCTTTTTCGGCCAAGACTCGACCCGTGCAACCATAAAGCTTGTTCCGTTGTGGCTAAAACGTTCAAAGCTAAATCTAGGTTATATTTATGAGTCGTTTATAATCATGAGTTTGTTAAGTCCATTTTAAACATCAAATTTGTAAATTTATGATTTGTCTAGACCCATTCTACTCTAGGGTTAAGTTTTAGGGCAACCCGTTCATAAAAACATAAACCTTTAAAGATAAAAACATACCTTTATGCATTTTTAGGCTACGGTTAGCGTCGGTTATGAACAATAATTTTGTAACTAGCTTGTATATCCAAGATCTATCAATAATCGATGTTCGTTCTTGGTCTTGGACCTCCTTCTTAACCACGGCCGTAAGAGAGGGAGTATGTGTGTGTGTTTTGAGTGTGTAGAGAATAAGATGGATAAGAATGAGGGTTTTAGGGTTTTAGGGAGGTTTAAGGGAGTATTTATACTCTCCTAAGCCCATGGACCTAAGGCCTATCTCATCCCTTATTCCATATTTCCCCACCCAAGTCCATACTCTTCTTTATTTTTTATTTTAATTAAATATTAACACCATTAAACAAACATAATTCCTTTATTTATTAAATTTTAGGATGTTACATTAATCTATGAGTATTGATGTTTGGTATTACTGTGCACTCAGTCGGTATAGGTTTATTTCGAAAAGAACGATTAGTTTGCTAGTTGATATAATAATTTCTTATAGGGTTGTTTTGATTAGTTAAATATGATGAAGCATAGAATTGCCCTTAGTTGAGTCACACTGGCAGGGACCGTTTGATAACCTGTGTTGTGTGTTAGCGATTGTTTATGCCTAAGGTTCAGCTCATTACTCAATATGATTTGATCTTTGACAATTAATCTGTTAGGTGAACATGAGATGGTTGTTTAATTACTTGCTTGAAACCCGGGTGTGATTTCTTTTTGTTAATTGTTTGAAAGTTGTTTAATTGCTTTAGTAATATTAAAACCAACTCTTTGCTAGTGTGATCAGCAATCTTGTTAGCTACTTCATAATTTTTGGAATTTATTGCATGTTACATTGACCACATACTCCTAGTGGATACGATACCTAACTTACCCTAGCTACTTAAGTTAATTAGGTTTTTTCATGACTCAAACGACGGTCATCAATGTACATGTACATATGTGTACATTATGTAAATCGAGATAAAATAAAAAATATACATATGAGTATATTTAATTTTTTTTATGAAACCAGGATAAAAAAATATAACTTTTTGAACTTTTTAACTTTAAAATTTTCGTTTTATATTTCTTTTAATAATTTATTTTATAGGTTTTTTGTGGCAAAGAATGGTTCTCAATGGTTTAGTATATGTAAAAAAAAATAAAAACCCAAGCCCATACACCCTCAAAGCCGTTCAAGCCGTTCCCCTCTTATTCTATCACTTTTCCCCTTCTCCAAGTGTAGCCTTCTTATAAATTAACCCTAAATCCCTAGTAGTCTCTCTTTTCAATTCTTTTCCCCTCTTGCATATTTTGGTTTTTCCTTTAGTGAAATCGTATTATTTCTTTCAAGTTTTAAGGTAATACTCTAGTATAGATTAGATTATTGTATTATTATTTGTTTCGTGAAATTCTTGTTCTTCATAGTTTGTTACAAAAAAGGGGTAATATAGCTTATGTAACAATAGTTGTAGTTGTATTGTCTTTTCCTTGTTCTTTTACCATTAAAATGATTGCAAAACCATCATATAATCATGTTAAGAATCCCACATAATCTATGCACCATGGTGTGTGTTGTGGATGAGACAAAGAACTAAACGTTGTAAGATGATCTACAATGGTCACACCTTAACAAAGTTCTTACAATCCTTGTTACTTTAGGTTTCTAATTTTAGTTTCCTTGATACAATAACCATAAGGGTTTGATGATACATTTTCACTATATGATGTATTCAGGCCCTATCAATGATCTATAATTTATTTCCATCAAAAACAATTTCAAAATGTCAAGGACATTACTAATTGCAATGATTCAGACTTGATAGAATTCTTAGCCAACAAAGGTGATGGTTGGTTAATTTGTATATAGTTTAGTTCATTTATTTCTTAATTTTAATCATTTATTGTAGGAACTTCGATACTTCATGCGTGTTTATTGTATTTCAGGTGACAGGCATTAAAGTACTCAATTTGGACCTGTTGTGACACGGGATGAAGACCCGGGACGTCCAGCACGCAAAGCGAGAAAGATTAATAAAGCTTGCTGGTGACAAGACCCATCGCGATACGTGATGGGCTTGCTTGAGGACCCATCGCGTATCGCGATGGGATGTTTTAATGAATGTTGACCAAGGGTCCATCGCGATACGCGATGGACCAGTGAAGACCCCATCGCGTATCGCGATGGGTTGTGCAGACGGGCAGCTAGGGTTTTATGTCAATTTTCATAATTCTCGATGATTTCTTCGTTTTTATCAACTAAGGCAGTTTCCAGAGCTTTGTAGAGGAGATTCTAGCATTCTAAGTCAACCATAGAAGCCACGTATGATCCATATCATCTCTATTGAAGATCTCACGATGTCGAGGCGCGGCTAAACTCCTAGAATCTCATCCGGGATGAATAGGTTGTAATTCTTTCAGTTTTCTCATGTGACTAAGAACGTTTATGTATAATTTTTTATGGTTAATCTATGATTATTGATGTTTGGTATTTCTGTGTGTTCAATCGGTTTAGATTTACATTAATCTGAACGATTAGTTACCAGTTGCTATAATAATTTATCATAGGGTTGTTTGATTAGGTTGAATACGAAAAAGCATATAATTGCCCTTAACTGAGTCACACTAGCAGGGACTGTTTGATAACCAGTGCCGTGTGTAAAGCGATTATTGTTGCCTAAGTTTTTGTCTAGTTTATCAGTCTTTAGTTAACCGTTAATGATTAATCTGTTAGGTTGCATGAGATTACTGTTAGTTACATACTTGAAGTCCCGAGTGTGATTTGCTTTTATTAATTGATTGCAACTTGTTTACTTGCTTGTTTGCTTAATTCTCAATTCAAACCATTTGCTTGTGTGATTAGCACTACAATCTGTTACTTCATAATATTAGAAATCTTGTTTACACGATTTGCATTGACCACATACTCCTGGTGGATACGATACCTTACTTACTCTATCTATATAGTTTAATTAGGTTTTTGAATGACTCAAACGACGGTCATCAAAATGGCGTCGTTGCCGGTGAGTTTATGCACTTAGTGTTTTTCGTGTTATATGTGATTTTTGTGTTTATTTTAATTTGAGTTTTAGTTTTCAGTTTTTAGTTTAAATTTGCATTGACCACATACACCCGCCACTCGGGCAGACAGTCACCGTTAATTTTCGAGCCCGAAATTGAGAGAGTAGCTCAGCAGAACCGAGCTCAAAACATAACCTTAGAAATGGAAAATCAAAATCTGAACAAAAAAAATACCAACACCAAAACCAGAACCAGAACAAGAATCAAGACCCACAACCACTCCCACAAAATAAACGCGTTTCACCAGGACAACATACCCCCACCACCAAATTTTAATATCCAAGAAAACCAGAATAGCTCAGCTCGTGCTTCTAGAACCCGAAATCGAAACCTTTACCAAACCGGGCCATCAGCCCCAAATAATACTCGTAACCGCATAGTTCAAATTAACCTTGATGATGCTCATCCAAGCACTCCGACAGAAGACGAAGACGAAAGGGAAGATAATGTGAATCAGGATTTTGAGGTTGAGAACGAGGTTAACCGGTGGGTTAAAAGGAATCGGGCAGTTGAGCCCGAGAACGAGGTTTTTGAGCCAGGGAATGAGGGTTTAGAGCCAAAAAACTAGGGGATAATAATTGGGATGAGGAGGTAGAAGAGACAGTGAATCAGAGACGGGTTGAAGCGGTTAACAGAAACAGGGGAAGAAATGATATTGGTCGAAATCGGGTTAATCGGGCGGAACGGCCCGAAAGAGTTCGAGGTATTCAGTTGAACAGGGGCAGTTTGGTAAATCCCGGGGGACAAAGAAGGAATTTTGTAGCCCTGGTTCAGGGTGTTAACAGTTGGTTCAGACCGGCTATCTATGATGGAGCATGCCCGTTGGTTCCACAGGTACGAGTGCCGGGATAGCAGACTTTTAAGTCCCGACCATCATACATTGAAATCGTACCACATTTTCACGGGTTGGCTTCTGAGGACCCGTATTCTCATTTGTCTGATTTTTCGACGATTTGCGGGTCAATTGGTGATGGTACTTATGATCAGGATGAGGTTCGGTTGCGTTTACTCAAGTTCTCGTTAAAAGATAAAGCAAAGCACTAGTTTAACTCGCTACCGATGCACAGTATCAGAAATTGGGCCGAGATGCACAGGTGTTTCTAAACGAGTATTATTCACAGTCAAAGACGAGCGAGGCCCGAATGGAAATTCGCCATTTTTCACAGTTATCGGGCGAATCATTTCATGAAGTGTTTACCATGTTTAAGGAGATGATCAGGAAATGCCCACACCATCAGATTGAATTATGAGAACTGGTGAAATGCTTTGTTGACGGGTTGACATACGAGGACCGAAAGCATCTGAAAGCCTCGTGTAACAGTCAGCTACTGAATCAACCTGAAGAGGATGATTGGGATTTCTTGGAATTTATGTGTGAAGATTCAAAGGCAGAAGCAACAGCTGAGAGACGAAGAAATGGTACTTCCTCCAGGTCAGTTAAGTCAGTCACGAGTGAGTCTGAACGAATTGCTGAATTGGAACGTGAACTGGCTGGGTACAGAAAGGGTAAGAAGAATGAAGTCGGGAAAGTTGGAGTAAAATCCCCGGTTTGTGATGATTGTGTTGAACTCAGGCATAAGGCAGAAAATTGCCCCGAGTTCTATGATGACGAGGAGAATGTACTAAAGAGGTTAACTATGCTTACGGGGATTCCAGGGGCCAAGGGTTCAACTCAAACACTTATCACCTGGGCCTAAGGAATCACCCAAAAATTCTTACGGGAACGCGTCTACACAGTTAAACCTAAATTTTCATGGACTGAGCCAAAACAGGTCGCAGGGTAATTACCACCGGGCAGTTATCAGCAGCAGTAGGGCTCGTATAATCAGAATCGGGGGTATAACAGAGACGGTAACCGGGTAGAAATTCTTCGGGTAATCAGGATCAGCAAAAAGGGTCCTCGGGAAATTCAGATGAGTCGTGAACTCAAAGTGGGATGCGTTGTTGAAGGTTATGACTGATCATAAGGCTGAAACGAAACAACAGTTCGAGTTACGAGATAAATCTTCAGAGACAATGTTGAAGCAGATTGGACAGCTCGCTGCAGACGTGGCAAAGTTACTTAAGAATGCGGGCCAACTCCCGACCGACACCACGGTCAACCCGAACCACTACATCTCGAGTTCGAAAAGGCACGTTAACCAGGTAAGTATTTTACGTAGTGGTAAAAAGTATGATAATAAGGTTGGGGTTCCACCACCATTGGTTGACGGGGTGGTGGAAGAGATTGATGAAAAGCTCATCAATGATGATGAGCCGGAACCGGTTAAATTAACTGAACCTAATAAAAGTGAAACTAATATTAACAAATCGGTTCCGAGGGATGACACCAACAACTCTAAGGACAAGGAGAAGGTGAAAACCGTCCCCTATCCCGATGCTTTGTTGGCGCCATCGAAGGCGAAGATGGCATCAAAAAGGGGCCCGCAACAAGAAGAAATGTGGGAAACGTTTAAGCAAGTTAAAAATAGTATCCCGCTTTTAGTTCCATAAAACAAATTCCCGCCTATGCTAAGTATTTGAAAGAGTTGTGCACACAGAAAAGGAGTCATAAGATTCCTAAACAGATCGATTTTACTGATAATGTGAGTGCAATTTTTTCGGGTGCTCTTCCACCCAAGCTACAAGATCCGGGAACACCCATTATACCCATTCAAGTGGGTGATTTTAAAATAACTCGGGCGCTTTTAGATCTTGGAGCTAGCGTCAGTATTCTCCCAGGAATTATATACGATCAGTATGACTTCGGCCCGCTTCGGGCAGCCGCTACCATGGTTGTCCTAGCTTACCAGACACCGAAACTCCCCCGGGGAATACTGACTGATGTTATCGTTAAGGTGGAAGACTTTTATTTTCAGTTGACTTTTTGGTCCTCGATTACGTTTCGGGTGAAAGGACCAAACAGCCTATGGTCATCCTCGGTAGACTATTTTTGGCCACCGCAAATGCCAACATTAATTGTAGAAATTGTACTGTTGACATGGCATTCGGTAACCGTAAGTTGAGAATTAATGTTTTCACACGCGGAGATAATTCTTCGGTCGATGACAAGTGCTTTATGGCTGATGTCATTGACGAGTGCATCCAGCTATACGACTCTGTCGACAACACGGATGGCACAACGGAGACGTGTTTTTTGTTTGACAGGTCACAAGTGGAAACAGACAAGTTGTTGGAAGAGGAGGAGAAACAGATGGAGATCGCAGATGTGCGAGGAGACCGTCCACCATGGTCAGTTCAGGTGGAAGCACTTTCCGAGAAGATTGATACTGGGTTGAAACCGTCACTGTTGGAAGCACCAAAAGTCGAGTTGAAGGAGCTCCCAAAGCATTTAAAATATGCTTTCCTTGGAAAGAATAATACTTTGTCTATTATTATAGCTTCTAATTTATCTAGTGAACAGGAAAATGCTTTGATGGCGATGCTAGTTGCAAACAAGGAAGCAATCGGGTGGACGATTGTGGATTTGAAGGGAATCAGTCCCTCAATTGTGATGCACAAGATTTTAACAGATCTAGCTGTCAACCCCGCACACGATGCTCAGCGGAGGTTGAACCCGAACATGCGGGAAGTGGTAAAGAAAGAAGTGCTAAAGTGGTTGGATGCTAGTATTATCTTTGCCATATCAGACAGCACGTGGGTAAGCCCGACACAGACAGTACCGAAAAAATCGGGCATCCAAGTCGTCAAGGACGACTCAGGTAACGAGGTCGCCACCCGGCCAGTAACCGGGTGGCACATTTGTATTGATTATCGAAAACTGAACGCGGCAACATCAAGAGATCACTTTATGCTTCCGTTTATCAATCAAATTGTCGAAAAGCTATCTGGTCAGAAATTTTATTGCTTTTTAGACGGTTATTCCGGGTATAACCAGATAGCTATTCATCATGAAGATCAGGAGAAGACTACGTTTACGTGCCCGTATGGACATTCGAGTTTAGGAGAATGCCATTTGGGTTATGTAACGCCTCCTCCACCTTTCAAAGGTGCATGATGAGTATCTTTTCTGATATGGTGGGGTGTCTTTAGAAATTTTCATGAATGATTTTTCGATTTTCAGCACATCTTTCGAGTCATGTTTAAACCAACTCGAAAGAGTTTTGAAAAGATGTGTCGAAACGAACTTGGTTCTTAGTTGGGAAAAGAACCATTTAATGGTCCAAGAGGGAATTATTTTTGGGCCTTGTTGTGTCGAGTCATGGGATTGAGGTGGACAGAGCTAAGGTTCTAGTTATTTCCACTCTACCTCATCCCACAAATGTCAAAGGTATTAGATCATTTTTTGGGCATGCCGGGTTTTACAGATAGTTTATTAAGGGTTTTAGTGACATTACCAAACCCTTATGTAATTATTGCTTAAGGATGCCCTGTTTGACTTTAATGATGAATGTGCTAAAGCCTTTAACATATTGAAGTTGAAATTAGTTGAAGCCCTGATCTTCCAACCACCCGATTGGAGTTTACTTTTGAAATAATGTGTGATGCAAGTGATTATGCGGTCGGGGATGTTTTGGATCAACAAGTTTATAGAAAACCTGTTGCCATATACTATGCGAGTAAAAATCTCTCGGATGCTCAATTGAATTACATAACAACCGAGAAAGAGTTACTATCAGTAGTATATGCTCAAGACAATTTCAGGTCATATATTTGGGGTAGTAAAGTAATCATTTATTCTGACCACTCTGCAGTTAGGTACCTCATGGAAAAAAAGGATGCAAAACTGAGGCTCATAAGATGGGTTTTGTTACTGCAGGAATTTGATCTAGAGATTCAGGACAAGAAAGGAAGTGAAAATGTTGTTGCAGATCACTTGTCCCGGATTATGGTGGAAGACGGAAACATGGATGGGGCCATTAACGAGTCCTTCCCGGATGAGCACATCTTGGCAGTCTCAAAAAATCCCTGTTTTGCTCATTTTGTTGATTTTAAAGTTGCATGTGATATCCCGGAGCATTGGCCATGGAGGAAAAAGAAACACTTGATGTCCCAAGCAAAACAGTACAATTGGGATGACCCGGACTTGCTTAAAGTTGGTGCAGATCAGATGATCAGACGATGCATACCCAAGAAGGATGTCAGATCGGTGTTAGAACATGCACATTCTTCTGCGTGTGGGGGTCATTTTAGTGGCCAGAAAACTGCTCGAAAAGTCCTTACAAGTGGTTTCTTTTGGCCATCATTGTTTAAGGATGCTCACGATTTCGTGGCACACTGTTTAAAGTGTCAACAACTCGGGAGCATTTCTAAGAGGGATGAGATGCCCTTGAACCCGATCCTAGTAACTGATATTTTTGATGATTGGGGGATCCATTTCATGGGCCCATTCCCGAATTCGCACGGTAATTTGTACATCCTAGTGGCTGTCGACTATGTTTCTAAATGGGTTGAAGCGATAGCCACTAGGACGAATGATCACTCGGTCGTTTGCAAATTTGTTCAAAGTACTATATTTTCTAGATTTGGAGTCCCACGAACCATCATAAGTGATGGGGGATCTCATTTCCAAAACATTAAATTCGGAAAATTGCTTAAACGATATGGTGTTGATCATAGGATTGCAACTCCTTACCATCCACAAACAAGTGGACAAATTGATGTTTCCACTAGGCAAATCAAATAGAGTTTGCAGAAAACCGTTCGGACGGACCGAAAGGATTGGTCAACCAAATTGACCGATGCACTATGGACCTACCGAACCGCTTATAAAACGGCAATTGGAACCACTCCTTATAGACTTGTGTATGGAAAGGTTCGCCATTTACCGATAGAAATTGCACAAAGAGCATTTTGGGCTACTAAACAGGTTAATATGGATTATGATGATGCAGGTAAGGTAAGGAAGTTGGCTTTGTGCGAGATTGAAGAGTTGAGAGACGAAGCACACGATTGTGCGTCCGCTTACAAGGCAAAGATGAAGAAAGTTCATGATGCTAACATCCGGTTGAAGAATTTTGAAGTTGGCCAAAAGGTTTGGTTATACAACACAAGGATGAAGCTCTTCCCGGGTAAGTTGAAAAGTAAGTGGACGGGCCCGTATTCGGTTGTTAGAGTTGGAAACCATGACCTGTACAAAATTGAGGATTTTGATGATCATTTGAGGCAAGTGGAATATGGCTATATATTGAAGCCATATTTGGAGATGAAAGATACACACGAGATGGACAAGGAAACGGTAGGTTTCATTGTGACTTCACAGGTTTATGAATACAACTGAGAGTTCGAGGCACTGTCGAGCTGTAGACATGAAATTCAGCGCTTACGGGAGGCAACCTGGGGTTTGTAAGTGTATGTCTAGTTTGTTTTCATTTTGTTGAGTCTTGTACTAATTTTCGTCTCAAGTTTTGTGCAGAAAACATCAAGTGTGGGGAAGCTTGTCGGAAGAGTTGGAAGTTAAGAAGTTCGGTAAGAGTTTAATTGATTACACGTCTTTCCAGGTACGAAAAGTATGATTTGAGTTCAGATCGTGTTCAGTATGATGTCGGGATGCTGAAAAGTGGTCGGGTCAGAAAATGTCCAGACTCGTTTTCGTTAAAAAATTTCTGTTAACACAGCCTATCGCGTATCGCGATGGGCTTCTTAACAACTCCATCGCGTATCGCGATGGAGTATGGACTTCAGGCATAATTGACGTCATCGCGATACGCGATGACGCCACTCATCATCACATCGCGTATCGTAATGTCGTCCAAACCCTAATTGACAAAATTTGGGCGGCCATACGTGATGGTAGCTCATTTGAGCCATCGCTTATCGCAATGGGTCATAAAAACCCGAAAAAAAATTATTTATAAACGTTTCTTCTTCCTCATCCTTCTTCTTCTCTGTTCTTTCTTCTTCTATTTATTTTTCTCCGGCGATCACAGACCACCAACCACCACAGTCTTCCACTCATACTCCTCCATCACCGTTCATCCACCATTCCCTCATCTCCACTCCACCACCCACCTCTCTCCACCAATTTCCTCAGTCACAACCACCATCTACCCACCACCACTGTAAAACACCACCACTCACCGTTCATCCAAAGTAATCCCTATCACCGCTGCTCCACCACCATCCCTGTCACCATCATCTTACACCACATCACCATACTTCACCATCACCACCATTAACCACCCTTACCAGCCACCCCGTCACTAGCCACCACCACTGACCACTGTCACCACCCCACCACCAGCGGTACACCACCATCATCCACAGTCATGGTTTATCGTCGCTACCGCTCATGTTATTTGTGTGTAGCACGTAAACCGACATTGAGGTATGTGTTTTATATTGTTTAGTTATGTCAGGATTTGAGAAGTAATTGTTAGATTTAGAAATTTGTGATGTTGCGGGTAGATATTATTTGGGATAATTTTGGCTATCGGGTTGTCGGGTTAGTGGTTTAGGATTTTTGAAACTTCCTGGGTTTGTCGGGTAGTGTGATTTGAATCGTTGTTAGTTTGTTAACTTTGGTTTCCTGGTTAATTGGGGGTTATTGGTTTGTTTATTGATGTTGGTTTTTGTTAAACATAACGATGTGATGAATCGGGTTTTTGAAGGTTCAGAAGTTAAAATCATTATTTTATTATTAAATTAATAATAGTGAATGTTCGATTTTTAACGATTGTTTTGAACTGGATTTTTTTAATATTTTATTAATATTTTATTTTCCAACCCCGTTGTCACATATTTCTTGTCGCCGAGTGTTTATTTGTTTTGTTTGCACGTTTCTCAAGACAGTCTATCAGTTAGTTTCATTTGTCGAGTCGAGTCTGTTTGAGAGTTTGTTAATCGAGTCACGGGGACGCTTTGTTAGTTTGAAATTACTTGTTTTGAATTCCAAATTGATTACCCGCTCGTACTCAATCTCCATTCGGGCAGGATAATCTGGGTTTTTAGAAATATGTGCAGGGAGTCCACGAATTTTTTGTCTTTATTTATTTTTATTTTATAATTTTGTTATTATTTTTATATTATTTTATTATGTGGGACGACCGCGACTGAAATGCTATGCTGTCGTCACCGTAGTGACTGTTGACATATCTAACTTAAATGTTTGATTTTGCATATACGTTTGATGTACCGAGTTTTTCTCGCGCCGCCGGGCACAAGAGACAGAGGTCCGAGGGCGCGGGCCGCCGTGGCCCCGTCGCAGTTGCTCGGGGTGAGGCCGAGCCGCCAGCCCCATTCAGCAGAGACAGCCTCGGGTCATACATTGTGATGGTCAGGAGTTACCGATTATCCTGACATCGACCCTGAGGAGATTATGGGTGATGGACGCCGCACACATCACTAGGTGCTCAGATTCAGCATCAGGTCTAAGGAGTATACCAGGTTCACACGTATTCGAGGTATGCAGCTCCTTGGACTTAGGACGTTCTATTGGGTTTTACTGGGTTATTTGGGGGCGGAGCTCAGGTTACGGGAGATGATATTAGCTTGGTTGTTACGAGTGCTCGAGTGTGACTCGATATCATATGTCGATCTTACACGTGAGTTATACTCGACTTTTCGATTCACGACCACCGAGTTCGACAAGCCGACTGCCGTGTCGTTCTCACTCGGACGACACGTGTATGAGATGTCAGTCCCGGACATTGTTGTGGCCACGGGATTTTATACACGGGAGGAGGTTCAGGATCCCGTGTTTTTGCAGAGCTTCCGTGGTTATAACATGCAGTCACAGCAGCCACGGGAGTTTTGATTGACTGAGGCTCAGCTAGCTCAGTTTTGGGGAAAGGTCACGGACGGGGCCCACTCGAGCTCTGTAGTGGCGTCTTACATTAGGGACCCCGTCCATCGCTATTTACACCGTAGTTGCTTACACTATCGCTGGCCGTCATTCGGGCCGAAACAAGTGTAGCAACTTCGATCTGTTGTGCCTCATATCTATCATCACTAGCAGGGAGGCCAACATTGCGATGCTGCTCCTCACATCGTTTGGCAGAGGCCGGAGTTTACAGGGGGAGATGGCCAGTTATCTTTGGGGTCGTATATTACGCGGATTGCAGAGAGTTTGGGGGTTTTTGACAGATATCCGGTCGGTTCTTCACCCCAGGACCGGCTACAGTGACGTTTGGGTTGGCGGATGCAAGAAGGCCGGGATTGGTGAGCTGCACGATCCACCTATGCTCATCCCGGTCGGAGAGGGACCGAAGGTACCACCGCCTGCAAGATCAGCTGCTTCCGCATCACTATAGATGGGGATCCTGACACACCGGCAGCATGTACTGATCCCACGCATGATGCGTCCTCAGCAGCAGCATCTGTTGAGGCAAGCATCATCGTCATCATCACAACCACCACCGCAGCAGCCGCCTGTTACACTTGACATGATATATCAGCAGCAGCTGGTGATGTAGCAGGAGCATATGGCACAGCGGGCCCACCTGGCCCGTCATGACGATTATTTATTATTTGTTGTTTTGCAGGTACCGCTCCCACCTTCATTGACTGTCACAGTGGAGCAGCTTGTGGACCCGCAAGATGATACTGATGATACTTCGCCAGCACAGTAGATTTTGGTTACCCTTTTTGCTCTATTTTGTTTTTATTTCTCATGGTCTGTATAATATTAATATTATATTGGGAATATTGTATGGGTAACTGGTTGGGCGTATATGTATATATATGAGTTCTGCTGTGTTTGTTTATTTGTATATTATGTTGTAACCGAACTTTGTGGGTGTTGTTTACTATAAACCCTCACGAGACCCCACTCGTCCTCCCGGGCTACCGGGAGGTTTAAAGGGCTTGTTGCATACGTTAAATTCAATCGTGGTTCCTACGAAAGTGTGTTAGGTCTTTTAACCTTTTTAACTTGTTTAACAAAATTTATTATGAAACAACTTAATTCGGCTCGATAATTGTTTTAATAAAATTACCAGAAACTCATTTTCATAACTCGTAAAAGACCTATGTCTTACACTTGTGAGAAGCTTGCTTCTACATATCACGAGATTTTTCAGGTTCGTTGTCAGCTTTGGTACTTGGTTGAGACGAGAGTATATGAGTGTTTATGATAGTTCGCGAGCCGACTGGTCCTTCCCAGTCTCGTTGATATCAAGTGATTTCAGTTTCATAATCTATTTTGTTTTTATTAGTTTAAATGTTAAAAGTGTAATTGTATAATTGCTAGTAGAACCATCACATTTGAGCCCCGAGTTTTAAATTGTTTAACAGTCAAAGTCAATTTCAACCTCATCCCTCAAATGTTCATTAATTGTTTAAATATTTTAACATTGAGGAAAATGTAAACCTCAAGTGTGGCGATGGGGGAAATTTGAAAATTTTAGCCCGATAGTACCTCGAAGAGTGTCCGGAGACCAAATTTGTTAACTGTTAATTACTGTCATTAATGCCAAGTATAGGTTTCTGGTCATGGTTGGTTTTTCAGCTTCTCGATAGTCTTAATCACAAATATTTTCATAACGAGAAGTTGAAAATAGGGTCGTTTAGGCGGGGATAACGAGTCATGGGGACAGGTACACATGTTCATGTCGGTAGCCTAATTCCTCCGGTACGTGTGTGAACTTTACATCATATATATAATACACATATAATATATAGTACACACATGTCATTTGAGTGCTTTTATCGAGGGTAACTTACGAGATCGTAGTTTGGCATAAATACAAAAGTAATAGAGGCAATTAGGTTAAGCCCCGTCTGGATGAGTGAGAGTGTGAGTACTGGGGGTTGGGCCTCATACATTATACCTATGAGCGTGGGTAATGTGAGGGGTGGGGGGTTGGTTCCCTTAGAAAACATTTTTGGACCTATTCTTTCATTCGATTAACCCCGATGTTATATTGCGAGACCTTCCGACTTAATAGGTTTCTTTGTATTTGTTCTAGTATTAAGCATCACGTTTATTATGCTTAAAAAAATCCAAATGCCAAAAAAGATGTATGTTTATATTCAGTTATGTAATTAGAAGTTTGTTTGTGTTTGAAAAAAAAAAGATGAAATCAGTGTTTATGTTATTATTGTTTATTTAGTTATTTTGTAATAAGCCGGATCAGATCGTTTGAGCTACTTAAAAAATTCCTTTCCATACCCTTAAACCTAGCCCCGTTACAAACCCGTTTTAAGTCCTCTTGATTTGCATTTGTGTCAAAGTAGTTATATGGGTGGACAATTGGTGATACTTGGTACTAAGAGCAGAGTGATACTAGCACATCTTTTGCTAGTCCAGATATTAAAACTGAGAGGAGAGATGTTATATTATGAGTGGTATGAGCATGTGTGCCTTAACCAAAAACAAAGTACACTCGTCTGGGGGCTTTATTGTTTTTATTATGTCATTTAACCTTATTTGTGGGATGTCAATCTAGAAAGTCTCAGTCTGGGAAACTGGGTATGACCTTAAACCTTACTAGTACTAATGGAGATAATTTACATACCTATGATGCAGTTTGATGTTTGCTTTAGAGTTTGCTTGAGGGCAAGCAAAAGATAAGTGTGGGGATGTGATGGTTGGTTAATTTGTATATAGTTTAGTTCGTTTATTTCATAGTTTTAATCGTTTATTGTAGGAACTTCGATACTTCATATGTGTTTATTGTATTTCTGGTCACGGGCATTAAAGTACTCAATTTGGACCTGTTGTGACGGGATGAAGACTCGGGACGTTCAGCACGCAAAACGAGAAAGATTAATGAAGCTTGCTAGTGACAAGACCCATCGCGATACGCGATGGGCTTGCTTGAGGACCCATCGCGTATCGCGATGGGATATTTTAATGAATGTTGACCAAACACGATGGACCAATGAAGACCCCATCGCGTATCGCGATGGGGTGTGCAGACGGGCAGCTAGGGTTTTATGTCAATTTTCATCATTCTCGACGCTATCTTCGTTTTTATCAACCAAGGCAGTTTCCAGAGCTTTGTAGAGGCAATTCCAGCATTCTAAGTCAACCGGAGAAGCCATGTGTGATCCATATCATCTCTATTGAAGATCTCACGATGCCGAGACGCAGCTAAACTCCTAGAATCTCACCCGGGAATGTATAGGTTGTAATTCTTTCAGTTTTCTCATGTGACTAAGAACGTTTATGTATAATTGTTTATGGTTAATATATGATTATTGATATTTGGTATTTCTGTGTGTTCAATTGGTTTAGGTTTACATTGGTCTGAACGATTAGTTACCAGTTGTTATAATAATTGATCATAGGGTTGTTTGATTAGGTTGAATACGATAAAGAATATAATTGCCCTTAACTGATTCACAGTGGCAGGGACTGTTTGATAACCAGTGCCATGTGTAAAGAGATTATTGTTGCCTAAGGTTTTGTCTAGTTCATCAGTTTGTAGTTAACCGTTAATGATTAATCTGTTAGGTTGCATGAGATTACTGTTAGTTACATACTTAAAGCCCCGGGTGTGATTTGCTTTTATTAATTGATTACAACTTGTTTACTTGCTTGTTTTCTTAATTCTCAATTCAAACCATTTGCTTGTATGATCAGCACTACAATCTTTTACTTCATAATATTAGAAATCTTGTTTACATGATTTTCATTGACCACATACTCCTGGTGGACACGATACCTTACTTTATCTATATAGTTTAATTAGGTTTTTGAATGACTCAAACAACGGTCATCAAAAGGTCGAGCCATAACTTTGTCATAATAATTTGATACGGTGCGAGACCAAATCCTATGACTAAATAATTGAGTTGTGGTTATAATGATGTTTTATTTTCTTTTTAATTCATTTTTATGAATCCATGGTGGTCAAATTAAAATTTATGCGCAGATCTGTACCCTTTTAGAAGAATGGTTGTTTTAACCAATCTCGAGTCCAAATATGACCAAAATTTCTAAATTAAAGTTGTTCCTAACACAGTAATTTAATTGTATGGAATTTTTTTATAATTTTTAGGAATTGTTTAATAATTTATATATTTTATGACAGCAAGTTGTCCAATTCTGTTTTCATCTTTTTTTATTTGTTCTTTTTCATGTACAAGTTATCATATCATCATACCATAATAATCCATAGTTATTACTCGTCAAACATAAAATAAACTAGCTTTATTAATTTTGTGTAGGGATTACACTTTAGGACATTCACACGTTTAACCAAGATCTTAATCTTTCAACACGCCAAATTTAAGGTGAGTTTACATACCCTTTTTTCATCTTTCATATTTTGGGGGTAGCATCTATACCATATCAAGTTTTGTTAATTTTTTTGACTCATCTATTTCAAATATAATTTAACCTCATGTATATGTGTGTGTAGGTCCTTAGAATGGAACTGTAACGAGATTATCACGAATTCTAAGGGTACGGAATCCCGTTAGTCTTTGGGTATGAATATTTATAATATGAGAACGAGTAGTACCAAGTATTAAACACAAAGAATTACTCTTATTGATATTTAACTCTGTAACAATCAACTATAAAATCATAATGACACGGTTGGGGACGAATGAAACGAACAATGAAACCCTAGAATCGAACTTTGACTTATATTCTTGTCAATGCCT
Organism: Bidens hawaiensis; assembly: GCF_021521415.1. Lineage (NCBI taxonomy): Eukaryota > Viridiplantae > Streptophyta > Magnoliopsida > Asterales > Asteraceae > Bidens > Bidens hawaiensis. The sequence continues at coordinate 275,497 of NW_027493961.1, read as the reverse complement.
CATTTGCAGACCTGGCGAAGTTAATAAGTTCGCCACTTACTCAACTTCGCCTCTAATAACTTCTCCACGGATGTTTATGTTTCAAAATATAAACAAAACATTCAAACACAGTGTATATAATACAGACTCGATTACGCACATAAACCAATGCACTACTGATACAAATATGCATCAACAGTGTGATTATTGCATGCACTATAACTATGCTCTATGTGTATGTGTTTATTTTGAAGTGTTGATTTGGCCTCATCTACCCTCACTCAAAATGATTATACACTTACCCAAGTACGTTGATTTTGTATCAAGAACGAGTCCACATCTATTTATTTGTTTACATTTTCATAAAGATTGTAATACTCATCATTTACATGTGAAATGTAAATTTTATAATAATAAATTTAAACTTATGTATTTTCACCAACATTTGTGTTGAAAAACTCTATTTTTATACATGCTACGTGCTAAAATATTTGATGTAATCAAAATCGAAGACATTTAGTTTGGCCTTAGGATATTCTTTCAAAAAATTAATATATGATTTATTTGATCTAATTATGGTAATTGTGTACTTGATTTAATGTTAATAAATTAACTAATTATTGTCGCTTTAATTAGCGTATTTTGAGCTAATGTTTGATCAATACGTTACGCCTTGGCATATTCCATCGTTGGTCGTGGTGTTACACAAGTATCGATTATCGTGGACTTACAATCTTTTTGACCAGTTGCAAGGAGCAACTTGGTTATCTTGGATAGACTTTAGGTCAAATTACCAACAGTTGAAGACTTGTGAAGCATACATAACTAAGATAGTGTTTCATATGTGTTACGGGCATTATGAGTTTTTTGTAATGTCGTTTAAATTTAATGAATCGAGTATGTCAAACGATGCTAGATTGATCGTTCATTATGTTCATAGATGACATTTTGATTTACTCAAAGAGTAAGGCATTTCATGTTTGTCATCTTAGAGAAATGATGGAAACAGTAAAGAAGGAAAAGTGGCATGTGAAGTTCTCCAAGTGTGCCTTTTGGTTACCTGAAGTTCAGTTCCTTGGTCAAGTCGTTAACCCTACCGGTATCATGGTGCAGCTTACTAAGGCCGAAGCGGTAACGAACTGGGAGGCACTTTAGATATCGTCAGAGATATGAAGTATCATATTCAAATTCTAAATTTATAGGAATTTATCAAACTTCTATAAAAAGTTTATGAATTTTTTTTTAATTGTAACATTTGAAGTTATCATGATTAACCATGATAATAGGTTATTTTCTAGGAACCATATGAATTCTGACACAAGAAACGGTAGTAGCTTTCATCTCACTTTTGATCCCGACCACGAATCCAATTGAGTGATTTAAACCTTGAGGGTCTGTTTGGTATATTGTAATGTTGTAACAGAACCGGTGAGAGAATGGAATGATCGATGGAATGAAATGAACAATGAAATGAAATGGATCATTACCATTTCATTGTATTGTTTGATTAACCTATAGAAATGGAATACAATTCATTTAAAATGACATAAATGTCCTTGCCTAAGAAAAAAAAGGAAAGAAATGAAAATTTTCATAACGTTACGTAATTAAAATTAAAATTCTTAATGAATCTCTATTATGAAAATTAAAATATTTTTAATTAATAAAAATTTAATGTCAGTGAAAGTATTTTTAATTAATGAAAATTTAATGTCAGTGAAAGTTTCTCACTAAATAAATCTAAAAATCATCTAAATATCACCAACTATTATATTTAAACGGCATGGTATTCTTTTTGGTACGAAAGTGATTTTAATTATTGTGGATAATGTAAAGGTTCGTGGAATGATTTTAATTATAATAGACCTAAAATGATCAATTATTGAATTTAATTATTTGTCGAGGTTAGTGAATGAAGATGGAAAAATAGAAGGGTAAAAGTGAGAAGTTAAGAAAAATAGAAATGGAATGAAAAAATACATGGGTTGTGAAAGGAATAAAATCAAGGGTTTTAAAAGGAATGTCATTCCATTTGGTAATAACTGATTTATTTCCAATCTTCAACCAAACAATCATATTTTCATTCCCCTTGAATGGATTATTCCATTTCATGTTTTATTACCTCATACCAAACACTACCTGAATGTAGCAGTTATTTGTAGCAATAACTGATTCTAAGGAACTCCCTTTTCCATGTAATGGATGCCTTGTATATCCATACGTAAATCTGTTCGTCTGTCTGCCACTGGATTAGACGATACATTGACAATACCATCGTAACTTATCAATTCTGATAGAACTGGGAGTTGAAAGTTGTGTAAAAATCTCTAAAGAACAAATCAAGTTGTCCAATATTGGCATTCAGTCAATTCAAATGTTGGTAATTTCGATTACTAACACTGTAAGTCAGAATAACCGTTAAAATACGTTATTCCTCATATGAGACTACCTACGTTTGTGTTCGCCTTGATATAAACAAAATACATAAAGCACATGTAGTTTACCCTTGGTGCAATTCAGGATTCCAAACATTTACATGTGATAGTACGTACATTGTTTGAATGTAACACTCAATAATTCGAATCAACACAATCCTTCGGGTCCATCATTAAGAACACATAAAGTCTCCTTTAATATTTATTTTTATTTTCCTTTTATTTATATAGGATTCATTAGTGATTCATACATCTTACTAATCTATTAAATCAATACAATTTTGCCACATGTACTTCTACTAGGGTGTCCACCTAGGCCTCCATGTCATCTCATTTTCATTCTAAGACTCTCTAATATCCTGCAAAGTGTCATCTCACACACTATTTAAACCTTAGAATTTTCTACCATCATTTTAATCATTTTAATTTCTCTCTCTCTCTCTCTCTCTCTCTCGGCTTAATTACTAACTCCACCATCTTCTATATTCCGGTAATGTAGATCGAGATTAATCGTTTTCCGGTAATGGCCAACAATGTTATTTGATTTTCCGGCAAGGTAATATCTTTTTCCGGTAAGGTTTTCCGATATGGTTTATATTTATTTTAATTGTTATATGATTTTGTATAATCACTTTAGGTTGTATATCAAAATCCAAGATTGAATTGATATTTTGAAGTTATTACGGTTTTCCGGTAAGATTTTTGTTTTCCGTTTTTGTTTTTATTTAATCTCTCTCTCTCTATAACTACACCATCCACCATCTTCTGTATTCCGGTAATGTAGATCGAGATTAGTCGTTTTCCGGTAAGGTTATATATTATACTTTAATGCCCAACAATTTTATATGATTTTCCGGCAAGGTTATATCTTTTTCCGGCAACATCATATTTACTTCCGGTTATTGTATATCTAACCTTTTTATCTTTATTTTCATTGTTAACTAATTTTTTTTTAAATCAGTTTAGGTTCTAAATCAAAAACGGCGATTAACCTAATATTTCTACGTTTTTACGTTTTTCCGGTAAGTTTTTCGGTTCATGTGTTATACCTATAACAATGGTTGTTTTATATTTATTTGAAGTTTTATATTTTCCCTGTATTTTTCTTTTACATGTTGTTCTTTTATGTTCTAAATAAAAAGTTTCATCCATGGACATTATCATTATTCTTTTTCCGGTAAGGCCAATAATAAAATGTATATCAGTGGTTTAACATTCCATAACATGTAGCATTACCGCGATTACTTTTTTTTTTATTTCTAAAACGATTACAATTTCGAAATTTAAATTCCAAATTTAAGTTAAATTTGAAATTTGTAAATGGTAAGTCAATATTCCAAAACGTCTAAACTTACCATCATTACAATTTATTATTTTCTAAAACGATTTGATTTAAAAAATTTAAATTTCCAAATTTAAATTAAATTTGATTTTTTTATTTAATTGCTGGTCAAACGTTTAAGTTGGTAAGTTAAACGATTTGATTTAAAAATCTTAAATTTCCAAACGATTTGATTTAAAAAGTTTAAATTTCCAAATTTAAATTAAAGTTGATTTTTTTATTTAATTGCTGATCAAACGTTTAAGTTGGTAAGTTAAACGATTTGATTTAAAAAGTTTAAATTTCCAAACGATTTGATTTAAAAAGTTTAATTTTCCAAATTTAAATTAAAGTTGATTTTTTTTTTAATTGCTGGTCAAACATTTAAGTTAGTAAGTTAAACGATTTGATTAAAAAGTTTAAATTTACAAATTTAAATTAAAGTTGATTTTTTTATTTAATTGTTGGTCAAACGTTTAAGTTGGTCAGACATTTTTGAATTGTCTGGTCAAACATTAAAGTTCAATTTAACTTTAAGTTGAACTTTTTAAATGGCTGATTAAACACACATTCATAATGTCTAAAATTACAATCACTAGAATTTATTATTTCTAAAACGATGTAATTTAAAATTTATAAATTTCCAAATTTAAATTAAAGTTGAATTTTATGAATTACTGGGTAAATATTTCATAACATGTAACATTACCACAATTAAAATTTATTATTTGTAAAACAGATATTAATATTTAATTTTCTCATTTCAGGTTATGTTCCCAACTTGATATAGCTAATTTCATGGGTTAAAGATTTGTTGATAAGATATCTTATTTTTTGTTTAATATTGATGTATATTTTTGTTATTATTCATGTATTTATGTATTTTTTCACAATTCATGTAATTTATTTGATTTTTATATAATCAATCATATATAGTTGTTGGTTTTGTCCATTTAATATATTTTAATAACAACCAATGTATTAAAAAATATATTTTTGTATCTTATATTTATCTATTTATTAATGATAATCTCTATAATTTATAATAATTATTATAATTTTAGTAATTTTGTTATTATTAATTTATTACCTTTTCTAATTAGTTGTTACATCTTATTTTGACAGAAATAATAACATTTACTCCTTACCATTTTTATGTTTCAATATATTTGACTTAAAACATTATTATTTTATTATATTGTAAGACATATTATATTTTCTAACATTTACACATTTCCATCTTTTTTGTTTGATCAATGTATATGAGGCATAAATGTCACAATTAATGCTAATGGATGTCATCATTTGGTTATGGAAACTATGACAATTAATGCACTATAAAAATTCGAAATATTATTTGAATTTGAATTCTAAAAAAAAAATATATTATAGTTGGTTATGGAAAATTTTTGTTTTCATTGTCAATATTTATTTTTTATTAGTTTCCAATCTCCACAATTTTCCTATCTTATATGTTTGACCAATTTATAATTAGACATAAATATCACAATTAATGATAATGGGTTACAAAATTGAATGCATATTTCTTTGACTGTAATAAAATAATATTAATTGTGGATCGACTAAAAAAGTAATAATTTCAAGATTACATTATGCCATGATTTTTGTAATATTTTTTGTATTTAGGATCTTTGACTATAACAAATTTCGTTTAACAATTTTGGTAAACAGATTTATAACTTAAATAACAATTTATTATATTCTAATTTAATCAAATCATATAATAAAGTTTAAAGTCAATATTTATAATTAATACTTTTTATGTGTATTCAAATTAATAATTCTAATTTCAAATAAATAAGTTGAGTATAATTTATTTATTTATTTTTGGAATTGACTATAATGTGGGTCGGTGTTTTCTAAAATTTTTAAAGTTAATAACTTTCCTTAATATTGTTGACCGACCATTTAATATATTCTAATTTAATTCATTTTCCTAGTATATACTCAACATAAAATGTCAATATCTTAAATACGTGTTTATTACATTTTCTGTTTGTACGGGATATTCATATACGTTCGTTAGTAATGTCTTTAATAATATTCTCATTTAAATATAACAATTAATTTCCACGTTTTTAATATATTTTTTTTATTAAAATACATGTATACATGGTATATATATTTTTGTATCATATTTTTTCACCTTTAAATATTTTCAAAGTCAACATAAATTTTTTTAATCTTTCCAAAGTTATTTGAAAATTCATTTATTGTAAATCGTTTTTATGTTTTGCAAGTTTAACAAAATATTAATGTCTTGTAAATCATTTTTATGTTTTGCAAGTTTAACAAAATATTAATGTCATTGATTTAAAAGTTTGTTGCAAGATTGGTCAAAACTAAAAAAAAAGTCATAATTTTTTGAAGTTGACTAATTCCAAATTTTTTATATTTTGTAACTATTTTGAAAATATTTCAAAACGGGTTGTTTTAAATGAGTATCAAATTTGTTATGTATAAAATTACGGCCAAAAAAGATTTTTATTGATATATCTTTTTGGTTTAATGGTTTAAGTTAGAAAGATGTTTTATGTTGTCGTTTTACTTTGTTTGTTGTTGTATGTTATTTTGTTTTAATAGAAACAACTTTATTAATGTTCAAATGTTACTAATTATTAAATATATTTAATATTGATGCTAATGTTTTATTATATTTTCAGGTTTTGAAGCAAAATGAGTTTGCTTCGGTAAAATGTTTAAAGAAATTTATGGTGGTTTAATATGAAAGTACATGTTTATGTCTTTTGTTGATGTTTTTTGGTTGTTCGATGTACATTAACTTATTGTAACTTTTAACTTTTAAGATCTAGACAATGTAAATGGTTAACGTTTTGGTCCGAAAGTTTGAAGAAGTATTGTGTTGCTTGAATTTGTTGTTTAAATTTATTATGTTTGTTATGTTCAAATTAACTTCCTGTAATTTGAAAGTTTAATATTAAGACAATGTAAATCTATTACTTTTTGGTTGGTATGGTGATGTGTTTAGTGACAATGTAAATCTATTAAGTTTTAATAGTTAAATAAACATTATGTTTGTTTAAATTGATGTTTAAGGTGATTATGTTTAGTGACAATTTATTCCACCCGCGTGTCACGCGGGTATATACCCTACTTACGTATTACATGCATGCTACATTTACTTTCAACTTAAAACAAATCTTAAATGTAATCATTATCTATACTATATATAATATAGGAGTGAAGGGAAAATTAAGACGGTGATTTTAAGGATTTTACAAATTTTCAAGCATATGATACAAGTTTAAAGAGTGACAAGGTAGTCCTTCTAGCATAAAAAGTCACGTGCATTTCATATTTTTTTAAAATATTTACAACATTTGCCCTTAACTTTAATTAACTTTTGTAAATTTAAATAATAGTTACAACTTTGATCATTCATCTTTTATCCATATACTAGGTTATTAACCCGTGTACGACACAGGTGAAAATATAGACATCGTCAACCAAAGACATATTTAAGATGATAAAAGTTTGTTTCATATGTTCATTGGGAGAATTATTTGATATAATTACAATTCATATTCCTATGTAAACAAAGTATTTAAAAACATAAACTTACTACAAAAGAAGATTCATAGTACATTGTTTGGAAACATAATTTAAAACTTTAAAAATTACAAATTTATAAACTGCTAAATATTTCCTTATAGACCATATTTGTTGTCTTGTTTGTAAATTTACCTTACTTAACCAAAATATGCATTTTAATACAATATCTACTCTTCACTCTTGATAAAGCAATACATAGTTGACCATAAGTAAAAACGGGTCTCTCGTATATATTTCAATTCTTGCTAGATATCCTTTGAGTTGTTACAATTATATCGCGCTTATCTATTGTGTCACTAATATCACCAACAATTAACGCTGCAACTTTAGAAGTTTTTAGCAGGTTGTAAGTCCTTGCATCTTTTTGCCTTGTTCTAATTATGCACAACTTTAAATCCATATTGGGATCGTTTTTAAAACAATCACTTACCTTTTGAGAATCCAACATTGTCTTCAAGTAATTCATTATTTCTTTACCTAACATTTCCGAACTTGATTATGAGTCGCTGCGTAAGAAAATGGTTATTTGTTAAAATAATTAAATTAATACTCATAATTTAGATTGTTCATAAAAAATATTAGAAATAATAAATGATGTTTTAAATATCTACATTGACTCTTAAGTCATGACAATTAGGATATATAATACGTAAATTCAGTTATTTCATATAATAATATTTATTTATGACTTTTTTTAATAAGCTTTTGATATACTTATGCACTTTTAGTTCAAAGTGGCAAACCAAAATTTGGTGTGATTTATTTTAAAAATAAAACATTCATATCGATATTATTATATTACATTTTGTGTGTATAAAAATGATATTTAGAAAAAAAATGTTGTCACGGATTTAAAATATAAATTTACAAAGACTAAGATTTGGTTGTAGAGAAATATAAATTATCTTAAAACAAAAGGAGAGATGTTCAACACGGGTTAGTAAATCAAAAAAAACCGTTTACCACACAGATGGAAAATATAATATATATATATATATATATATAGAATGAGTATCATTACAGAACTGTTAAATTATTTAAGAACTTGAAGGAACCCTTAAAAACTAACGTTTTTTATAAAAAAAAAATTTGTATGTTATGTCATTTGAGTGTAGTTTTATCATTTTTATATCTATATTTATGATTACAATATTGAAAATTAGTTTTTATACATACCTATGTTTTGCTTTACACCTATATAAATTTGTTAGTACTTAAATTTTACACATATGTAAACTTGTGATTAATATATGTAATAAAAAACTTTTATATAAATTATGATAAACAACTCTTAAACAATGTTAATATATTAAAAAATTTTAAAAATGTTTGGTTGTTTAGATTTCCTAAGAGTTCGTAACTTTTTTAGAGTTCTTAAATAATACCAACCCTATATATATATGTGTGTGTGTGTGTGTGTTATACACTATAATGAATTGTAAAAAGTTTTATTTCTAAAAAAATATAATTCTATATGAATTATAAGGTATATAAGAGTAAAATTACAAGTTCAATCATCTTTATAACTTAAACCATGAATCAAAAAAAATAAATTAAGAAAAAAATGCAAAATATATTTAATTCTTATGTTACATGCCCAAAAATTTTGTAACATTAAGAAAGACGTTCGAAAATATATGCTTTAATAGGTTATAGGTTAGTGACCCGTGTACTACACGGGAGAAAATTATATAAAAAACGTCAATTATAAATATATTATATGTTAGTATATAGGAAGGAATATATTGTAAATTTTGTATTTATATGAACGGATAACTTTATATAATGTTATGCTTTTGAAATGTGTATAAAAATGGAATGCGTAAAAAGTCATGTCTAATAATTATAATATTATGAAACTATTTCATTTACTGAACCACTCACTAAACTTTATTTGAGAATGATCAAATAAGAATGCAAGCATTGTTATGATCCTTAAACTCTTCTTGTTTTAGCATATCAAATTTAAATACAGTCGCATAAAATAATATAAAGAAAGTCATGAATGTTTATGAATCCACTTGGTGGCACTTTTACTATAAAAAAAATTAACCACAAAGTAAATTTAAAATTAGAAATAAAAAAATTATATGTCAAAATTTGAGAAATCTTAAAACGACTTAATAATTTGATTAATTTTAATTTGTCTGAAAGTATTACAATCTCATAACAATAATATTATATAAGACGTTTATGAACGTATTAAAAGACAATTGTTCAAATATTGATATTGATATATAATTAAGGAAATCATTATTGTTAGTCAAATCAATTATTAAATATCTGCTATATTCATATTAATTATATATCTATATATCCGTAAATAACAATATATATATGGTAATACTTTGAATAACTTATTGAAAGTTTAAAAGATACAATATAACTTGTTGGTCATTCAAAAAAATAACTACAATACTATAAAATTTAAAGAACTAAAAACAAAATATAAATAATAACGCGATAGTAGCTCAATCACAAACTCCACATGTTAACTCAAGTCACAAATCTATTAGCTATACAGTTTGAGAAATCTTTACTAAATAATCCATATATAATTACAAAATTTTAAATAAAATCGGTTATTTAGAAAACTTCTATAAATCATGTAAATGTTTTTTATTTTTGAAACATTAAATTGGAGGGTTTATTTTAGACATTAATTTTGACATTTGTGGATAATTAAAAAATGATCAAATATAAAATATGGAAACCTTGATGAGATTAAAGATATGGAAAACTTTCAAGGTTTGTTGCAAGATTGGTCAAATTCCGTGTTTAAAATGGGTTTAAATTTGCTATGAATATTAAGAATAAATTAAGGGTATTATATAAAAAGCATAAATAAATAAATTTACATTTTATTATAAGGGAATTTTTAATTTGACTTTGGTTTTAGTTATATTCAATGATTTTTAGTTATATATATTAAATCGAAATAATAAAGTTGTATTCTACTGATTTTAATTAATAATTTAGATATAATTGCAAAATTTAAAATTAAATTGGTTAGTTAGAAAACTTTTCAAAAATTATGGAAATGTTTTTGAATTTTAAAACATTAAAATGAAGAGTTTATTTTAGACATTAATTTTGACATTTATGGATAATTAAAAAATAGAAATCTTGATGAGATTGAAGAGTATGAAAACCTTTAAAAGTTTGTTGCAAAATTGGTCAAATTCCGTATTTAAAACTGGTTTAAATTTGTTATGAATATTCAGAATAAATTGAGGGTGCTATATAAAAACATAAATAAATAGAAGTTGGTAATAAATTGGAAAATAGGTTATATAAAAAGAAAATAAAAATAATAAAATTAACACACATGTTAACAATTGATAAAAGTTTCAAGATAAGAATCACACATGTTAACAATCAAAATAAAGGTTGATCATATAAAAATGATTTAATTTATATGAAGTGTGTAGCTTACATATACATAAATAATCGTAACTTAATATCCATTGTTGTACAAAAACAAAGCCATTTTCCAGTAAATACTCCTTCCAGACAAATAGCTATTTTACAAGTTGGGCCACTATAAGCTGAAATGATTAAAATTAAATTAATGTTGCATAATATATTATTCCAACTAAATTAAAAATAAAAACATATATTTTGGTTTAGTAAGAATTACCAATGGCGGATAGATGCAATTACAGAAATTTTAATCACAACCTACAAAAATCATTTATTGTATGGAAGATAGAGCAGTTAGAGAAACTTCAACATATCCATTGAATCTTGGAGTTTGATATAGAACCTAAATAGATTATAGGAAAATCATATTGCAATTAAAAACAATACAAACAACAAAGTGCAAAGAAAATGAAATGAAAATGACAATAACGAATAACACATCAGAATCGATCATTAGCGTAGAATAAATACTTTTACCAGAAATATGGAAAAGAAATTTGGCAGCAACGCCTAAACTGAGATATATATATATATATATATATATATATATATATATATATATATATATATATATATATAAATGAATGAATTTTAGGGTATGTTATTTTAAGCTTTATATAGTATGAAGGATGTGATATGACATTAATAAGAAATAAAATATGTGACATGACATCTAGGTGGACACCCTAGAATAATGTCATGTAGAACTTTTGTATTGCTTTAATAGAGTCGTAAATAAGTAAAACAATGAGTGACAACATAAATATAAAAAATCAATCTACACAACCAATTAAAATGAGCGACATCATAAATATAAAACAATGCACTCTGATAATTAGGTTTTGTTAATTGAATGAATGATAATAATCCACGATATATAGAATGTATCAAACATCTTTGTTGAGAGTAATAACTGTAGTTATAGGTTTATGTTATATTGTTTTAGTGTTCCATACACATTTTAAATAGATGAGCATTACAAATATTAAAGGGAAATCGTAAATAAAATACATTGCAGTATCAAATAAAAAAAATCAATTAACTTAAGACATCATAACATAATAGAAAATGAGCATTAAAATAGTGTAAAGAAACTCCAATATTATGTATGAGTGAATAATAATCCTTCATTTTATAAGAAATACAATTCCAGAATGATTAATCTAATAAACCAGGAATAATTTTTTAATCGGTATATGTAAGTAAGTGCAATAAATACTGATTATGAAATATCATAATTTATTTTCGTAATTTAAATTCATGAAAATTTGTTTAAAAACAATAGCGTTAATTTAGCTGGACAATAACATTAATTGATTGACTTCTAAAGTTTGAAATATATGTATTAGTTAAACAAAAAGAATTCATAAATTAATTAAGCATTTAAAAAAACCATAACAAACATATTAAAATTGATGCTCTAATATATTGGTCATAATAGTGTGTTTAAAGATAGTTAATGCATTGACTATGATTTAAAAATAGTTAATGTATTGACTATGGTTTAAAAATGGCTAATGACTATTTGATATAAATTGGCATTTAATATGAATTTATAAGTATTTAAATGTGAATAAAATCTAGAAAGACTTGATATTTTATTTTCTTTTTGAATTATTTAATTGTGAAGAAAATCAAAGAAGTGCTAGTTATATATGGAAACAATAGGGTTGAACCAATAAAAAGAGGCCATGTGTGTAAGAACTCTATTGTTTTAATAGTATAGTTAGATTCTTTATAATTTCACTTTTAACCAAAATTCCCCTCACTATTTTTAAACGGTCATAACTTTTTCTTACATTAATAATTTTTTTTTTAAATTGCACCATAAAAACGAACATTTAATTCACATTAATTTGAGTATGATATTGTCATAGTTTTTTTTCAGTTAAAAATAAAATTTTACGTATATGTGTTTGTGGTTCGGTTTTGATGGTTTTAAATTAAATCGTGAGCCAGGCTGATAGTAACGGCTTTTGTCGTTGAAAATTGAAACCGGAACGTTGAAAACTGAAACTCAACAAAACCAAACCATTAGCAATAGTTAGGTTCCGGTTTCGTTTGTATTTCGATACTAAATTGAGTTTAAAATAAGAATTATTAATCTACATATACCAATAAACGGTTTCACGATTTCAAACGGAACAATGAACACCCATAAATCTTTTACGTGATTATCAAGGTATGTATTTCCCGCTGCATTGCGCGGGCACCCGTCTAGTACAAAATAACAAATATGTATAATGTTTTAGTGCAATTGAATATTAACTTGTTAATCAAGTTAATTGTAATATGAATCTAAATAAACGGGGTGAGGGGTGCACACTTATTTGATCTTATTATAACTGGTACATAGGGGCGAAACATTTGGGCATCAACAAATAGTTTTGATCTGAAAGTGTTTCACGACTCTCTGATTTTTCAAAGATATACAATTTGCAGAAATCTGCAACACATCGGCTACCGGGGTAAGTATTTTTAGACCGACGGTTATGTATTAGACCGTTTCCATTGGCAACCCAACCCAATATTTTAATAAAATATTAATTTCTCTCTTATCAACAAACACAACCCAACCTAATCTAAATTTTCGCTTTCATTCACAACTCAACCTCAACCAACATTTTTGTTGTACAAATATAATTTATGTTTATTTAAATTATATAAAAAAACTTTAAATAATAAGTTTACGAAACAAAAATATTATATCGGAAACTAATAAGAAAAATATACATATTTCTGAAAGAACCTCGTTTTTATTAAAATTGATATCGAAGTGTTTAAAAAAACGCAGTTGTGTTTTTAGATTTTGTTTTTAAAGCTAACCATTTTAGTTATTAACAAATTATATACTATATTAATTGTTAACAAATAAAAAAGGAAATGGATAAAAAACATGAATTAGTAATTTTTTTGACACATGACATAAAAAAGGTTTGCAAGCTAGTTTGTTTTGGTGAAATAGTTTGATGAGATTCAACTATTAAAAAATAATATTTTATTTTCTTTAATGCCATGTGGCAACCCAGCCCACCATTGGGTTGTCAATGGGAATGGTCTTAGGCATGTTACGCATGTAGGGGTTTAAATAGGATTTGAGCCAAAGTTGTATGTAAAGAAGTTGTTTGTTAGGCCATGTGTAGTTGGGCGACAAACGTGGGCGACAAGGGCGAGAACACCGCCCCCTGGGCGATAAAAGGGGCGACAAGGGGTGGGCGACACAAACATGTCGCCTGCTTGTATTATGGTGATGATGACATGGTTATCAGTTATTGGTGGGAGGGGCGAATTTTGGGCTACAACACCGGCCCCGGGGCTACATATCGCCTCTTTTTGCCGCGTGTCAAAAATCACCCTATTTTGTAACTCTTCAAGTACGCATAGCTTTATAAAGTGGTTTTGTCGACAAAATAGTCAACTAGTGACAAATGAAAATGTTGTTCCTTTATTATTGTTATTGTTTTATAAATTACACATATTGCCCTTTATTAAATTAACGCATTCATATTTTCCCATATATTATGTGAGGAAAGTTTTTATAATATAGGTGATGATGACGTGGCTATTAGTTATTGATAGGATGAACGATTTTTGGGCTACAATACCGCCCCTCGGGGCTACATGTCGCCTCTTTTTGTCATGTGTCAAAAATCGCCACATTATGTAGCTCCTCAACTACACATCTAACTATACTATTAAAACAATAGACTTTAACTCAACATGGTCTCTTTCTACTTGTGTATTCTTAAATTTTTCTATTTTTATCTACCACTTCTCTATTTTTCATGTGAATAAAAAAATTCTAAAATAAATTAAAATACTAGACAATCAATGAGTATTGATAGTTATTAAAAAAATTTTAAAATCTGGTCAAACATCATAATTAACTTATTAATGTAGTTATGATATTATTATTTGAATTTTTATAAGAATTCAAAAACTTACTAAATCATCTCATTTACATTATATAAATCTCAATATTGAAAACTCAAACCATTTTAATCTCTCTCTCTCTCTCTCTTTGTTTCCTCTCTCTTTCGGCTTATTCCTTCACTGTGTCCTATATTTTGGTAATGGCCGATTTTGTTATATGTTTTTCCGGTAAGGTTGAATTGTTTTCCGGTAATGTTTTATATTTATTTTAATTTTTTATGATTTTTTTAATAATCTCTTTAGGTTGTAAATCAAAATCCAAGATTGCATTGATATGTTGAAGTTATTACGGTTTTCCGGTAACGTTTTTTGGTAAGGTTTTATATTTATTTTAATTTTTATATTACTTTGTTTTAATATCTTTAGAATCTATATCGAAATACAAGATTGAATTGATATAGTGAAGTTATTATGATTTTCCGGTAGAGTTTTATATTTATTTTAATTGTTATATGATTTTGTTATAATCTCTTTAGGTTGCATATCAAAATCCAAGATTACGAGTAATTAATTTGGGTAGGTGTTTTGTTGTAGTAAAAGTTATTTCAAGTACTAATACTGGTTATTGCACTTATATAATTCGTTGTAGTTTAACACCTTCAGATAAGAAACTTTCGTTTAAATTAAGAGAATGTAGTTTTTTCCAGTTGTATTCTGTGTTGCAATGACCATTAACAAAAGTGAATGTCAATCTCTAGCAAGAGTTGACATATATCTCAGAGACCCGGTGTTTACACATAGACAACTCTATGTAGCTTTATCAAAAGCGAAGAGTGGTGTTAAAATTCTTATATTTAACAAGGAAGACAAAGTTACAAATAAAGAATAAATATTGTTTATAAGGAAGTCTTTTTAGTAGCTTATGAATTTTACATTTTTTATTTTTGATTATGTTTTCAAATATTGTAATTTGAATATTGTTTGGGTTTATCTTTGTATTTCACAATCATTGGTTTTCGTACCAATATTATTTTCAATTTAAAGTATGTTGTCGTCTCGAATAACATATAACAACTTATGTTGTCATTTCAAATAACATGTGTTTGTTCAAAAATACAAATATTTCCACCCGTGTTATACATGGGTTAATAACCTAGTGACTTTATAAAGTGGTTTTTTCGACAAAATAGTCAACTAGTTACAAATGAAAATGTTTTTCCTTTATTATTGTTACCAGGTTATTGACCCGTGTACGACACGGGTGGACGTACACGGGTGGAAATATAGAAATCGTCAACAAAAGACATATTTAAGGTGATAAAAGTTTGTTTCATATGTTAATGTGGAGAATTATTTGATATATTTGCAATTCATTTCCTATGTAAACAAAGTACTTAAAAACATAAACTTACTAAAACAAAAGATTTATAGTACATTGTTTGGAACATAATTTAAAACTTTAAAAATTACAAATTTATAAGCTGCTAAATATTTTCTTATAAACCATATTTGTTGTCTTGTTTGTAATTTTACATTGCTTATCCAAACTATGCATTTTAATACAATCTCTACTCTTCACTCTTGAAAAAGCAACATATGGTTGACCGTAAGTAAAACGGGTCTCTCATATATATTCCAACTTTTGCTAGAGATCTGCTTTGAGTTGTTATAATTATATCGCGCTTATTTATTGTGTCACCAATATCATCAACGATTAACGCTGCAACTTAGAAGTTTTTGACAGGTTGTAAGTCCTTGCATCTTTTTGCCTTGTTCCAATAATGCACAACTTTAAATCCATATCGGGATCGTTTTTAAAACAATCATTTACCATCCAGTATCCTTGAACCAAAGGATTTTGAGAATCCACATTGTCTTCAACTAATTCATTATTTCTTTATCTAACATTTCAGAACTTATTTTTGTGTCGTTGCATAAGAAAATGGTTATGTGTTAAAAATAATTTAATTAAATTACTCATAATTTAGATTGTTCATAAAAAAAATATTAAAAACAATAAATGATGTTTTATTGATCCCCCTTGAATCATGACAATTATGATATATAATACGCAAATCCAGTTATTTCATATAATAATATTTATTTATGACTTTTTTAATAAGGTTTTATATATTAATGCATTAATTCAAATTGGCTAACCAAAATTTGGTGTGATTTATTATAAAAATAAAGCATTCATAACGATATTATTATATTACATTATGTGTTAGTAAATCAAAAAACCGTTTACCACACAGATGGAATATATAATATGTCATACATATGCATATGTTATACACTATAATGAATTGTAAAAAGTTGTATTTCTAAGAAAAAATATAACTCTATATGAATTATAAGGTATTTATAAGAGTAAAATTACAAGTTCAGTCATCTTTTTAATTTAAACCATGAACCAAAATAATACATTAAGAAAAAAAGATGCAAAATCTATTTAATTCATATGTTACATGCCCAAAAACCTTGTAAAATTAAGAAAAACGTTCGAAAATATATGCTTTAATAGGTTATAGGTTAGTGACCCGTGTACTAAACAGAAGAAAATTATATAAAAAAACGTCATTTATAAATATATGTTAATATATTGTAAATTTTGTATTTATATGAACGAATAATTTTATATAAATGTTATGTTTTTGAAATATATCCAAAAATGGAATGTGTAAAAGTCATACCTAATAATTATAATCTTATGAAACTATTTCATTTACTGAACTACTCACTAAACTTTCTTTGAGAATGATCAAATAAGAATGCAAGTATTATTATGATCCTTAAACTCTTCGTGTTTTAGCCTATCACATTTAAATACAATCGCGGAAAATAATATAAAGATACTCAATTGAATGTTTATGAATCCAATTGTTGACACCATTACCATAAAAAGAAAAAATCAATCACAAAGTAAAAAATAAAATTAGAAATAAAAAATATATATGTGTCAAAATTTGAGAAATCTTAAAATGACTTAATAATTTGATTAAGTTTAATTTGTCTGAAAGTATTAAAATCTCGTAGCAATAATATTATATAATGTAACATCCTAAAATTTATAATGTTGAATAAAGAAAGTTACGTTTAGTGATTTCGCGTTACTAAATAATTAATATCGAGTAAAGACGGATCATGGACTTAGATTAATTGAGATGGGTTAAATGAGAATGGGCCTTAGGTCCATGGGCTTTAAGGGATATAAATATCCCCTAAACCAAGCTAAAACCCTAAACCCTCATTTCGTTTCCATCATAATCTCTACACACTCCAAACACACACACACACCATAAACGAGCAAGACCCGAGAGAGAGTAAACGTTAGTTGGTATTAGATCTTATTACACGAGATCTAGAGTGCATAAACAAGCTAACCAAGATCGAACGAGCGCTAAAGGTATGTTCTTGACCTTTAAAGTTTACGTAGTATTGAACGTTTTTACTTAAAGGTCCAAGCTTTATAGTATATACGGGATATATATACGACCGAAAACGGTTAGGGAACGTAGTGGGTGATGTCGAACCATAACAAGGGTATTAAAATCGCCAAAATGCTTGATAAAAACTAAACCCGTAGCTGAACTGGGTAACTTCGCCTGCAAAAGCTTAACTTCGCCTTCAAAGCTTAACTTCGCCTTCAAGGCTTAACTTCGCCTACGGCCAAGTTCGCCTAACTGATAACTTCGCCTAAGGCCAAGTTCGCCTAATTGATAACTTCGCCTAAGGCCAAGTTCGCCTAACTGGTAACTTCGCCTAAGGCCAAGTTCGCCTAATTGATAACTTCGCCTAAGGCCAAGTTCGCCTAACTGATAACTTCGCCTAAAGCTAAGTTCGCTTAAGGTTTAACTTCGCCTAAAGTTAAGTTCGCTTAGAAAATAAATTAAAAACCTAATGGAAAATGTGTTAAGACAGTTAATGTAAATAAAATTTTTCCAAGCTGACCTGGCAGCTCGACCCCAGCCAGGGGCTCTGCCCCTTGGACCCTGCTAGGGGCTGCCGCCCCTAGACCCCGCTGCCAGGGGCGCTGCCCCCGGACCCCCGTTCGTTGTGGGTAGTAGTTAAGACTATAAAGATGATATGAGTAGTGATAGTTAATTGATACGTATACTTGTTATACAGTCAGCCGTGCACAACTGAAGAAAGGGATTACGATTAACGGTGAACGTAACCGTGTTCAGGTGAGTTTCTAGCCCCAATTATGTGTTATGCTTTCGGGGCTGTGTGCATACTCGATATGTTTGTTAATACGCTTATCCTAAGAGATAAGTGTATGCCTTATGTGAATGATGTGATATGTATGAATGATGGCTTGACGGTACGTGAACGATCTTCGGATATTGCACGTACTGTCAGGTTGTAACGCTAAGTATAAGGTAAGTATGATATGTATGCTTATGTGTATGAATGTGATAAAGTTAATAAAAGAAGGAAATGATGGTTGTATGGTTACGAAGAGGGTACCGGGCCCTAATAATACTCGAGGTATGATGTATGGTTGTATGGTAACGAAGAGGGAATCGAACCCTACTAATATTCGAGAACTAGGGAACCGAACCCTACTAATATTCGAGGAAAGAGGGTACCGAGCCCTAATAATACTCGAGGAAAGAGGGTACCGAGCCCTAATAATACTCGAGAAAGGAGGGTACCGAGCCCTAATAATACTCGAGGAAGGAGGGTACCGAGCCATAATAATACTCGAGGAATGTAGGGCGTAATGCTCTTTATAACGTAAGATATGAAAGCAAGTTAATACAAAAGAAAGTATGAAAGTATGAATGAAAGAATATAAGTTTATGTGTATTGTATAGTGTATGATTAACTAGAACTCACTCAGCGTAGTTGACTTTTAGTATGCATGCAGGTGAGTAGGATGAGGCAGCTCGCTTGAGGAGACACGTGGCACTGAATAAGAGGCTGGCATCGGAAGACTCAAGACGTTTAAGTTTAATGTTTCGTTATTTTGAAAGACAAAATGATGTTTTAAGACAAGACGTGTTTTGTTATGAAATGTTTTATGAAAGCTTTTATATTCCTCGAATGTTTTAATTAACTCTGATATTTAGAACTGCGTTTATGAGTAAATCCAACACGAAAGTAGGGCTACCGGTAACGGGGCCTTACATATAAGAAGTTTATAAAAGTATTAAAATATAATTATTCAAATATTTATATTGATATGTAATTAAGGAAATCATTATTGTTAGTCAAATCAACTATTAAATGTTTGTCATAGTTATATTAGTTATACATCTATATACCGATAAATAACTATATAATCATGATACTACTTTGAATAACTGATTGAAAGTTTAAAAGCTACAATATAAATTGTTGGCCATTAAAAAAAACTAAAATATAATAAAATTCTATAAGACCTAAAAACAAAACTATAAATAATAATGCGATAGCAGCCCAGTCACAAACTCCACATATTGACTCAAGCCACAACTAACCAGTAGTTCCATTCTGGGAAAAGATTTTGGCTTTTATGTCATCAAAAACTAACAAACTTCAGTCCGTACAAGTGACCTTCAAATTCGTAGGAATTTGACATATGGGTTTCGGCTGTGAAACAAAGCTTGTGTAGACAGTCAATGTATTTGTAAGTCAACATATTGGCTCCAAGAGAAGCCTTCTTCACAATCAAAGATCGATTCTCACCAAGTCATGCATCATGCTTCGGGATGCATGGCTTCCTTACATATGCTTGCATTCTATTACCCTAAAACATTATTATTAACATTAGTAGAAAATTGTATGAAAAATATAGTAAAATTAATGAATGTGTAACACTACCATTTCATCTTGCACGATCATTTCAATGGACCAATCTTCTCAGGGCTTTGAATTATCCTTAAGACGCCAAAGTTTCATAATACGAAGCTTGAGAATACAGTCACTGTTAAGAACATCCAATTGGTTCAACATGGTGATGTTTGTTGGCTCCATCTTTCTGGTGGTGAAAATATAAAAACAAATAAAACATTTGTTGATGAACAATAATACTTTTAACAAAAAAAAACTAAAAAACAAAATGGGTGATATAAACAACAGAAAATATAAACCTTAGAGACAAAAAAATAAGTCGTTTAAGCTATATTTGGTGTGATAGTGTAAGTCATGAGGTGTGAAAGTGAGTTATTTATATAACTCATGGGGTGTGATAGTGTAAAGGATTAAATTTTGGAAGATTTGAATAAAAAAAGGAATGTATATATGTGGCCCCGTTACCAGTGCCTCACTTTATCGTTGGATTTACTCATAAACACAGTTCTAAATATCATAGTTAATTAAAACTTTCGCGGAATAATAAAATTCAACCCAATACATTACATATCCATCATTTCTTGTCTTTAACGAACATTCAAATCATTTAAACTTAAAACATTGTCTTATAAAACATCATAACAGAACACTTCATTGAGATGCCAGTGTCTTCAAATCCATGCCATGTGCTTCCCCTCAAGCAAGTTGTCTCATCCTACTCACATGCGTGCATACTAAAAGTCAGCTACACTGAGTGAGTTCTAGTTAATCATACAACATACAATACATTCACATACTGACATATGCACCCGAAGGTGCACACCTTCATATTTACTTACATGCGTACATACATTTGTACTTTCGTCCTTTCTTACATAATACTTCCATTCGTACATATATGTTTTAAGAGCATTTCGCTCTATTAACTTCGCCGATATTATTAGGATCGGTTCCCTACATTCACCGATATTATTAGGGTCGGTTCCCTACATTCGCCGATACTATTAGGGTCGGTTCCCTTCATTCGTCGATACTATTAGGGTCGGTTCCCTACATTCGTACTGCTGTAACATACCTGTCTTTTACATACTTTCCTTGACAATACGTGCAATCTCCGAAGAGCGTTCACGTACCATTAACATATCATACATACATTATTCATACATCATATATATTCATACGTACATCATTCATACATCATTCATATCAATCATACCTTTAACTACCACTTGACGGCACATGCAATATCCGAAGATCGTTCACACACCGTCAAGAAATCATCATACATAAATCATACAAGGCATACCCTTACCACTTAAGGTAAGTGTATTAACTATCACATCGAGTATGCACACAGCCCCGAAAACATAACAAGGAAGTGGGGCTAGAAACTGACCTGAAGTCGGTTACGTTCACCGTTAATAGTTATTCCTTTCTTCAGTTGGGCACGGCTAACTATATAATAATTACATGCATCAATTAACTATCACTACTCATCTCGCGTTTCTAGTCTAATTATAACCCTCAACGAACGGGGGTCCGAGGGCAGCGCCCCTGGCAGCGGGGTCTAGGGGCGGCAGCCCCTAGCAGGGTCCAAGGGGCAGAGCCCCTGGCTGAGGTCGAGCTGCCAGGTCAGCTTGGAAAAATTTTATTTCTATTAAATGTCTTATCACATTTTCCGTTAACATTTTGAATCGTTAATTAACTTGCTACTTAAAAGTTCAAGGGCTTCTTTGTAATTAAATCATTCTTCTTTAAGTCCAGGGACCATTCTGCAATTATGTTAAACTTCTAGTTCGTTACTTATCCTTAACGAATTGACTTGTCATGACGAACTGGTTCTTATAACGAATTGAACCCTCTAACGAACTGGACCCTTAACGAATCAGTCCATAGCGAACCAGTCTATGTAACGAATTGAACCTTCCAATTCATTATCTTTTAACTATAGAGAATCAAGGGTAATTCGCTATCTTTTCCCTTAACGAACTGAAGCTAGTTCGTTATATTCCCTTAGACGAATCAGCTAGCGAATTACTTCTAATTCATTAGTTACCCCTTAGCGAACTAGGATTAGGTCAGGGAATGTCAGAACATTCCCTGACATTCTTACCTCGTATTCCCTTTTCCGGCGCCGCCGCCGGAATACTGCGGATTTGCCGAAAAAACGAGTTTTAACTCGTTTTTCACCGTTTTTCGTCCCGTTTGATCCAGATCTGAGCTAGGGTGACCCCTATGCTCATCTTAGGTTCGGTTTATACCCGATTCCACCCGGATCTCGTGACTTAAACGGTTTAACGGTGTCGGCTCGTCATTTCGTGACTATATCTAACGGGTTTATTATCATACAATATCATAATATCATTACCTTGGATCGGGATCGGTTTTCCTTGGTGATTTCGGCTAGAGAGAGAGAGATTAGAGAGAGAGCTTAAGTGTGTGTTTTGGGAGGTGTATGGGGTATGTGTGAAATGAAATTAAATGGGTATTAATGACTTATATAATTTTAAATCATGGGCTTAAGCCCATGGTCTTTTCCTCTTTCCTTCATAACCCAAGTCCATAACCCAATTCCATTTAACCTAACACTAGCCCGACTCATAATAATTCATACTTTCGTTTATTAACCGAAACCAGAAAACGGGATGTTACAATATACAGAATTAATTAAAAACATAAATTTAGGGAATTTGAATTAGCTCTCAAATCATGGACTAAAAATATGGGATGAGCATTAACGGATTTTGAAATTTTGAATCAATAAAATGTAATGTTGTTAAAGTATATTATAAATAAAATTAATACAAAATAATTCAATTCATATGTTTAAATCTTTAAATCTAGACTATATTTAAACATAAGGAATAAAATTATTAAGAAAATAAGTTACTAATTTATTTATTTACATCAATATAATTAATCATCAATTTAATCCCTTAAATAATTACCGTATATCTTGAATTGATTATCTAATCTCCCCAAAATAATTAGTGAATCGGTCAAAATCCAATTGACTAGTTTTGAATCCTTGATTGACTAATTTTAATTTACCCAATGGGTTCAATATCGGTATCTATAATATAATTAAACAACAATTTAACAACTCACTAATTGATATAACATATGGTAAGTGGTAATATTATAAATTATAATTATAAATTAACATATACTTAAAATTAGAATGACCCTCACATATTAAAATCCTTGATTGACTAATTATGATTTATGAATTAGTAAATGGGTAAAAATCCGTATTTATAGTAACCCTTAAGGATGCTTAATCAAAACATTAATAAAATGATATATATATATATATATATATATATATATATATATATATATATATATATATATATATATATATATATATATGGGAAGGTTCATGTACATTTTGATCTTAACATGAGTATGTAGGAAATAATGCCAATTTATTTAAAAATTTGAACGTAAGAAACAATACCAATATACATAAACAATGACTTATAATAACAAAGAAAATAACCTAAAAATTACAACAAAAGAATCAAAATCAAGAACAAAATAATAATAGCATATACCAGCAAATACTTATAACAGCAAAAGAAAACATCTAATAATAACAACAAAATATAAATAAGCAAATACTTATAACGTCTCATAATCGAAAATTAGCAAATACGAACAAAAAATAGCAGCAAACACCTATAAAAATAAACTTAATCATAACAACAAATTGGTTCTCACCGTTTTCATGTTAAGAATAAAATGTATTTGATCATGTATATATATATATATATATATATAATAACATATAAAAATATCCCCCGAAATAATTAGTGAATCGGTCAAAATCCGATTGACTAATTTTGAATCCTTGATTGACTAATTTTGAATTTCCCAATGGGTTCAAAATCGGTATCTATAATACAATTAAACAACATTAAACATCAATTTAACAACTCACTAATTGATATAATATATGGTAAGTGGTAATATTATAAATTATAATTATAAATTAACATATACTTAAAATTAGAATGACCCTCATATATTAAAATCTTTGATATGAATTAGTAAATTATTCAAAATTCGCATTTATAGTAACCCTTAAGGATGCTTAATCAAAACCTTAATCAAATGGTATATAATATATAATAACATATTAAAATATAGAAATTCCGTAATTAAAGTTTTCGTTAATAAATTTTATTCATCTATCCCTAATTTACTATTATTTACAATTATTAATTTTAATTACGGATGAAAAATCAATTAATTATTTAAAATATTTAAAATAAATTAAACCTGGTAGGAAGCGTGATGATTAAACTGACCGGAGGTAAAGTTGATGGTGAACATCTTCATCGATGGTGGAACGTAATTTCACAGATGAATGAATTGAAGGTAGTCATATGCGGAACAGGAAGGAACCGTCAATGAGAATGGAGGAGTTAAAGAGAAAAATTGATTTAAGGTGCTAGGTTATATTATATTATAGTATATAGAATAATAAAAATAACATAAGTAATAAAAATCGTTTATTGGTAAATAATAATAATTATATCGTGAATTGATAAATAATAACAATTATAACAAAAACGATTATTAAACATAATTAAATTTAAAGAGAATAATTTAAAGATTTAAAGAGAATCATTAAATAGAATTAATTGTATCTTATTTTAGTTTATTTTTTATTTATTTTATTAACATGAAAATTAGAGAGGTGGTAGATATATATGGAAAATTTAGGCAACAACCAAATAGAAAGATAGGGAAATTGAGATAAAGCCTATTACTTTAATATATATATATAGATATAGATTGTTTTATAAATTACACCTATGGCCCTTTATTAAATTAAAGCATTCACATCTCTTCCCATATTTTATGCAAGGAAAGTTTTTATAATATAGGAAATGATTTAGAGTGTTGTACTGTTGTTAGTGAAGTGTTCAGCCCCTATAATTTTTAAATTTTTTGAAATAGTTGTGAGTGAATGAGAGAGAAATTGTAATGATAAGATACAAAAAAATATTATTTAATTGACAAGAAGAGAGAGACCGTCAAATATTTATTTATTATGTTACTAGTTTGAAATTCGTGTACTACACGCGTAATTCATGAAAATCTAACTTTAATGATTAAGCGCAAGACAATAAAAAATAAATTATCATATATTGTTAATGAATTAAAGATTT
The DNA here is from genome assembly GCF_021521415.1 of Bidens hawaiensis. Taxonomy (NCBI): domain Eukaryota; kingdom Viridiplantae; phylum Streptophyta; class Magnoliopsida; order Asterales; family Asteraceae; genus Bidens; species Bidens hawaiensis. The sequence continues at coordinate 249,911 of NW_027493961.1, read as the reverse complement.
AGAATAATAGTTAGGCGTAATACTATATCTTAAATTATGTATTTTTTTATATATAATAAGAGATAATTGTAAATTTGAAATAGTTGCAAAAAAATATAAAGTAAATACTGAATTAATAAATATTATTTCATAAATTATAGAAATGGTAAATATTATTATAAATTTATTTTAAAAAAATAAAAAGAGTAAATTATAATGTGAGAGTGACAAGTGACAACACTTGTAATTTTTGTTAGAGGGTATAGTAGTTAATTAACACTTTAAAAATAATTTAATTTGATAGTGAAAAAAAAATGACTTCTTGAAAAAAAAAAGCTGAATAAAGAATACTTAGTAAAGTTTTAGAGAAACTCATTGCTTATTGGTTTAGTGATATAGTGTCTCTACTTACAAATATGAGATCGTGGGTTCTAATATTTACAAATGCAAAGTAAATGTGGAATTTCGGATTAAAAAAAAGTTGCAAGAAAGCAAATGATTTAAAAGGATGAGTAGAAAGCTAATTTGACAACTCATCGAATGCGTCAATAAATTTTAAGGTTTTGCATAGAAATCGGCAGAGAACTAGAGAAGAATCCAAATCAACATGATATGTGCAAAATCCCAACCCAATACGCAAGTCTATGTTCAAGAGGTATCCATCCGTCTTCCCCATTCTACCATCTAAATAGTCATCACATAAGGTTATTGACGATTTCTCCTAACTTGTTTATATGACAAGCCTTGAACGAAATGGTTTAAATAACATATCATTTATCCACACCGTTTCTTTAGTAATTGGGCAAAGCTCCACTCCTCAAATTGGAAGAAATAGTTTTGTAATTTTAATTTTCCTAATTTTCATATAGATTGTTGTGTATTGCTTCAGTGTTTCTTCTAACATCTTGGTAGAAGTTATCAATGCAATAAGTTAAAAATTTGGTCAGACTATTGTTGATAAAAATCGTCAAAGTTGATTGGCAAAAAAGAATTAAAATATGTATACAGGCGTTTCAATATTTATATATTTAATTATAAGTGAAAATGTTGCATGAAAATAAATTGAAACATTAAGATTACACAAAAATATAAAATGTTGTAAGAATCTAGTATTAAACAACATCCAACAAGTATAGATTGTGTTAAACATAAAATTCGAACACTAATTTGAAATGATAGATTATAAATATTAAAATAATATTTTGCCTAAATATCAAACTTAAATGTAAAAATAAATATCATATAATATGCACCAACTGTTAAAAGAAAATAAAGTTATTGTTTGAAGGAGCTTCTTAAATTGTTTTTATGCTTATTTGCTTTTTAAAAATGCAAAAGTAACTTATAAAAAGCTTTATTTTAAAGCTTTTAAATTTACTTTACCAAACAGTTTTTGCTTTTCAACAAAAAATAGCAAATAAACAAGTTTTAAAAGCTCACTCAAACACCCCTTAAATTTAGCAATTTTAAGGTTGAAATCAAAGCAGGGATTTTGTAAGAGCATTCACGTCATTTTTCATATCTTCATTTTCATAATTACACTAAAAATCACTACATTTTTTCTATTTTTATCAATTAAATAATAATATTTATACATTTGTCAGTTATCATTGCATTCTCTCTTTATTCTATTCATCACCATTTTCAAAAAAACTATTTAATTAATTATATGATGCTACATAATCTTTTCAAACCATACCGAAAAATCACTCCATTTGCTTGAACTAGCATTTTGCTAGCGTTGCCTTTGTTTTAAAAAAGAAAAGGTTGAAATCAAAGCATGTTGGTCGGTTAGTTCGATCAAAGATTTATACAAGGTTTGGTTTTTACCATCTCACAAAAGGTTTTGAAGTTAGAACCAACATATAAACCGAACATTTTGTTACCCTTTTGAATTAGTTAATAATTTTTTTAAGCATGCAAGCCATCTCTATGAAATTGTATTTACCGGTCCAACTCCAACCCAATTTCCTCCTTTTTGTTCTTTCATTTCTTTTTCCTTTTTTAATGTCAATTTGCCGAACCAAATAATGAAAACTTTTGTTTTTAGAGTCAATATGTTTGGTATTTGAATTTTGAAGTCCATATGTTTTGTCAATCGAGCATACGAATGCTATGGACTTAAAATCCTAAATGTCATAAACCAAACACACATCTTCATTGATTATTATAATAATCCAAACTTTAACTTATTGGTCGACAACATGTCCCAGCTAATGAGATAGGTGAGGCCATTCCCAACTTTCAACATACTTTTCTCGAACAAGTTATTGTTAAAGGAGGACTAAATACGTAGGTGCATGATGACGGGAATGTCTACTTAGACGTTGGCGTGTTAAAAAATAGCATTTGGTATCCACGTAGAGTTCGCGTGTTAGAAAAAATATTTTTTTATTAAAGCCCATCATCATCATATACTACATTAAACCCAAAAACTCGTTTACCTCCACCATTATTCTACTCCACCCACCTCCACCTCCACCTCCATTCCGGCCATCCTCCATCATCCAAAAAAATCACAATCAACAAGTATTAGCCACCACCATCACCACCACAACCTAAACTGCCGCCATTTGCAACCGCCACCACCTCTCTCTCTCTCTCTCTCCCCCCCTCCCTCCTAGAACATCTGTGCTACTGTCCTTTACCACACTGCCAACAACATCCCCCACCACCGACCTGACCACATCAAAGGACCACTACAATAGAAAACCGACCATCACCTCATTATTCTCTAACGACTATCTTCGGAAATCGCTAGCCTAATCCATCAACGATTTAGGGTTTCATCTCATCATTTGTGATTTATAGATATTGTTTTTTGGGGGAGGGGGAGATGAGGGTGGTGAAGATATCTAGAATTGATGTCGAGTAGCGGAAGTTGGCGATGGTGGGATGGCCGCACTAGTGGAAGGCAATAACGATGAGGAGAGGGTATAATGGGCACAGTTGTCAATAGAGAATAACGGTCAATAGCGACATTCAACCCATACGTTATGTAGCGATAGCGATAAAATAGCTGGTATTATTTGATAATTAGCGATAAGATATTAGAATTTTATTTTATCTTTTAATAAGGGTTTCATTCACAAAATTGAGTTTTTACGGTGGAACTGGTTGAATTTAGAGTTGTTTAATCGATTTGAATGCCTAAATATCAGGTTTACGATATTAAAAAAAATAAAAATTTGACAGGCGCTATATCACACTATTAAGGCGCTAGACATTAAATAGCGAGACAAGACTTGTACACTATGGAGCGAGCGCTATTCTCGCTATTGACAACTATGATAGTGGGGGTTGGTTATTGAGGAGATGAAGACAAGGGTGTGGTGTGGTTGGTGTGTTTCACCTTTTTTTAAAGTATATTTATATTTGAATAATATTTAAAATTTATTTTTTTAAAGAAGTTTTCCACATATGCAGCCACCACATATGCAGCCACCACATATGCAGCCAAAAAAAAACTAACAGCGTTAGTCCTCAATTAATAAAAGCTCGTTGGACGAAAATATGCCAAAGATTGGGTCTGTTCTCAATTATTTGACAACCGATAACTCAAGATTTTGATTATTAAAATCCAATTTTACTTCTACTTAATATTAAATCGACCATTTAAAAAATGATTATTAGTTTTTATTAATCTCAATTATCATCTTTTGGCGGCTACCAGTCCCAGCTAATGAATTAGTTGCTAACGGTCCATCTTTTAAAGATTTGTTGCCAACAGTCTGCGACTAACAAAATCCTAACAATGTTACTTGCGGGTCGCCGAAAAAACGCTTTTCGTAAAAAAAAAAAGGTCACATTTTTTGCCGGAAAACTCAACTTAAACACCACCACCAACTGATTCCGACAATGGTTCTAGGATTCCAACGACCTCAATAATTGAGGTTTTTACTAGACAAAAAGTTCCTAAAGGTCCGATCCAAGGTTACAGTGATGTTTGGGACGAAAATGTTGAGTTTTTTTTTGAAGAATGTGACTTTTCCAGCCAAAAACGTTTATCTGGTGACCTGCAACTAACGACGTTTGAATTTTGTTAATCGCGGGCCGTTGGGAACAAATATGATAATGGGAGGGGGGGCGTTATCAGCCAATTTGTTAGTTGGGATCGATAGCGACCAAAATATGATAGTTGGGATTAATAAAAACCAATACACATTTAGAAACTGACTCTGTTAACTTCCCAAAAAGACGTGGTTTTCACTTTTGATATTCACAAAAGGAAAAACACATTATTTACAAATTTAAAAAAGAAAAATCAGGACTACTTTGTAGCTTACTAGTAGGGGTGCGAAACTCTTAACACGAAATTAATGGGTTTGTAGCTAAAGTAATCTTGATCTGACCAACCTAATAGATTATCGTATTAACCCATTTCTCGTATTAGCCCATTATACCAAAATTAAGAGTTATTTAGAAATTTGAGCACAATATTCTAGTTATTTGTATCTTTGATTGTAAATTAAATAATTAACATAATTTCTTTTTCAAGTGTAAATAAATGATGTTTGTGCAATCTGCAAATACATGGTGTAGAGTTCATGTTATTACATGGTTTTTGCATTCGAGTTGGTGTCGGTTTTGACCCACCAACCCATACAAACACAACCTGTTTAGCCCCCTCTACAAGCATACAAGAAGCCTGTTTAATCGTTCTCAAAATTTGATTTAAAAAATTATTTCTTGACAAAAAATCGACTCAAAATTTGAAGATTAAAGAAAGTATTAAAATCTTTATAAGTTAAAACATACCTTAATCGGTCTTTCAACAAGTCTTCAGAACGTTTGACCAGCAACTATAAGTAAGCCCGCTTATGAAAGATTTCGCTCATCCACACTTCATATCAAGAATATGAAGATTACTTGAATCAACTTCAATCTGTCACTAAAAAGCTTTTCTTTCTTTCTTTTTTCCTTTTTTTCATTTATTTTTTTTTTTTGGTGAAGACATAAAAGCGTTAGTTAACATAAGGTTAAGAAAAGGTAGTGATGACTTTAATGTCCAACAGCTTACAGCTGACATCACTATCTGTGCTAACAAAGCAAACCAAAACAAAGCTAAATGTGCCTCCTGTTTCTAGATAGTTATACTGGTAAACACATCTAACCGTTTAATTGTATATAAGATTATAGACCTTAATATAGCTACTTACCAAAACCAAGTTGATACAAAACATATTTACCATCGAAGCATTCCAGTTTTGTCGTTTGTTTGTTCTACTGCCTTCTTTACCTCCTTTTGTGATTGTAATCATCGTCCATCCGCCTCCTTTTAGCATGTTTTCCTTCTTTTGTTTGATGACGACCATAACTACAATCACTGTCTGACTGCTCCCTGCTGCTATTATGACGCCTTCTAGAACCTTCATGATACTTGTTATGCCTCGCCTCATCATCTCTGTAGTCACCACTATGCACATCTTCTACTCCAGAAGTGGACCTATCTGTATGACTATGATACGATCCGTGAGAACGTTTTTCATATCGTGTGTGACCAGATCGTGTATTTTGATGAGTTTTTGGCAGCCTCCGCTCATGGCTGTCTTCTGAGTTGCTCAGAGCCTTTCCCCTGTCTCTGTGAGATCTATGTTTGGATGATCTTTCTGGCTCATGGTAGTCGTGGCGTTTATGGACATCGTTATCTTCGTAATCAGATGACCGTTGTCTAGCAAAAAGAACCCTTATTAGTCTAAAAAGATCCTAATAACAACGTTGTAAAACAATATTGTTAAAAAATATACCTCTTTTCAAGGGAATGTTTTATACGATTATCACTGTTTTCATGTTCAAAGTTATCTGGATGTCTAAGGGGTTGTTCTGCTCTCGGTGCCAGGCCTCCCATCCTTGTAGCTCCACTGCAAGGTTTAGGTACATTAGTAATACTGAAAATAAACATTTAAGAAACATAATTGCATAAAATTAGGTCACCTAGGAACAGGTAAGTTGCCATAAGTAGAAGGGGCGTAAGGTGGAACTCCATAAGGTGAAGCAGGGACCATAGTAGCGGGATTAAAGGGGGCCATCCCGGTGTTTCCATACATATTCATGTAAGGATTGACATGATGGAAAGGAGTAGGGTTCCAGTAAGGCATTGCATAACCAGGCATGCCTCCTTGAAACATATGATCTCCTGAAATTCATACAAATTGGTCATAAATGGTCTAAACAGAGTTTAAGAATTCATCAGAAAGCATTAGTTTTACCTGTATGAAACATTGGCCGCTCATTAGTAGCCATAGGGCAGTCTCTCATAAAATGGCCGGGAGATCCACACATGTAACAGGTACGCACCACCTGAATTCAACCAAAAAAAAGGTGTTCATATCAGATTATAGAGTTGCTTTTAAGAATGTCTCCACTTGCTAATAATATAAAAAAATACCTTTTTGTTTCGATTGTCCACCGCATAATTTCGATCTCCACCTGAAAGTTTGAGAAGTTTAAAAATAGGTTTAAGATCTAAAAAACAGTAGACAAAGTAGAGGTAGTGATATCTTTGAGCAGAAATCGTACCTGCAGAATTAACCCACGGTCCCTTTTTCCTGCTTGTGGAGTCGGCTGGATGAGAAAAGCAACCAAAGATATTTTAATGTTGATAAGAGGTAGCAAAAAGAGGGAAAAGAAAATTAATAAATTTCTGAGTCATGTAGGTTACTTGAGATGGTTTGGACATGTAAAGAGAAGACAGACGACGAATCCTGTTAGATCCGTAGAAAACATTACTATAGAGGGGAGGAGGGGTAGAGGACGACCGAAATTGACTTGGGATGAGAGGATTAGGCATGATTTGATAGACCTAAACCTCTCCGAGGACATGGTTGAGGATAGGAATTCGTGGAGAAGTAGAATTAAAGTTAAGGATTTTTAGAGAGAATTGAATACCTTAGGGCTTAGAATTAACTTATTTAGGTCACATACCATAATGGTATTTCCCTTACGTATATTATTATTATTATTATAATTATTATTAGCTTTTATATAGCTGTTAAACTGTGATCTTATTATTAATATTATTATAATTAGTAGTAGTTTTTATATAACTGTTAAACTTTGATTTCCTTTATTTTGCTTCATACACATGTACTTAGAGCCGAGGGTCTCTCTGGAAGCCACCTCTTTATTCCTTTGGATAGAGGTACGGTGTGCCTACATCCCACCCTCCCCAGACCCTACTTATAGCTTTGCTGTCGGTGGGATTTTACTGGGTATGATTGATTGATTGTAGGTTACTTGTGGAAACTTAGAAGGAGAATTAAAATCATGTTGGTTGCTTATTGTAAAAACGATCACCAGACCCAACTGCAATATATTATTAGCGTACTTTTGGTTTCAGAAATTCAAGTGTTAGAAAATTCAGAAGTGCGATGTTTTGAAGGCAAAACACCAAATCATGTCACCGGACTAGTAGAACATTTGAATTTCCGAAACCAAAAGTACGTTAATAAGTCATTGTTTTGAAATTACAAGCATATGTGGATTGGCGAATGAAAAATACCTTCATCAGGCATGCCAACTTGAGGCATAACAGGCTGGTTTTCACCTTGAGAATCCACAGAACGGGTCAAATCATTATCTCTACCTCCATTAGTATTGGTCACTTTAACTAAAGGGCTAGGGTTCAGAAGATCAATTGCACATGATTTACCATCATTGAAACTTGTACCCTCCAAGAAAACGTTTTTCCTATTTAGTGATTCATAAACAGAATCTGCCATATTTTGATTTGATCCTTTATCCATTGAATAAATCATATCCAGTTTCCTTTTAGTGACGGTGGAAACCTCTTTCCCTTGAATACCAGATTCTCCATCTGAAAAAATCAACAACAGGTCAAAGAAAAAGGAAATAAAATCATCACGTAATCTACTTTGGACAGAATATATCAAAGTGTCTCACCTGGGACGTATTTCTGCAAATTAGCTTCTGGAGCGGAGGCAAGAATCTGAGATTCAAGAAAATGCTCAATGGCATGCCTTAGTGATAAATTTGGTAGCAAATGCTCAACCCTGTACTTGGTAGATGAGCATTTAGGGCACCTAGCTGTTTGTGGAAGCACTTCACAGATGCCTGTGCACACACAAAAACACATGTCAAATATGTATGTATATGTGTGTGTGAGAGAGAAAATATATATATAAAGAGAGTCGACTTACATTTTTTACAAAAGCTATGCTGACAACAAGGTATCATAACAGCCTCCTTAAAATATGTGACGCAAATAGGACATCTTAGTTCTGATGGCAAGTCAACCTTTTGCAAATCGATACCCTTCGCGTTAGCCACTCTATATGTCAAGACAACATTTGAAAAAGAAACAGAAAAGATTAGAAAGTAGACAGCCAGTAGAAATTAGTTATTAATAAGATCATAAGGCCCAAAACTTACTTTTCCAATTTTATGTGTTCATGGTCGTCAGTTGCAAGGTTCTTTTCTGTAACTATTTCTTCTGGTTTATTGTTATCCATAGCTGCAACTGCAAACAACGTATTCTATAGTTAGAACTGTCGACCCATGTATCAGAAATACAATGATTAGTAGCTTTGAAATATCATTTACCTTTTGGAACATCCTCGCTAAGCTCACTTGCTTCAAGCTTATGATGTCTTAACCTGTTACACAAGTAAACAACACACCTTCATATAATCATACTAATACATAAACTTGTATGCTCTATATAACATAACAAGTGGATTTAACTTGTATCAATAGGAAACGAGGATGTAACGGTTTAAGAACACGACACATTAATACGCAACCTGCTAACCTACATCATCCATCTATTTCTTCCTTAAATAACCTATCCCATGCATCTTGATACCATAAACTACTTGTAACATTTCATTTATAGAGAAAAACCCCCGTAAAATAACGTTAATCGCAATGCAGTCTACATTGTGTATGTAACTAATTATAAACACTGTACGAAATACTGCTAATAAATGCTTTAAAAACCAGTGCGTACAGGCGGGTTGAACCGGATTTTTGTAAAGCAGCCGGTATTTAGAGCCCGGTGTTTTTGGGCAGTTTGCTAAAACATTGAACAGCGGGGGCTTTTTTAAATACCGGTTTTAAGCCCAAGAAATATTTTATCTTTTTTTTGGGAGCTGTATTTTTAAAATATGACTTATAACCTAGCGGATAGAATTGAAACGAGTAAACAACGATTCGTTGATAAACCAATTTCGGATCCTACAAATCCAAAGTTGGTTTCTTTACATGTTTTGTAACTGATTAATTTCATATAATACAAAGTACAAACTTCCTATTTGAGTCAACTCAATCTTGTGTAAATTTGTTTATTAATGTAGTTTTGAGTTATTGTTGGAGATGTAGCATTTTATAAGCAAATCCGGTAGGAGTTATTGGTGCAAAGTATTTAGAATTAAAATTGAAATAAAAGACTTACATAGGTTGAGGGAGAGATTCAGCTGGAACTCTCTTAATGATGACACTGGAGCCGGTAGGGATCTTAAAGTCGTCGTAATTATACTCTGATGATAATAATAATCAGTAAAAAAAATCCAATGTAAAGATAATTAAAATAAAAATTAATAAAAAAGGTAACCTTGAGCGGTGAGATGATCGAAGAAGACGAGATGAAAATCCTTGTGGTTATTATTAATATTCTGATTCTGGCGGAGAAGAATTTTAGATCTGAGGTCCCGTACGGTGATGTAGGGTTTACCATCCGATATTTCCATTGAATCGAACTTCACCGAGCTTCTGAATTTGTATCGGATCGACATTATTTTATTCTATTGGATTGAGCTGGTGATTGTTGAAGACAACAAAAGGGGGATGGGATGAAGATGAAGATGAAGATGAAGAAGTCACAGTTAAGTTAAAGTTGAAACTTCAAACCCATGAGTAGACGGTGCAACTCACGTGACACCTCCAACATAACATTAGGCCGGGCAATTAGATCATTATTGGACCGAATAGGTTTTATTTTCGTATGTTTTAAATGGTGAGTATATCCTTATATGATAAATTTAAACAATAGTTTATTTGAAGAACTCATTGACTGTTAAAAAACATATATATTAGGGTAAGAATGAAGAGAGAGGATAATGAAAAGGATCTAAATAATTTGTGATTTTGTTTGTTTAGGAGGTGTTTGAGGAGCTTTTAGATTTGTTTATTTGTTTTTTGGAAAACAAAAGTCACTTCTGAAAAGCTTCATTTTGAACCTTCTGGAGGAGTTTTGTCAAGCACCTTTTGCTTTTCGACAAGCAAATAAGCAAATTTTAGAAGCTTACCAAAACACCCCTTTAGTATGGTTTCGTTATTGGGATAGTTTGTGTTGTATTAATTTCTATTCCAGTTCACAAGTCGGTGAACCGGGCCTAAGAGGTTTTAATAAGTCGGTTAAAGTCTAAGGGGTATTATGAAACATCCTTCCATTTGTTTGGTGGCCAAGTTGAGTGGTGGACACATATTATGCTCCGTAACCAAGTTAGGTTACTAGTATAAATACATGTACAAAGTTAGCGTTAGACACATCAACAACAAACACAACAATTACCACCATCACTACCAAAGATATTGTAATCAGTTTTTTGAGTTATATTTTCTGGTTATAATATAAGTCGGTTATTTCTAAGTTGTGCGTTAATTATCGTTTATCATTCTTGAATTGGTATCAGAGCAAGGTTCAAGAATGCAATAATTAACGGCGAACAAAGAAGGTGTCTCGATCGAACAAGTTTGTTTGATTTCCCGAAGAAGTTGTTGTCGTGGTTGGTCGAACAAGTTGATCTCCCGAAAAAGTTGTTGTCATTGTCTTAGTCCGTTCAATTGTTACTTTATTCAAACAAGTTGGGTTTGAGTAGCCATGGTGACACGACTTCACCACCGCCACCAAAGGGGAAAGAGAAAAGGCCATCTTCCGTTCAATGTCCAATGTTAACTGCAACGAACTATACCGTGTGGGCTATGAGGATGAAAGTAGTCCTAAGAGTTCACAAAGTTTGGGACACCATCAACTCGGGTGTCTCCGATGAAGACAAAAATGATATGGCTATGGCCCTGTTGTTTTAATCCATACCCGAAACCTTGATCATGCAAATTGGAGATCAAGAAACTGCTAAAGCCATGTGGGGTACGGTTAAAACCCGACACTTAGAACCCGAACAGGTTAGAGAAGCATGTCTCCAAACCTTGTCAATGGAATTTGACAATATGAGATGAACAAGTCAGATTCCATAGATAACTTTATGGGGAAAGTTATCAAGCATTGCCACGAAATCCGCGGCTCTTGGCGAAGTTATAGATAAAGCAAGGTTGGTAAAGAAGTTTCTCAAAAGTCTCCCAAGATCGAAGTATATTCAGATTGTTGCTTCGCTTGAGCAAGTGTTGGATCTCAATAAAAAAGGGATTTGAAGATGTTGTAGGCCGACTCCGAGCCTTTGAGGAGCGAATCTGAGATGAAGAAATTCAAGGGGTGACCAAGGTAAACTTTTAATTGGTAAATATGATTCATCAAGTCATAGAAGCTTTGAATCTAATAAGGGACGAGGAGGTCGAGATCACGGTCGGGCCGATTTAGTGGCCAAGACCGAACCCCTGGTACCGAACAAGGGTCATCAATTCGGGGAAAATAAATGTGAAGAAAGATCGGTCAAAGATTTTATGTTACCGATGTGACCAATTTGGTCACTTTGCATCTGGATGCCTAGACGAGTTCTTAAGGGTCAAGAAGCAAAATAAACCGAAACCCGTGAAAATTTTAATGATGCGGCGTACATGCATCAAGTTGTGTTCTTAAATGCAAAACCTAATACCAAAGAAATACGAGACCGGGCGGGTCGAAGATGATGTATGGTATTTGGATAATGGGGCAAGTAATCATATGACGAAAACCGATCATATTTTTTAGAGTTAAACGAGAACATAGCCAGGAGGGTTAAGTTAGGAGATGGTTCATTTGTTCAAATCAAGGGAAAAGGCTTAATTTTTTTCCAAGGAAAATCGGGTGACCAAGACTGGCTAACCGAGATTTATTACATTCCGGAGTTCAAAAATAATATTATAAGTCTCGGTCAAGCAACGGAGTCCGGATATGACATTCGGATGAAACACGATCTTCTGACCATGTACGATGAGAACGTGAGGTTACTCATGAAGGTCAAGAGATTTACAAACCAACTCTACAAAACACGAATGAAGATTGGAGCTCCCATGTGTTTGCAATCAATGATCAAAGATGATGCATAGTGTTGGCATGCAAGACTTGGGCACATAAATTTCAAGATAATGAAATCGATGGCTAAAAAGGATCTTGTACGAGGTGGCTAAGAAGGATCTTGTACAAGGTTTGCCACATGTTGAACACGAAAATCAGTTGTGTAAAATCGTGTTTGGTGAGTAAACAATCGAGGCGTTCGAATCCGGCTACATTCTCGTTTAAAGCATTCCAACCTTTGGAGTTAGTTCATGGTGATTTTTGTGGTCCAATAACCCCATCCACTATCTCGGGTAATAGGTATGTCTTTGTTATTATAGACGATTACTCACGATATATGTGGACGTTTTTATTGAAAGGAAAAGGTGAAGCGTTTGAAAGTTTTAAAAGGTTCAAAGCCCTAATCGAGACGGAGGCGAGTTTCCCAATGAAAACTCTCCGAACCGATAGGGGAGGAGAATTCACTTCACGTTATTTCAATCGGTTCTGCGATAAAAGTGAAATTATTCAGCATTTAACCGCCCCGTACACGCCACAACAAAATGATGTGGTAAAAAGGCGAAAGCGAACTTTAACGGGGATGATGCGGAGTATTCTAAAGGCGATGAAAGTACTAAATAATATGTGGGGAGAAGTCTGACATTCAACCTTTTTAATCAATCGGGTCCCAACCTGGGCCTTAGTTTATCAAACTCCATATGAACAGTTTAAGAAAAAGAAACCGATTATTGAACACATTCGTGTATTTGGGTGCATGACGTATGCTAAAGTTGATAGTGTACATCTAAAGAAACTTGATGACAGGTCAAGACAACTAGTTTATCTCGGGTCAGAGACGGGTTCAAAAGCACACCGTCTCTTTGATTCGAACACCCGGAAAATAGTTGTTAGTCGGGACGTTGTGTTTGACGAAAACAAATGGTGGAATTGGGTAAAGAAATTCAAGAAGAATGACTATGAGCCGGGTATGTTTTCTATTGTTTGGGGGTGTTGTTGACAATGGAACTGGTCAAATCGAACCCACTATTGAAGAAATGTTTAGAAGTAACTCGGGTAGCCCAATCTCTAAACCTACATCATTGGTTCAACCCGAGTCCAACGACTCAGCCAAACCAAGTCATATCGGGCCTAATTCCTCAACCCGCTCTCAAGTTCAGTCGATGAGTAATGGGCCACAGGTCTATTCGGGTGAAAATGAGGCCCAAACGGGTCTAAGACGTTCAACCAGAGTCTCGGTTTTACCAAGAAGATTACAAGAAGATTATGTGTTACATATTAACTATGACTATGAGCAATTTCTTCTCACAGCAAGTGGTGAACCGAGTAGCTATTTTGAGGCTAAGTCGAATCAAGAATGGGTTCGTGCTGTGAATACCGAGATTGATTCAATAAACAAGAATGAAACATGGAAGTTAGTCGAACTTTCAAATGGTGCAAAATATATCGGGTTGAAGTGGGTGTTCAATACAAACGAAATGCGGATGGAACGATTAACAAGTGCAAAGATCAGTTGGATGCAAAGGGTTACGTGCAACAAATCAGGATTGGCTTTGATGATGTTTCGCTTCGGTAGCCCGAATCGAGACCGTTCGGCTACTAATCGCATTTGCTGCATCTAACGAGTGGGAAATCCACCATCTTGATGTAAAAACGGCTTTTCTACATGGTGAATTGAAAGAAGTTGTGTTGGTTTCACAACCCGAAGGATACGAGAAAAAAGGCGAGGAGGCAAAAGTTTACAAGTTGTGAAAGGCCTTGTACGGATTAAGGCAAGCTCCCTGAGCTTGGAACACAAAGCTCGATAACATCCTACGAAACATGAAGTTTCAAAAATGTTCCAACGAACAATCGGTTTACGAAAAGACGGATGGGAAACATTTTTTGATCGTAGCCGTGTATGTGGATGATTTATTTGTGACAGGTGCACGCTCGAGTATAATTTTTGCTTTCAAAAAGGGTATGGCGACCAAGTTTGAGATGTCGGATCTTGGGAAGTTAACCTACTATCTCATAATCGAATTATTTCAACAAGAGGATGGGATAGTAATTACACAAGAAGGATACGCCAAAAGGATTCTGAAGGAGAATGGTAGGCAAAATTGTAATTCGTCTCATGTCCCGATGGATCATGGTGTGAGATACTCAAAAGCCGAGAATGAAGTCGAACTTAATGCAACCGAGTATCGAAAGGTAATGGGTTGCTTACGGTATTTATTATACACTCGTACGGATATGGCGTACTTTGTGGGTATTGTTAGTCGATATATGCAAAGCCCACGAAAACTTCATGGTATGGCAATACGACACCAATTGTGATATTTGAAGAAAATGACGAGTTACGCAATTAAGTACGGGAAGAACGGGTCCAAACGACTTGTCGGGTACAGTGATAGTAGTCACAACATAGATGAGGATGATGGTAGAATCACCACTGGCCACGTGTTTTATTACAAACAATCTCGAATTACACGATGCTCACAAAAGCAAGCGACATTTGCACTCTCATCGTTTGAAGTCGAGTACATGGCAGCTTCATCAGCCGCATGTCAAGCTATATGGCTCCGAGAGTTGTTGAGCGAGTCGACTGGAGAAGCGTTGCAGAAAGTTATGTTGAAAGTTGATAACACGTTCGCAATAGCCCTTGTGAAAAATCCTGTTTTTCACAACCAAACAAAGCATATAAAGTCTCGTTTTCATTTTATTCGATATTGCTACATCGACGGCGAGGTCGATGTTGAGCACATTAGCAGGAAAGAGCAACGGGATGATATCCTCACCAAAGCACTCGCAAGAATCAAGTTCACGGAGATGCGCGAGTTACTTGGAGTTGAAGACCTTTCTATCCGAATCATAAATTAGGGGGTGAATGTTGGATTAATTTCTATTCCGGGTCACAAGTCGGTGAACCGGGCCTAAGAGGTTTTAACAAGTCGGTTAAAGTCTAAGGGATATTATGAAGCATTCTTCCATTTGCTTGGTGGCCAAGTTCACCTTGTTGCCCAAGTTCACCTTGGTGGCCAGGTTGAGTGGTGGACACATATTACGCTTGGTGACCAGTTGGGTTACTAGTATAAATACATGTACAAAGTTAGTGTTGGACACAACAACAACAAACACAACAATCACCACCATCACTACCAAAGATATTGTAATCACTTTTTGAGTTATATTTTCTGGTTATAATATAAGTCGGTTATTTCTAAGTTGTGCGTTAATTATCGTTTTTATTCTTGAGTTTGAAGGGTTTAGTTTCGTGAGTTTTTAAAAACCTTATGATTTCATCTCATGTGTTTTGTACATTTAACAAATGTGAACTCTTGTTTGTTTCTACACTCTACAATGCATGGGTTGTGTTTTACGTTGAAACCATTTAGATTTTACAAAGAGACGACATGATGTGTTATTTCTTGACGGTTTGAGTTAGATTTACAAAAGACTTGACGTCAATATCTAAGAAGAAAGATCTCCCAATTAATAACATTATAAGTGTATGCATTTGTTGTTTGTGTTCTTGTAAATGTATAAGTATAAGTGGTTATATTTTCAATGTTAACGAAAGGTAAACAACTTTAGACGAAACTCTAGAAAAATGGCTAGTAGGTTTTGAAATTATTCATCTCATCGTTATTATTTGCTTATATGATGAATTTATGTACGCATGTATGATCTATCTTGTTAGTATTTACATGCATATCATATTTACTTATAAGGGGCGTAGGATCTTCTTCAAGTTAGTGCATGTATCTTATTACAACAAAATAAAAGGAGAAAACATGGTGCATCAGACTGTGCACGTGTCCCGGGGGGTGCGCATGGTGTTGAGCTAACTTAGGCTTGATTGCGTTTCCTTACCTTGCAATTCTATACTCTCTATAAGAGATTGTTTCCATGATTTGAATTAATGACCTTCAAGTCACATGACAAAAACCTTATCACTGCTTCAAGGCTTACCCCCTATGGTCTTTATTATTTATGAGTTTTATATATATTGTAATTTGATTATTATGTTATTATGATAAAGTTTCAATAATAAATGGAACACATGAGTAGCTTTAAAGTAATAAAAGCGTAGCTCCTATTAGTTAGATTGGGAATATTGAAGAAAGCTATATAATTTTTTTAATCTATTAAGAGTAAAAACATATGAGTAAAAAATTGCAAGCGACGTTACTTGTTTAATTCCATGTGAGCAAATGCCCAACAGAAGGGTATGAAAACACATGAGAATTCCATAATAGCCATCTTATATATTTTGTTATAAATAGTGGATACCCAGGAGAAATCCCCTAAGCTCAATATCTTTCATGTTTTTATGATAGTTTACCTTACAATGTTCGTGGTATTTTATTCAAACTAAGGCCTGATCTTACTTTGAGGATGCACATAGATACATTGCATCTTAAATAATATGTCCATCATGAAGGAAAAAGAAGTCATACCTACCTAAACACCTCATTTTCTCAATCCTAACTTAATTTAAATAGCTTGATTTGTTAGTCAGTTTTTCATATAAGTAATAGAAAACATAATAAATACTGTACCTATAAATTTGTTACAGCATGGAGAGTAGTAACCGCAACAGAGTATGATGTAGTCGACATGTTTGTCATCTTCATCTCCCATTTAGGATGTATAGTTAAGGATGGTGTTAGGTTTCTTAAGAGGAACCCGTTTTTAGGAGAGATGAGGCACACAAAATTGTATGTTTATGAGATTAGGTTATGATGTTAATATTTATCTCTCTATATATATACATCGAAGGGGAAACCCTTTTTTAGTTAATTAAAGGTAATATGACACATCAACAATTACCAAACTAATATATAATAGGATATAATTTCAAGTCCCGGATCGATAATCAAACATGATGTAAACAAATAACTCTTGTTTATTAATCAGAAAATCTAGCTCAAAAAACTGATTACAAACTATCAAACCGTAACTCAGTTTGACTCTTGATGAACCCTAACTCGGTTGCATCTAGATGAACCCTAACTCGGTTACATCTTGTGTGTGTCTCTAGATGAACTCTTAACTCGGTTACATCTCACACCACAATCTATAATGTCTAACCATAACTTGCTAGTCAAGACATTACCAAATATAATAAACCCTAATTGTAACCCCATAAACTCATTACATAATAATGAATCTCACAGGCCAATAGGTCCAACCCAGTCACCTACACGTGACGGGCCTATTAAGTTGGAAATTACTTCCAACAATCACCCCCTAATTTCCGACTTGAAATAGGTGGACCTTCAACTATGAGCATCTCTCTTTAGCCCTATTTAATTTGACCCATGAACTTGACCTTCTAAGTTTTCATAACCATCTTGGCCTTGATCTCCCCGGAACTTTTCTTGATCCATAGATGTGTTCTTCGACTCCCCCGAACTTGACTACCTCTGTGACCTTGTCCCTGACCATTCACTCGGTCGTATGAATTCGCATATCCACTCCTCTAGCTATGATTTCGGTAATCTAATCGAGCGAACAACAATCTTTCTTGATCTTATTTTGTTCCCGAATAAAACTACGAGCACATTGTTCAGATCAAAATCTTGGTTAAAACATAGCTCGTTCAATCCGTATAAAACACACTCTGAATTAGATCCGCTTGTCCAACTCGATAAAAATACATGGTCTAACGAACTTGCTAAACCAATGTAAAAGACCTCTAGTTTGTTGAATCAAGGAAAATAAAATATTAAACCAGCTTATTTAAAAATTTTCTTGAATTCCTTGTCGCAAAAGTAACTAAGCAAGCACCTAAATCTTGAATTCCTTGTTAGCAGGAAAGCAAATGAAGAAAACTATTTGCTGACTTTTGTCAACTTGACACCTTTAACAAAACTCCACATAATACGTAAACGGAAACAAATACCTTGTTCTTCATTCCGATCTACTACGACAACCCTTCACATATATGATTTCCAAGCATGAAATTGGAGCAACTTGTCACTACGGTAGCTGGTCCAACTGACCCGCTGCTTATTAGTAAACTCGTTGTTGGTTCTTCTTGATAACTTGTGTTTGATCTCTTGCGGATTTCCAAACAACCCCGAAATTCCGATCTCGATCACGACTTTGATCGGTTGATCAATAAACACCAGAAAAACTTTTTGGTCACCAAATATCAGCCCGTCGCCAACCCTTGTCTCGATCGTCGACCCTCGCCTTTGTTATTCGATCACAACGTGATCGAACCCTCCTTACCGATCACGACTTTGACCGATAAACACCAAGAGCGTAACCGCTCTGATACCAATTCAAGTCCCGGATCGATAATCAAACACGATGTAAACAAATAACTCTTGTTTATTAATCAAAAAATCTAACTCAAAAAACTGATTACAAACTATCAAACCCTAACTCGGTTTGACTCTTGATGAACCCTAACTCGATTTCATCCAGATGAACCCTAACTCGGTTACATCTTGTGTGTGTCTCTAGATGAACCCTTAACTCAGTTACACCTCACACCACAATCTATAATGTCTAACCATAACTTGGTTTATATAGACTAACATAACTTGCTAGTTAAGACATTACCAAATATAATAAACTGTAAGGCCCCGTTACCAGTTCCCTACATTGGACGTTGGATTTACTCATAAACACGGTTCTAAATATCAGAGTTAAATTAAACTTTTACGGAATATAAAACTTTCATTAACTTTTACATAATAATTCATAACTTGTCTTAAACAAGCATCTTGTCTTTCAAAATTAAGAACATTAAACATAAAACGTCATGAGTCTTCAGATGTCAGCCTCTTATTCTTCTGCCATGTGCCCCCGCTCAAGCTAGCTGTCTCATTCTACTCACATGCGTGCATACTAAAAGCCAGCTACGCTGAGTGAGTTCTAGTTAATCATACACCATACTACGCATCCATAATTACATACTTTCGTACATGCTTCATACTTTCATACTTTCGTTTATAACATACTTACTTACCTTCATACCTTCTTTCTTTCATATTCATACATTACGTTTTAAAGAGCATTACACCCTATAACCTTTGCATATATTATTAGGGTATGCAACCCTGTAACCTTCACATATATTATTAGGGTATGCAACCCTGTAACATTCGCATATATTATTATGGTATGCAACCCTGTAACCATCCACACATCCTATAACCATCCGTAGCTTTCTATACATACTTTCCTTAACAACACGTGCAATATCCGAAGATCGTTCACGTACTATCAAGCATTCATTCATAATATAAACATACATTCTTTCCTTAACAATACGTGCAATATCCAAATCACGTACTATCAAGCATTCATTCATAATATAAACATACTATCACATTTATCATCAAGACAATATTGAGTACGCACACAGCCCCGAAAACATAACAATGGAATGGGGCTAGAAACTCACCTGAGTCCTGTTACGTTCACCGTTAATGGTTATTCCTTTCTTTAGTTGTGCACGACTAACTGTATAACAATTACACGTATCATTTAACTATCACTACCATATCCCGTTTCTAGTTTAATTATAACCCTCAACGAACGGGGGTCCGGGGGCAGCATCCCTAGCAGCGAAGTTCTAGGGGCAGCAGCCCCTAGCAGAATCCAAGGGGCAGAGCCCCTGGCTGGGGTCGAGCTGCCAGGTCAGCTTGGAAAAATTTTATTTCCATTAACTGTCTTAACACATTTTTTCATTAGAATTCTTAATTATTATTTTATTTGCTAACTCATAAATTTCAAGTGCTCCTTTGTAATTAATCCATTCTTTTTTAAGTCCAGGGACCTTTCGGTCATTCTTTCAAACTTAATTCGTTATCCAGTTCGTTAATGAATGAGGTTCATTCGTTACTTCTTAACTTATAACGAATTGACCCTCATAACAAATTGGTCCTTATAACGAACTGGTCTTTATAACGAACTGGCCTTTATAACGAACTGGTCTTTATAACGAACTGGCATTTATAACGAACTGGTCTTTTTAACGAATAAACCTCTATAACGAATGAACCTTCTAACGAATGAAGATTCATTCGTTATCTCTCTATAACGAACTACTGCTAATTCGTTATTTTTCCTTAACGAATGTGCATAACGAACTAATGCTAATTCATTACGCTTCCGTTAACGAATTAGGGTTAGGTCATAGACATTCCCTGCCATTCTGACATTCCTCGTACGCCGTTTTCCGGTGCTGCCTTTTCTGCACCGTCATCGCCGGAAAACCGGGATCTCGCCGGAAAGGCGAAATCTCACTCGTTTTCCACCGTTTTTTGTCTCGTTCAATCCAGATCTGAGCTAGGGTGACCTCTAAGCTCATATTTTGATCAGTTTATACTCGATCCCATCCGGATCTCGTGACTTTAACGGTTTAGAGTGTCAGCTCGTCGTTTCACGACTCAGGTTTGGATCCATACAATATCATACTATCACTACCTCGGGTAGGGAATCAACTCTTCTTCTTAGTTTCGGTTAGAGAAAGAGAGAGATGAGGGAGAGCTAAGTGTGTGTTTTTGATGGTGTATGGAATGAGTGGAAATGAATGGATTATGGGTTAATTAAGGTTTATATATCATGGGTCATGGGCTTAAGCCCATGGACTTTCTCCCTTCCTTATTAACCCAAGTCCATTACCCATATTAATTAACCCAACACATGCCCGACTCATAATAACTCATATTTTATTTTATTATCCGAAACGGGATGTTACATAAACCCTAATTGTAACCCCATGAACTCATTACATAATAATGAATCTCATAGGCCAATAGGTCCAACCCGGTCACCTACACGTGACGGGCCTATTAAGTTGAAAATTACTTCCAACATAATTAATAATTTTGATCTTTTATAATATAAATGATTATAATGAACATATATAAATATATATATATTACTATATATTTATTCTTACATTCTCCCACTTGGCCGAGTAATCATTTATTATGAGTAGTAGATAAGCCTGATCAGTAGTTAACACTCATTTTAGCTTTAAACTTAAATTGGATCAAATAAATACAGTCATTGAATTGAACATCAACTCAATACCCACATTAATCATACTGCAGTCCTTATTTAAAACCTAAGTAGTTATAATCAAAATTTTCAAGTAAGCCCTTCAGAACGTTTGATTTGTATATTAATTCTTCTATATTCCATTACATATTAAGAGACGTATAAAATCAAAACTGATGAGGAAATTTAATTGTTAATCATTCATAGTATGATATGCAGTTGCGCATAGTCATCAATAACCCGTCATTATTATAAGCGCTTTCATAATATTTATGGGTGAGACTTTTAGTTATCGGATCCTTAAGCATATCATGAATGTATTCGATACAAAAATTTAGATTCCTCAATTCATTCATAAACGAATAATTAATTTCATATCGAAATTTTAATGCAACACTTCTCGAACTATTATTATTTGAGAAAACATGGTAGCTGACTTTATCACAGTAAATCTTCAATATATGATTTATATGAAGTTAATAAACTTATAAGTCCACTGATAAATTTTCAACAACATTATTGCTAATTGTGTTGTGAGTAATCAACACATTATGTCATTATAAGTTAGATTGTTGTTATCGGTTCATTATGAGTCCTCCATGAGATAGATTTATCTACTAACATAAGAATATATCCCGAAAATTACATTTTCTTATCTCTGAATATGACAAAGTTTAGAGTAATCTAACGGTTTGAATTCTCATTTTCTTCTTTTAAATTATAGTCTTTCGTTTCCTTTAAAGATATCTTAGTACTCTTTTAGATGCTTCACATTAATCTAGACATATATAGTGTGTTGCAATTTTGAGTAATATCTAAACGAGTATAGACTTGAAATTATATAAGCCTTCTACTTAATGAAGCATAAGGAAATAATATGTGTTCTTATTATCCTCGAAAGTAGAGCAGTATTGTTTGTTACATGTGTAAGGAATATCTCTGAGATCTATAATATCAAAGTGTGTTAACAATGCTTTGACTAGTGTAACATATATTTGTCAGACGAATTTCATCTATATAAGGACAAGATTGTTTTTAGTTGCTCCCACTCATTTTAAGGTAAGTACATTAATCTACTTGGTATTTAATGAAAATAATTGTATAAAGATTTCATCACATTTTGATGTTTGCATTAACCCATATATGGATTTTATTTACTTATAGACTAAATGTTCTTTGATCTTCGGCTTATAACTTTTAGGTTGTTTTATGAACATATAAATATGTAAGTCGATTGTTAGGGAAAGTTGTTTTAATGTTCATCTAATGTAACTCTTAACTATTATAAGCTACTAGAACAATAATGATCTTTAAAGAAATCTTTTGTAATATAGGTAAGAAGATTCTTTGATAAATGGTTTTTCCTTGAATATAACCTTTAACGATCAATCATGCTTCTTAATGTCTTAAATTTTTTTTATTGGGATTTAGTTTAGTTATGAATACGGATGTGCTTAAAACAGTCAATTAAATATTAACTAAACTAAACAAGTAATAAAAACTAGACTTAAGACTCAACTACACAAAACACCGGCAAGTGAACCGGTCAATTGTTGACTTCTCGGACTTTCGGCCATCTGAACGTCTGGTTGACTTCTCGGACTTTCCGGTGGTGAACTGGATGGTGATGATTTCGGTGTAGAAGTATCTTTCGACGGTGGTCCTTGCGAACGAAGATGTGGCATAAACCTTAAGGACGCAACTGACTAAGTGAGTAGACTAAAAATAAAAACTAAAACTAGATTAAACTAAAATTAATTAGATTTCTACGACTCTAACAAAAATAAAACAAATAGCACGAATGTAGCAAATAAGTCCAATTAATAATAACACAATTGCCAAGAGTCCCCGGCAACGACGCCAAAAACTTGATGTGCTTAAAACAGTCAATTAAATATTAACTAAACTAAACAAGTAATAAAAACTAGACTTAAGACTCAACTACACAAAACACCGGCAAGTGAACCGGTCAATTGTACTAAAGCTAAGTAAGTCCGGAATATCAAACCCACAGGACTTTATAAATTACGTTAATTAGCTAATTAGACTCGACTTACGACACGACTATTTATTATTAATATTTAAATGGGGTTTTTAAACTAAGAAAATAAATAACAAACTAGAAAACAAGCAATTAATCACAAGATCGAAACCAATCAGAGAAGGAATCTACCTAGGTAAGAATCCCATGTATCAACAATCATCAAGCAATGGACAAATAACATGATATGGAAACTGATTTCTGAACATATTCATCTAACAATCCCTAAAGGACCCTCAATCACATCAAGTAAAATCCTAAAGAATGAATATTAGATTATTAAGCAATCAGTTGTATTGATTTCCTCACGGTTATCAAATAGGGTTAATTAATAGTATCTAAAGCAAGTAATCTTACGAAACACTAAGCCCTAGATAACTTGATAAGCTAAACACGACATCATGAACAAGGATCAACACAATAAGCAAGAATATTGTCACTAATCTATCCTAGCATGCGATTGACCAAGACACATGAACAACTCCTCACCTTACAACTATTGGAATTTAGCAGAACATTCAAAACCCTAACCAACTATCAACAAGCTTCTATGATCTAATGGGCCCTTTCAATCACAATAATCAAAACACCAAGTAATGATTAAACATAAACCCTAAATCTAAATAACACAATTAAGAGATATAAGATCTATGTGAAGCAATAGTTAACAATCAATCAAGATAATAAATACTCATATGCATCATGAAAGCAAAATCAAGTCTTTTACAATTAATAAAACAAAACCATAATCAAAACATTAGTCCAAAGCAAGAATCAGGCATCAAACATGTTCATCAAACCTAGGTAGACATGAAGTCTAGCCTAGAATCATTATTAAAAACAATCCTAAACAAGTAAAACAAAAGAGATTCATGATAAATAACAAGAACGAAGAAAGTAGAGCGATAAAACCCTTAAGACTCCTTTCTTGATCGATTGAATGAAAGCTCCTTGATCTCCAATGTAATCAACCTTCAAACTCTTGGTTTTTCTCTCCAAAATCGGCTGCCAAAGTTTCTATTTTCGTTTAGGCTTATAATATATATATATATATAAATATATATATATATATATATATATATATATATATATATATATATATACGACGAGCTGGGCCTTAAACTTGCAAAAACGGTTGACCAGGGAGCCCTAGGCGCCGCGCGACCGAGTCTGGCCACCCCCGTCGCTCGACGCGGCGTGCCATGGGGAGGGGGGTCCGGATTTTCTTGTTTATTTGTTGCTTGTTTATGTTGGATCTCTTCCTTGACTCTCAAGCAACGATAAGTAACTTCTAGAACTTCTTTTCTTGGCTTACAAATCATCATCTACATGAGAACAAATCCAAACACTAAGTGGAGTAATCATGTAATCAATAACGAGCAAAACGAACTTAAACTTCGCATGAAAAGATAGAAAGAATTAAGTTTAACATGCAAGAC
The DNA here is from genome assembly GCF_021521415.1 of Bidens hawaiensis. Taxonomy (NCBI): domain Eukaryota; kingdom Viridiplantae; phylum Streptophyta; class Magnoliopsida; order Asterales; family Asteraceae; genus Bidens; species Bidens hawaiensis. The sequence goes on along the minus strand of NW_027493961.1, from coordinate 225,256 downwards.
ACCAAAAGATATAAAACAAGTAAACATATAATAAACTTGACTCAAAACCTAAATTAATAAAAGATGAACTAAACACGAACTAAACCGAACTTGAAACATTAAAGAAACACAACTTTACAAGGGAATCGAGATGTATAAATAGATGTATATCAAACACTCTTGGGTGATTCAACCAAATCTCAAATGTTATTCTGACTTATGAAGTCAATTTTGCTAATAATATTCCATTCAGAAGATTAATTGATGTTAATGGTTTTCCAACATCCATTTCAACTTTAGTTAGGAATGTTACATAATCATCAATGTTAGTAGGTTAAAACCTAGATGGCCTCCTAAGTTGATTATTGTGTAATTTTAAAAGTCTCGGTTTTATGGATTTGCTCTTGGTTAGGCTGCTATCATTTTCAGGATTCTATATTTGTAAGAGTTAGTACAGTATGGTGTACAATAGGTGTAATTGAAGTTAAATTCGGAGTAAAATTTAACGACTCTCTTCCCCCCGCCTCTTGTACATTTGTCAAGTCATTATAAAGACTTTTACTGCTCCCACTGACCTTAAAAACCGTTAGGAAATTAGCATGTTTAGGGTTAATATTTAAAGACCAACAGATTCTAACAAAGAAACAAATTAATGATATAAGTTGTTGCAGTTTCTCTTGGTGAGGATTATTTCAGTAATAAATTGAAGTACGCCCACATTTAAGAAACAATGAAACTTTTATAAGAGTAGTAGTAAATTCTAAAGAGATAAGTTTTGATAGAACAGTGTTGCGATGGAGCAGTGTCTTATACAATAGGTGTAATTGAGATAATATTAAGTTTTCATTCCCTCGCCTCTTGTAAATCTTGTAAGTTATGATTGAGACACTTAAGGCTGCCACTGATTTTTAATATCTCTAGGAAAATACAAGAGAAGTTTCAATGATATACATGATGTGGGAATCTGCCATATATATGCTAGACTTGATTTGATTTCTTTCACGTCCATGTCATAATAAATTTAGGGACATATTTAGAAGAAATCGTATTAAGTATATATGAATGGATCTCTTTAAAACCATGGACCATAGAAGACAAATTAGATACAAGTAAATAGCCTTTTAAATGATCATTTAAAAGAATTATGTCTGAATATTCCGTTTGAATAAGTTCCACGAATGTAAGTGAAATATAACTTCTGGTGGACCCATGCTTATTTAAGGCAAGCAATGTTTAAGGCATCTAACACATGATTTAAAATCACTAAGAATGAGATTATATGAAAAGTCACATTCATCAACCACGTCATGATTTCTCATGAAATTTGGTTTTAATGGATGAGTTTTATAGGTCTCATTTGTCTTTTGTTAAATTTTTATTTGCATGATAACAAAAGGTGTGAACGTATATAGTATCATCTAGTTCTATTTTATAAATGTTTCAATCCAGATATTGATAACAAATAATATGAAAGTTTAAGGTAAGAGTGACTTTATGTTGGCTATGCAAACCTCACAACTGTCATAATGTAGCTTAAGTATTGATACTAAATTTTGATTAATCTCCATAATATTTAATGTATCATAAAGCGTAATTAAAAGACAATGTATCATGGTTCTAATAACCTTAACATTTAAATTTGTCACTAACACTCATGTTAGTAAGTTGTCGATTTCGGGTAAACATATAGAACTAGACTCAACCAATCAAACGTTATTGGGAATATTAGGATTAGCATACTTAAATATCATTCATACACAACTATCATATTTAGACAGTTGTTCTTTTGAATTATGAATAGTCTTGTTGCTTATGCCTAATCTAATGACATATTTTTGCAATGAGACTTCTCCTTAAAGAACTTAAAGCTGGAAGTAATACTTGTGATTGGTCTATGAACCTTAGAATTATCCTCTTTTAGGTTTTAGTGGTGTGAGTCGAATAATATCTTATTTCCAGTACCAGACATTTCTTTTCTTGTACATATATTGCTGATCAACACACTCATTTTCATTTGGTAATTCTGAGTGGTATAGTTGATTCTTAAGGCACCAAATTGTACTACCGAAAATTTTAGTATGTAATGTACTAAAAAAGTGTCAATATTTTCATATGTAAGCCCTTAATTTTATGGGTCATGGTTTTGTACATTATGATGTATTCAATGATACCATTTAACCTTGTAGTTAGAATTTAGAAGGTATGCATGCATCTTAGGAGTTATTTTGATTAGTCTTAGAAAAAACTAAATCTAGAATAACTCTAGTGATAGCATTTATTTAAATAAGTTCTTGATTATCATTATCATAAGAGACATTATGATTGACTCATCCCATTTGTTATGCTCTAGTTTTCAATAGAATGATTGTTATTAGAAATAGCTGTAGGATAGTCATATTATGTCTTAATGGATAATTAAAACTGAGAAGAGCTAAATGTTATTAAAAACTCTTTATGAGACAAAATTCAATTGTGTTTTGAGATTAGAGTGGATGATTTGGATGAGATCGTTATTTATAGAAGAATGTTATAGTGAGTAATATTATGTGATATTAAAATAATACAGATTAAAATTAATTATCATTAGATTAATGAATGATCATTAATGTAAGGATCATTATATTTTATTGAAGATGTGATATGTCTATTATTAACATCAAATTAATAGAATATAATTAAAAGTTCTACTTAAACAAAAAATAAATCACCTTTGGGCAGAATTAATTTTATTAAGTATGTGTTCAAAACAATTGTAACACATCACCTTTGGGCAGAAGTGAGACAATTATTTTAATTATGCACATGCTAGTTTTGCTTGATAAAACTGTAACACGTCACCTTTGGGCAGAAGTGAGACATTTATATCATGTTAGACAAAAACTAACAAAAGCTTTCAGTTAGACTTGAATGATATGTAAATGTAACTCATCTCCTTTGAGCAGGAGTGATACATCAAAAGTTTGTTCAAGTTAAGCATTTATATTTTGTAAAATTTTATAATATTTAAGTATTTACAAAACATTTTAATGAGTTAATAGCAAAAACTTTCTGGGTAAAATTAAGGATTTTGAGAAATAATTGTTTCGGGTAAATTATAGTTTTCGGATGATATGGGTTCTTGGTATAGGTTTTTGAGTATTATGGGGTTTCGGGTAAAGTAATGAGTTTTCGGAAAATTAGCGTGTTCGCGGGAAAAAGTTTGGAAAACTATTCCAAAAAAAAACCAGTAGAAGGCCATAAAGTTTAAAATCCGAGAACTCTAAAATTCAAAAATTAATATTATACTAATTAAACTGAAAACACAAAAAAAGTTAATAAAACCCATACAATTAATTCCGTAAACTAGTTGATCCCTAAACTGATTTCGAAAACTAAAAGGATAATAATAAGATTTGGTTCAAATCTTTTAAGGATTAACAATTATATCTATTTCCTATTTTAATGAGATTCAAATATTTTAATAAAATACCAAAACGTTTAATTTTATTCAAGATTTGAAAAATTATATCCCTAAAATTAACTTTAACGGATTTAAATCCATATTTGAACCAAAATATGTTATAATTTTCAAAAATTATGATGAACACGAAGAACATCGTCGAAAATTTAATTATCATACATAAGACATATACAAAAACTGGAATCGAAATCTTTAAACATGATTTTAACAGATTTTGAAAATATTAGGGTTTATTAAATATGAACTTTAGCAATTTTAAACAGTTTCATATATTGTTTTCGTAATAGAACATGAAAAAAGAAACCGAAAAAATTAGGAAAAACATGGAGAACTGATTAATCAACATCACTCTGATGCCACATGTTGATCAGTTCTTCATGTAAGTAATAGAAAACATAATAAATATTAAACCTATAAACCTGTTACAACATGGAGAGTAGTAACTGCAACAGAGTATGATGTAGTCGACATGTTTGTCATCTTGATCGAGTTCCCCTTAATGATGTATAGTTAAGGATGGTGTTAGGTTTCTTGAGAGTAACCCAGTTTTAGGAGAGATGAGGCACACAAAATTGTATGCATGTGAGATTAGGTTATGATGTTAATATTTATCTCTCTCTATATACATCGAAGGAGAAACTCTTTATTAGTTAATTAAAGGTAATATGACCCATCCACAATTACCAAACTAATATATAATAAGGTATAACTAATAATTTTGATCTTTTATAATATACATGATTATAATTGCTATACATATATATATATATATATATATATATATATAATGGTTCAAATAAAAAGAAGTTGTTTCCTAAGAATGGTAAGAACAAATAGAATTTTGACATTTGGCATTAAAACCTATGGTAAAAGAATAATTTTAGGAAACTATGTCGGTTATAATGGTTAAAGAGTAATTCTAGGAAACTATGACGGTTTTTGGTAATTTTAAATCTCAACCATTGATTGATATGATCAAATGGCTATGATTTATTCTTAGTCTTCCTAGGAAACTACTTATTGTTAGGATAACCCTCCCCTATATATATATGTGTGTGTGTATTACTATATATTTATTCTTACATGATTTAATTCATGTCGATGTTTAATTATACTAAAACAAATTATGACCACTCTAGGTTTCAAGCTCATAAGATTCAATTATATATCACTAGTTAGAAATCACATAGACATGATTTTGCTAAAATATTTGATTCATGTGATAGTTGTTAAACAAACTTTTAAGACTTGTTCATTCACAAAATACCAATTCATAATTACAAAACAAAGTACAATACCTAATTACTCGTGAGGTAAAGAAACCAAAAAACAAATGATATTATACTCGTATTTAATACAATGGTAAATCGTTCAAATAAACCAAACAGAAAGTGAATTTGTATAACTTAAAGGATTAATCAATAACTTAATCCAAAACCTAGGTAGAACCATCTAATGTTTTACTCACATGAACTATTCACCTGGAGGTGATCACAAGGGAATTAGCCACGCATACTCGTCATGAGATCTTCAATGCTGATGGAAACAAGGATTGGGGTGGAATCAAGGAGTTTAGAAGCGCCTAAATCCACCTATCTTTGTCCAGAACGTCATCCCACATAAGCTCCAGTCGAAGACCTCTTGTTTCCAGATATTGAAATAGGGTTGTTTTAGACTTTTTTGAAACATGCACGACTAGTGCATCACAAGTGGTGCACAAATAGGCATGTTTCACAAAAATAAAAATCCACATGGTCATGGACGTGGATTATACAACATACATCATGAATGTGATTATTTATCCCAAATTTATCACCATTATGATTAGTAATACAAATGTAAAAATTGTTATTACATGCTCATAACATAGTTTGATATAAAACAAAAGCTTCAAGCCTTAAAGTATTTTTAAATCTCAGTGATGCAGGCCTCATTATCAAATCTTCTATATTTGTCAAAAACGAAAGCTTTGAGTGTTCTCAACAAAATTTAACCATAAATAAGTTATACTTATCATCTCATTATACCATTTTACCCAAAACTTACTTATATCCATGGACTTTTCTCGGCAAATAAAGGCTTACCACTTGTTCTTTTTAAATAGATGATGATTAAACACTAATTTCTTGTTCAAAAGTTATAAAATTAGGTATTTTTGTAAATGTGGATGCTAATTTTATGTCATTTAAACATGTAATAAAAGTTGAGTGATTTTTCCATAGAAGATGATTGATTCTAATAATATCACATTCTCCATACTTGGTTACCAAATGAATAAAATTAATTTCGTTACACCTTTTGTTGGATTCGTAAAAAGTCCTATTCTTTCTAAAGCATGTATAAGTAGCCAAAATAAACATCATTTTATTTATCCTATTCTTGTTGGATTCTTACTTATAATACCTTAGAGCATTCATATCCTATTCTTCATTAGTTTGTGAGGATCTTTTTATAATGTATGAAGTGGTTTAGGATGTTGTAAGTAGATAAGAGAAAAAATACAATGATTTTTCTGTATATTTGAAAAATAATTGTTCATCCTTTTAATTTCTTAATACTTTTTAAAAGTGGTTGTGAGTGCAAGAGAAAAAAGAATAATGATAAATGTATGAGAAAATATTATTTAATAGAAAATAAGAGAGAAAACTAATTGTTTAGTATAATTTTAAGTTAAAAGATACATGAAGCAAATGTGAATAGTGAATACACACAAAAATAAAAAATAAAAAATCGTGTAACTACACGGTTGAATATTAATTTTTAGAAAAGTAAATCCATTATTTATCAGATTGTTACGTATATAGAGTGAAAATAATAAATTATGTTGTTGGAAATAGAAAAATGAGGTATTTAAGGGAAAGTAACTAGTAGTAATAAATAGTCGGTAATAAGTAAATAAAATTGGGGCGTATTCCCTTCTTTTTGATTCCATAAGCAAAGCAACAGACCCGAAATGAAATCTCCTTAGAGAAAGAAAGAAAGAAAGAAAGAACAAACAACTTGTGACTTTGTAGTTTCTTCCTTCATTTGCCATTCAATTCCATTTGTGGCCGCCGATCCAATCTGACTCATTACCTACATTTCTCATTTTCCCTTACTATAATAAACCACCGATTCTTTCCTTTCCCTTTGTAGTTTGTACAATGTCAATTAGCTTCTTTCTTTCTTTCTTTATGGTTTGCCCAACACGAAGAAGAGGATAATAACAAAAAGAGGCTTTCTTCAGGGAGTTAGGAAATGATGATGATCATGGATTCAGTTACAGCTAGGACAAGGCAGTAGCAGTTCTATAACTACTGCTGCTGAGGTTGATTTGAATTTGACTCTAGCCGGAGATCCTTCCGGTACTGATATTGGCCGCCGCCATTCGCACACTAAACGTCCCAAACTTCATTCGCTTTCCCTGTGAGAATCTTTTTCTTAATGCTTAATATTTAGTGATTTTTTTTTTTTTGCTTTTTAGATGCTGATCGTGTGTTGTTAATTTAGGGACTGTGATAGCTTTCTTTTATCGAACTCATTTCAATAAAGTAGGCTGTTTCGTATGGCTGACAAAGACTACAAGAGTAACCCTCTCGTGTCTGATAATTGGAGAATGGAAGAAGATGAAAACGTGTCGCCAGAGATGGATGATTTAGAGATTCGAATGGATCTTACGGATGACTTGTTGCATATGGTATACATTGCTCTTTTGTTATATTTTTGAAAAGTTATTGATAATATGAGCTAATGATTGCTGTTCTGTCTTGTTAGGTTTTTTCTTTCTTGGACCATATTAATCTCTGTAGAGCAGCTAAGGTTTGCCGGCAGTGGCGCATAGCTAGCACACATGAAGATTTCTGGAGGTTCTTAAGTTTTGAGAACAAGAACATATCTCCACAACAATGTAAGAACTAACAAGGTTTTATTCTGTTTTTGTTATCTATGTATGGATGTAGCCAGGAAACTTGCAGGGTTTTGTATAAGCTAGAATTAATCAAACAACCTAAACTAGAACTTACAAATTGAAATTTCTCCGGTAGAACATTTGTCCAACCTTATTAAGATTTGAAACTTACAATGTTTCCTAGATCAAGTTAAGCGTGCGTACGTTCCCTAGGTTTTTCATTACTTTAAAACTTAATGATATGTGTGGCTGATTTCGTCCTTTCCAATATCTTATATGCTTCTAACTAGGAGTATATATATATATATATATTGAGATGAAGTTAAATATGTGAGCGTTATCAGTGTATCCCAACTGTCAAAAGGCTCTCTTTTTTTTATTAACTTCAAGTGATAGATGCATACAGCATGTGTCTGTCACTATGTCTTCATATAGATACTTCTGTACGTCACATTTTGAAATGCATACATGTTGGGCATGTGTCATAAATATGTTACACGTGCGTGCGTTCATAGCTTTATATTAAAATTAAACTACTCGTTGATAAACATGGGTCTTGTCTTCATATAGATAGTTCTGTGCGTCAGCACTGCAAAAAAAAGCTCATTGATAAGCATGTCGCGATCTTTTTATGACAATCTGGAGGTTTGGAAACTAGTAATAATATTAATGTCTCTTCATGTGGAAACATTCAGTTTCTATTTAAAATCTATCTTATATCTGTATTGAAGATATTCCCCTTTGTATACTTCGCTCTCAATATCATACATTCCAAACTAGACTTTACAAAAGTTATGCACGTGTGTTTCACCGTGTCTGACTTTTATTAGCTATGTGCTATTTTCATGCTTTTGGCTTGTGATTGAGGTTTTGTGTTTGGTTTTTTGGTGTTAGTGATTAGTTTAGCTGGGATTTGAGGTTTTCTGTTAGGTTTATTTGTGTTAGTTGTTAGTCTAGCAAAGTGTTAGATCGGATTTGAACTCATAGCTTTATCATTTAGTACTTTAGAGTGACAACTTGACAATGCCTTGACGTGAGGTCGAAGACTCACTCAAAAATAAACCGATTACAACTATTAGCTAGCGGTAAGCGGGTATCGAACACAGGGAGTTTGTGGAAAGTGCGTTACTGAGTAGCTATAAAATTTAACTATATCAAACTAAGTGCAAAAAGTAAATTCAAAGATTTGGTTGTTTGGTTTTGATAACAAAATGAACTAAAGCAATAAACGAGTTTTAATCAATATGCGAAAATATGCCTTCCCTCGGTTTCAGGTTTCCATGAATGTTACGGTTAATGTTTAACTGAGATGAACAATAGGTAAAGTTCGTGTTTATGTAAACGATTGCGATAATTGAAGATCAAGTACTTGGATTATACAACGCAAGGTAATCACTCAAAAACCAATTAGTTTATCCAACCTGGAATCCCTCCCGATTAATCTCGATTACTTAAAGCACCAAGAACTGACGGCTTAGAACACAAAATCGATAAACTAACAATCTATCAACCAATACATAAACACCATAATAATGAAATCAATAAGGTCAAATATTATCTCAGAAATTGTCTAAACATTCAGCCAAACAAACATAATAAACCTTACAATCCGAGGGAAAACACAAAGGGATTTAGCCGAGCATGATTCGGTTCGTTATCCCTTCGATTATAGTTTGCATATGAATCAAAATAGAGTTTCTAATGATTACCACACTCAAAATTAAGCTATGGCACCTCCAAATCGCCCTTAGGTCGTCCTTAGATGAAAGATAATGATAAGAATGTCAAAAGCCAACCCTAAAACGAGTTTATAAGGCTGTTACAAGTTTCAGCGTCAGTCCCACCGTAAGATACGGTAGCCACCGTAGCTTACGGTGGCTTCCAAATGCCCTACGGTGGCTTAAAACTGCCATACGGTGTAATTTTCTTCAGAGTCCACCGTAGCTTACGGTGGCCACCGTAAGCTACGGTGGCTTCCATTCTTGCCTCTTTGTTTTCTTCATAACTTTCTCGTTTCATCTCCGTTTTCTTCACCGTTTTCGCTCACGTTCTCGTAATTACATCCTCTATCTTCTCCTACCTGAAATTATGTGAGTAACCATAGTCAACTAATTTCACAAAATAAACCGATTGTATGCATGGTTATTAACGATCTTATATCACTTAAGGGTTGTCCAATGGACCACCCGTCATGCCTTTCTTATTTTTTCTCAAAGTAACTGAGCGTCTGAGTTTTGCTTTAAGTTCGCTTGGATGGCTAATTTACTGTATATTCATTAAGTTTCTACTACAATTACACAATCCAACTAACATATGATACTTTCAGTTGAAGACATGTGTCGTCGATATCCAAACGCCACTCAAGTAAACATTAATGGATCGCCTGCTATTCACACGCTTGTGATGCAAGCAATTTCTTCCTTGAGGTGATTATTTTTCATTACTTAGACTACACCATCAACGGATATTTTGTTTACTTGTTATGCATACTTTCAGGAATCTTGAGTTTTTAACCTTGGGAAAAGGGCAGTTAGGGGAGACATTCTTTCAAGCTTTAACTGACTGCACTATGCTAAAGAGTTTGATTGTTACTGATGCTATTCTTGGTAATGGCATTCAGGAGATACCAATATACCATGATAGTTTGCAACACATTCAAATTGTGAAATGTCGCGTGGTCCGTATTTCTGTCAGGTGATGATGTATAAAAAATACTAGCATAATTTTATACAACCATGCAACCAAGAACAGTTTTTGCTAATAATTGTTGTCTTTTTGCCAGGTGTCCCCAACTTCAGACTTTATCTTTGAAGCGAAGCAGCATGGCACATGCTGTACTGAACTGCCCTCTTTTGCATGATCTTGATATAGCATCTTGTCACAAGCTTCTTGATGCTGCAATTAGGTCAGCAGTGACATCATGTCCTCTCCTCGAGTCCTTGGATATGTCTATCTGCTCGTACGTTAGTGATGAAACATTACGTGAAATTTCCACAACTTGTGAAAATCTTCATGTTTTGAATGCATCATACTGTCCAAACATCTCACTTGAGGTAATTTCTGCAATTTACCAACCAAACTGACTTTTATATGATTTATCAAATATGCTGGTTAAATTTTTTATATTGATAATCTACTCTTTTTTGTTTGCTTGAAGTCTGTAAGGTTGCCTATGCTGACCGTTCTCAAGCTTCATAGCTGTGAAGGCATAACTTCTGCTTCTATGGCTGCCATAGCATATAGCTATATGTTGGAGGTGAGAATCGGTTCTGTTGTCTTTTAGACACAACTGCTAAATATTGCAATACATTTGTTTGTAACCCTTGTCATCCCACAGGTTTTGGAGCTTGATAATTGCAGTTTATTGACATCCGTGTTCTTGGATCTTCCTCGTTTGCAGAATATACGACTCGTACATTGTCGCAAGTATAATGCACTACACCCAATTAGTTACTTTCCCTTATGAGAATATATTATGTCAGTATTATTAATTTTTGTTTTCTTAATATGGTTGCAGATTTGTGGACTTGAGTTTAAGAAGTTTGGAATTATTGTCCATTAAAATTTCCAACTGTCCTTCACTCCAGTGAATCAACATTGTATCAAACACACTGCAAGTATGGTTCAGTCCTATTTGTTCTTTTAGATTCCTAGTTTCTTGCCCAAATGCTTGAATTCTTGTAATTTATTTATTTTATTCTTCTTTTTTTGCAGAAACTGGTTTTGCAAAAACAGGAAAGTTTAACTTCTTTAGAGCTGCAATGTCAGTCTCTACAAGAAGTTGACCTCACAGACTGTGAATCTTTGACAAATTCTATATGTGAAGTTTTCAGTGATGGCAGTGGATGTGCCATGCTCAAATCATTGATTCTTGATAACTGTGAGGTATGTATATTGTATGCACACTTTATGTGAACATTAAGTCCATTAATTTTAGAGTATCTGATTGTGCTGTTCACATTGGCTCAGAGCTTGACAGCTGTCGCATTCTGTAGCACATCCTTAACTAGTCTTTCACTTGCTGCCTGTCGTGGTATTACTTCTCTTGAAATAAATTGCCCTTATCTTGAGCAAGTGTTCTTGGATGGATGCGATCATCTTGAAAGAGCAATATGTAGTTCAGTAAGTGACTCGTTTATTGTACAATTTTAAGTTGTATCATAGAATATGTTTGAAAATCTCAGTTTTCTTCTGCTAGGTTGGCCTTCGATCTCTTAATTTGGGAATATGTCCAAAACTAAATTCACTCAAGATCGAAGCACCAGCTATGGTGTTGCTTGAACTCAAAGGCTGCGGTGTTCTATCAGAAGCATCTATAAACTGCCCACTGTTAACATCTCTAGATGCTTCATTTTGCAGGTCATGTGAATTTACCTTTCTGTCACTTTAAGCATCTTTATTAAGATGCTAATGCTTTGTGTTCCACAAATGCAGCCAGCTGAAAGATGACTGCTTATCTGCAACTACCGCCTCGTGTCCACTTATTGAATCACTCATTCTGATGTCGTGCACATCTGTTGGTTCTGATGGACTCAAATCTCTTTGCCGGCTTCATAATTTGACGTCACTTGATCTTTCTTACACATTTTAACCAACTTGCAACCTGTATTTGATTCTTGTTGGCAGTTAAAGGTTAGTGTTTTATATTATTATTACATTAATTCTTTATAATCCTTCTTTTTGGCTTACATTTTGATCCATCTATTGAAGGTTTTGAAGTTACAAGCATGCAAGTATCTCACCGACTCATCACTTAAACCACTTTACAAAGACGAGGCCCTCCCAAAACTTCGCGAATTGGACTTATCATATGGGAGCTTGTGCCAGGCTTCCATAGAAGAGCTGCTTGCTTGCTGTACTCAGCTAACTCATGTCAGTTTAAATGGGTGTGTGAATACGCATGACCTAAACTGGAGTTTTACTGTTGATCGCGTGTATCAGCCTTTTTTACAAATTCTTAACTGTGTCGGGTGCCCAAATATCAAGAAAGTACTTGTCTCTTCAATCGCTCAGTTTTCTAATTTATCATCATTAAACATGTCGCTATCTGCATACCTGAAAGAAGTGGACGTGGCATGTTATAATCTGTGCTTTCTTAATCTAAGGTGCGGCTTTGTGGTATGATATTTGCTTTTATAACGATGAAATAGTTTAAAATTTGTATTTAACTGTTTTTGCTACTACAGCAATTGCAGCTCATTGGAAATCTTGAAGCTTGACCGTCCACGATTAACCAGCCTCTTTCTGCAGGTATGCATTACTACATCACAAAGTTTGACGTTTATCTTTTAAAATTTTTTTATATATCGTTTTTGAGTCTTTTTATATTTTCAATTAGTCTTGCAATATTAGTGAGGCAGCAGTTGAGTCTGCCATATCAAATTGTAACATGCTTGAGACGCTGGATGTTCGTTTTTGTCAAAAAGTAAGTCATATGTTAAAATGTTTCAGTTTTTAGACCATTTTGTTTTGTCGAGAAATGCTTATTATTATTTTGTGGAACTTGAACAGATAAGTCCAGCGAGCGTGGGAAAATTACGGACTGCATGTCCTAGCTTGAAGCGTATATTCAGCAGCATGGTGCCTGTTTAGATTAATCGTTGAAGTTATCGTGAATGTTTTACATGTCATAATCGTTTTAAAAATCATAATTGTTAAGGTCTTCACTCTTGTGATGGTGTTTGTTTCAAGTGTACTCTTTTAGGGTGTATAAAAGCATTGTTGTAAGGCTTTTATTGCGATACTTTGTGTTGTCAATTTGAGTTATGGTTTTTAAGTAAACGGCTCAATTGATGTGCAAGATCATTTTATCTTCGTAATTTTGTGTAGCAAGTTAAAATCTGTATTTTTAATATACCAAATTTAAAAGTTTAATGATTTTGCAACATGATTCATTTTAATTGATGTCATGTTTTTAGCTTACGTGTATACTTAAAATTAAAATTTTCAATGCTCTGCCTTTATATGCTTCCTTTTATGTAAAACTAGTATTTACAACCCCACCCCCGGTTGCGGGTGTATTGGGGGAAGAAGTGTAAAATCGTTTATTTACGAATCCGCTTAACTCGAAAACATGGAGTCGCCACAATCACCATCTTTCGTGAACCATTATAGAATACAAATGAAAAGTAGATGTAAAACGTTGAACCATGCACGATGATTCATGACGATACAAAACAATAAATAAACACCACAACATTCTTTACATACAACAAAATATAATAAAATATTCAAAGAAAACAAACTAATAACTTTATCAAAGTTTATAGATTCTAGTTTAACTCTTGCAAAGTTCAAGATCAATAACGTAAATTTGATTAAAACTAATGTATGTTTATTTGAAAAATTATATTACAAATTAAAAAGGAATAAAAATAATCTAACAAACAACCACTAGCTTATTTAACCCAACAATCTTATCACCACACCAACCACATCCTTTAGTTAATATTAGTTAATAACTTTGTGTGTGTGCGCATATATAGTGAATAACTGTGTTGAAAACAAAAAAAATCAAAGTTAGTGAATGACATATGACTTAAATATCTAAACTAAATGTACAACACTTGATGCATGTTGTACAACCCTCAAAGACAAGCATCTCTCAAAATTGTATATATAATAATTGTAGATTAACATTGTGGACGCAATATTCCAGTTGGATCCACAATGTGTTCGATATGTGGCATGGAGGACGGATCAGTTGAACATGTATTTATATATTGTGGGTTAGCTTAAACGGTGTGGAGTATTATTTCTCAATGGTGTAAGGTGCCTTCGGCTTAGCGTTCGGGATGAGATTTGATTGTCGTGTATAGATTTTCGAAGTTGCCGAAAGATAAGACGAAAGCTTTCCATGCAGTATGTTTGCTAACAATGTGGTGCATTTGGAAGAAAATGAATGATATTGTCCATAAAGGCTCTCCGGTTTATCTCCAAAGCTTGATGGAAGAAATAAATTCATTGGGTTATTTAACTTATTTAGTTATTTATGAATCAAATTAGGTCCAAGAAATTTGGGTTGACCTGGGGGGATTGGTGTAAATTCCAAGTGTAATGGGTTATTTGTGTATTTTTGTTTTAGGTGGTTGGATCGGATTATTATAGCCTCTTTCCTTGTATTTGGTGTTGTTTCGGCGGTTCTAGCGCGCTGCTAGAGTTTTTAATAAAATTTTTGTTAGTCGTTCATAAAAAGAAAACATTGGATGTTGATGCATAATTGACCTCAATTCTTAAATCTGAAGCCATCGTGCATATACATAATATATTTTAAGTAAAAAAATTACCTTTACCTGAGCTAAGAAGCTAAAAAAACTAAAAATTTTCACATATCAAAATCGATGTGAGAAAATTAGTTGCCGACACATACACAATGGTCAAGTCTTCAAATCACATACCATAAATTGCTATAAAAAACATTACAACACTTGATCATAAATAATTGTTTATAGGAAGTTTTGTTCATCACTGTCTAATGATCACTAGCGTAGACGGTTAACCAACACAAGATCAATGATTGATTTTGTTATGACCATCTCTGTAAACGATAATCAACTTTTTTGATTACCACGTATACTTAAAGCTCGCTTTGTGTAAAATGTTAAAGTTGATTGATTTTTGCTTAGGTAGTTTAATTTGAAAACTTCAGAATTTCATTCATTTATACAACCATATAAGCATGTATTTCACACCTTCTAATCTATGTTACAACTTTGCACCCCGTTTGCTCTCTCATTTTCTAAAATTCACACACACTATAAGTAAAATAGTTGATAACACTAAAGTCACTAATAGTAGGTCATTCAGTGTTAGACGGTATATCAAATAGCATTTGACAAATTGTACACGAATGGTAAATTTTCAGATTTGATAAACAAGAAGATAAATATCTTAATTTGGTTCATCAAGTTTTAAACATTTAATAATATACATGGCTGGTATATTCATCTTTTATACATCCAACTCAAATAGTATTTTGTGAAAGCTCCATATACTATAGAAT
This sequence comes from Bidens hawaiensis, assembly GCF_021521415.1. NCBI lineage: Eukaryota > Viridiplantae > Streptophyta > Magnoliopsida > Asterales > Asteraceae > Bidens > Bidens hawaiensis. Next base: position 209,929 of record NW_027493961.1, on the reverse strand, counting down.
GGAATGTGTTTTAATGATTTATTTCTAACTTGGTTATCTGCTTGTAGAAGGCTATGAATAAATGCACATAATCATTGAACATCATCAATGCATGGGGATAAATGTATTTGAAGGGGACCAGCAGATAATTTCATACATTTTTTTCTCAATGTTAAATGCATTATGCATAAAACTTATATTCAACAAGGCTATGCCAGTATTGTAGGAGATGTAACTTCATTATTTATTTTATGTATATATTCTATATAGGTATACTCGTATCTGGAAATTGAAGAATTTATATTACGAGGGCGTTGAACACGATTTACAAGTTCAAATGACATTTTTACAATTATGTTGCATAAAATAATATCATTCTTGACATGTCATGAAGACAGAAGCATAAACCACCGACACACTACGTGACTTATTAATAATTTAAAACCGACCTAACATAAACCATATAGATTATTGACATAAACATTCGAGTCAACTAGTATTGCTTAACCTCATCATACACTACATTTTTTTATGAATGACAACTTTTACACAAACACATGGAAAGTTTTGGCAATAATCAAAACCGCAAACAACTTACAACGTTACATGAGAATAATGAAAAACAAAAAGCACACTGATTGTTCTAATTATTCTAATTAACCGACGAATAGTTGGTTCTACTCTTCATCATGCACTGTATACCTTAAATACACATCACCTTATTTGGTAAAGCCATCATATATTTTCACTATATGATCTATATCCATTGATTGTCCACTACAATTAATATAAGTTAAATGTTTATTCATTACATGCATAATTTAACAAAACACAGATTGTATGAAAAATTTACTTGTTTTATGAAAATTAATAGGCAATGCATTAGTGGTACTCAACATAGGCTTGTTTTGTTTTGTTTTTTTTTTTGGTTTTGAGGGCCAAAAAACCTTAAATATGGCAATTGAATGGGCACGTGACAGGGAACAATTGCCGTTGGGTGGGAGCATCCACACACGCCACGCACGTGATCCGCAGGTCCCTTTATTTCTCCATTTATTGTTTTCTTTTAAATTTCTTACCAATAACCGCAATGCGTTACTTATCACTTTCAATAATTTTATATTATTAGCGTCATCTCTGTTTTTCTACATTATTCAACCTCACAACTCAACCGATGTTTTGCTTTATTCTTCATCATTTATTTATTTATATAAATTAAAAAAAAAAAGAAAAAAATGATTATATAGTTTGAGAGTGAGCCGCGTTGAAACCCCGCCACTAATGACTTGAAGGTGAGAGATGTGGAGTTCCTTTAACCTAATAAACAAATCAAAATAATCATTATTTTTTTTATATTTACACGACGTTATTTTCAAGTATAAAATTATACTAAAATTCATTACATTTTCACTCATTTTTAATTAAATAATATATTTTATATTTTTATTATTATCTTTTTTCTCCCGTCTATTTATAACAACCTTTAAAATATATTAAAATATTATAAAAATAAACAGTAATAACTTTTTTAAGTATAAAAAAATATTTTTTTTCTTCCATTCATTATGAAAACTTTTATCACACAAAATAAGGGTGACAAGACTTTATTGTATTATAATAAAAAATATGAAAGTTATTATTGTATAATTTTTCATGTGGTTTAAAGTCCTTTAAACAAGTAAACATACATATGAAAAGTGGTCCTAGAAAAATAGATGCATGAAAATATAGAACTTAAAAGGCATAGACTAGTTAGAACATTTATGTATAAGTAGAAAATACTTAAAGGTGAATCAGAATTTTAAATTGGAATGCATTGTTATAGATATAACATGTTTATTCGAAACAGAATATATTATTAGATAAAAGGTGAATAAGAGTATACACTGCTTGTTGAGTTGGTGGTGGCGGGCTCCCTCCCTCCTTGGCCTTGCCATAGTCGATGATGGCGATGCAACTTGTAGCGACGGTTACGGTTGTGAATTTGATAGAAGTTGGTGTCAGTGGTGGCTCCCGATTGGTCGAGCTTGATAGCGGTGGAGGTGCAACTGTAGTGGTGATCAGTATGTGGTTGTGGTATTGGTGCCTTCTTGCGTATGGGCACCCATTGATAGTGGTGCTATTAATATGTGGCAGCCGCGATAATACATTTTAATTCCTTATTAATGTTTTTTCTCTCATGTTCACTACCAATTAAAAAATATTTGATAAATTTTAGTTTCTTTATATTCTAATTCATTTTATCAACATTCAATTTTAAAACTGGTTTTTTTTTTCAAACGGCAGAAAAACTTCATTAAAAAAAAACCTAGTAAGGAGTTGAACAAACCAACACAAAAACATTACATAAAAATCTATGACATCAAAATCCCATACTCACCAATCGCGGTTAGTGCTAAGCTTGACATGAGATAGTTCATCAAGTAATAAATTGAATTGCTCTTGTTCCATTCAAATAGGTGATTTTTTAGTGTGTCACGAATTTGATGAGTTGATCCATTCAACTGATCATTAGTTAAAAAGTTCCACCTAATGTCATGACATGAATTTTTCATGTTACGTTATAGAAAAGGCACAATTTTTTGAATATATGCCAAATGGATTGATTTTTTCAAGTTAATTGATAATTACGCATTTTACCGGCTCAATAGTAGAGCACTCACTTTACAAGTGAGAGAGGTAGGTCGTTCAAACCTCACTATCACCAATTTATATGGAAGATATGAGGGATGACCCTGACTTGCCAGGGTTCGAGTCCTGATCTCACCCGGTTTTACCGGCTCCTCGCTGTCGTGCCATTTGGCGGGTGTGGGGGTCGGGTTTTATCCGGTGAATCTCTCAATAGGTGGACCGCTAGAGGCTTCGTCCATTCGGACTAGTGGCCGGCTCGGGCTACCTTTAGCCAATGGGGGCCGCGTACGGAGTATCTGGCGTTACTTAGTTGGTCGTTCAAAAAAAAATTACGCATTTTGTCTTTATGGTAAAAGAAATGGTTTTTAATATCACCATCGATTTTGTGATAACTTAAAAAATATATCAATCAATCAATCAAACCCAGTTAAGTCCCACCAACAGCAAAGCTATAAGTAGGGTATGGGGAGAGGGGATGTAGGCACACCGTATCTCTATCCAACAGGATAAAATGGTGGCTTCCAGAGAGACCCTAAGCTCTGAAATACATTTATATGAGGCAATATAAAGTAAATGAAATAATAATAATAATAATAATAATAATAATAATTAATAATGATAATAATATTAATATTAATAAAAACAATAATAGTAATAATAAAATAATAATAATATTATATGGCGTGTAACCAAAATAAGGTAAACAGAAGTCTTAAGGTGCTCCTTTTCTCCCTAAAAATCTTTCACTTTAATCCTACTTCTTCAAGAATTCTTATCTCTAACCATGTCCTCGGAGAAATTTAGGTCTATAAAATCCCGTCTAATCCTCTTATCCCAAGTTAATTTAGGTCGTCATCTACCCCTCCTCCCCTCTATAGTCATGACGATGATAACTTAAAAAATATGAAAGCATTTTCTTACGACATTACTAGAACGTTTGAGATTTAATGTATGCTTATTTTTATGGTTGTAAAAATCCTGATTAGACTTTGATTAGTTGCTAGATTCCCCCACCAACCAACTGATTCCCCCACCAACCAACTAGTGATAAACAATTACTAGAACACTTATCAAATCTACTTATGATAATTCTTGAACTATAAGTTTACTTACTTTACCAGCTATTATTACAGGGTAAGTAGGTTCAATATACAATGAATTTAGATAGAAAACTAGGAAACCGCATATACACAAGACGATTCTGTAATGGTTTTTTTAAGGGAAAATTCCCTAAATAGCCCTTTTGAAAAGAGAGAAACACACAAATAGTCCATGAGATTTCGTTTTTCAAAAATAGCTCTCGAAATATAACTTCCACGTGACATTGGGATTTTCCCAGCGAGTTTTCGTGGACCAATCAAAATCTGCCATGTGTCAAGCATTCTCACCTACCACACAAGTTTTCATCCCAAATCCATCTTAAACATTACTTTTCACATTAAATCTAACTTGATAAAAACCAACTTTAACGTGATGTTTCAACCTGTTTCCATCTCCAACATGAGTTTTCAAAAAAGTTGATTTTTGAGTTTTTTTTTAAATTCATCTCCAAAGATGAATTTCAAATGAATTTCCTCCACCACCTAATTCTACCGGACACTACCACCACCGTCTGGATGGACGACGATGATGAAACCCCATCATGGTCACCCACCACCACCAAGACCTCACACATGACACTACCACTTACGCTAGCTTCTCTCACCACCCCTTAAATCCATGCTCAAAACCGAATGGTGGTGGTTGTGAGAGCGATACCATTCGGTTGGTGATCACCAGAAGTAATGTTTCTAGTGAAATCTCAAGTGGGTTTGATTATTAACGAATCTTGAAGATGTTACACTTTCCGGCAACAAGCTTGCCGGAATCCTACCGGAAAACATGTCAAAGTTAAAAAAAAATGAATTCTTTGTTATCAATCTAAATTTTTCGCCTTTACCTAGCCCGACATATGTTTATCCCAAATTTAATGAATCGTCATCAAGTCCATTATCAACTAGAGGCAAACCATATATCAAAAGTGGGAGAACATAAACATGGTTTTTGGTAAGATTATGAGAAAGTGGGAGAAGATGATGAAATAAGTTTAAATTACAATGAAATTCATCTTGGCAGTTGACTTGTAATCAAAATTCGTCTCCGGAGTTGAAATTCATCTTTGGAGATGAATTTCAAAAAAAAATTCAAAAATCAACTTTTTTTAAAATTCACGTTGGAGACGGAAACATGTTGAAACATCACGTTAAAGTTGGTTTTTATCATGTTAAATTTGATGTGAAAAGTAACGTTTAAGACGCATTTGAGATGAAAACTTGCGTGGTAGGTTGGAATGCTTGACACATGGCAGATTTTGATTGGTCCACGAAAACTCACGGGGAAAATCCTAATGTCACGTGGAAGTTGGATTTCGAGGGCTATTTTTGGAAAACGAAATCTCGCGGGCTATTTGTGTGTTTCTCTCTCTTCAAAAGGACTATTGAGAGAATTTTCTATTTTCTTAATCTCCTTGGTATTTGGTTAAAAATATTACGTGTTTTTCGATTCTCTACTTCTAAATTACATTTAACGTGCTCTGTTTTGTTGGATTTTCTAGTCAAATTTGTAAATCATCACACTAGGTCTGTCTTGAAAAGTATTAAACCACACATGTAAAAGCTAACAAAAAATCCAAGCTAAGAAAATTTCCTACATAGATTGCTTTACCGGTCTAATACCGAAAATGGTAAATGCGAGTTAGCGGGTAAATGCTAGTTAGCGGATATACGTCATGTAACGAGGGGAAAAGGGAAAAGGCAAACCTCTCCATGTGAGAACTGAGTAGTTCATAAATCTCCTTCCAAGTTCCAAACCTTTTTCCGACCATTGTTAAGTCTAAATTTGAATACTAGTTTTTTATATTTCTAAGTTTCTCATCTCGAGCATTCTTTTTGTTTAATGCCATCTTCTTATCAATTTTATATATAAATCGATCAAAATATCTTGTGTATCACTTGTTGCTTTACACCTCATCTCAAATATTGACTGATTTGTGATTTGAGACTAGAAATTTATTTGACCTAAATCTACGAGTATGAGTCTAACTAAATCCGTATAATCCTTAATATGTTATAACAAATCATTTATTTGTAAAAACTATTTCATAGTTAAACAATAATTTTCACGGGTCTTGAGTTTCACCATGCACAGATAACCTTTAAACGAGTTGTAACATCTAATTTATTTGTGAAATAAGTTTAATAACCCCTTAATCATCAAACAATAATTTTCACGGGCCATGGGTAATGTAGGTTCCCAGCCGGATCTACACAGGAATATCTCGTAACACGAGGGTGCGGAATCCCCACGTAATACGATACGAGCGTAAGATATATAATACGTTGAGACGATACACGAACACACGTTACAATACTAATAAACACGTTGTATTGCAACACTTCAACACGTGATCTCTAATCACAAACACGTTCTCTCACCAAAAAAAACCTTTTTCTAAACAAGCCGAAGTTAGGCATATATAGGCCTCGACAACTTCGCCTAACATACTAGGCGAAGTTGTCTTAACTTCGCTTGTCCACAAGTTCGCTTACATCAGGAGAACTTGTGTGACACCATATCTAAAACCATAACAACCAATCTAACACGATTACAGACACATACAAAACACTAGATACTGAACTACTGACATTATGCACCAACAGACCCCCCCTTGGCAGTAGCTTCATATCTCTATTTTCATTCACGTGTCTTGTAATCCCAAAAGCCTCGTGTCACTCGTCTTCAAGCATGAACACCCTGTCTGACACAAACAGAGACCACCCTCTGGTACTTCTTGGCTTCATCTTTCCATGCAGGAATATAGAATATCTTCTTATCGTTCAGCACCTGCAAGTCAGCTTGAGACAAATTTACCAAGTGCATGGGATCATACACTCTCAGAACTTCTTGTTCATCTTCATCTTCCATAACCGCTTTAGCTGTTTGGCTATCAACATACCACCACTTTAGATTCTTTAAAACATCCTTAGGCATTATCTTCATCGGCACTTCTTTTAAACACCGAACCGGTTTATATTTCATTACCATCCAAGGTTTACCATCAGCTCGCATTCCTCTTTTCTTATCTTCAACTTGCTTCCCTTTCTGCGGCTTTAACAATTCAAACTTCTTCTCTTTCACACTTTCTTTCCACACAATCTTCCCAATTATTCTGGCCATATTATCATCACTTCTATTAATCAACCCCAATTTTGCCAAATCATTCACCTCACACTCAGGCAAGGTATTGAGAGATCTCAACATCCTCTTAAAATACTGAATCCCATCAAAGTGTTTAATCACAAATAATCTCAACTGCTCATCATACAACCAGCAAATAATACCCTTCTTCGACTCAGCATACCCTTTGATATTGTAACTTTTCTTGAACATTGTTGGAACCGCTGGCTTCTTTGTCTTTACAAACCACTGAGCGTATCCTTCTTTCCATCTCGGCTGCTCTTCCCACTCAGACTCATCTGTCACATCCATATCTTGACTCACATTTACTTTGTCAACGCCTGGAATATCATGTTCTACACTGTCATCCACAATCTCACCCTCTTCAATCTCACTATCGATCACAATCTGTTCACCTATGTTTTCAATCTCTTCAACACGTAACACATCGTCATTACCCACATCATCATCACCACCTGATCCACCTGCTGTACCAGTTGACTCCCCCTGAGATGTGGAAGTCCCAAGAGTTTGTTCAGTTCTTGGCAACTCACCACCTGCACCTTTCGATGCATTGAGATCATCGTCTCTATCATGAATTTTCTTTGTTCTCAACTCATCGCCCTTGCAGCTCGTCTCCCCCTAAGATGCTAAGAACTGCTTTAGAGCATCAAAAAGTTTACCGTGTTCAACAAGGAGGGACGATTGGATTTGATTTTCTGCTACAAGGCGCTGGATAGCTTGTGTCTGGATTAGATTTATTCTCGACTGTTCAGCAACCACCCTTTCAAGAGCCGCTATCCTTTCAGAATCAGACAAGGTAGCATCAAAATCAAAGCGCATGTGAGAAACGTCTTGAGCATAAGGTGGAGGTATTCCCAAACTGACAGGAATACCAGAAGCAGGCTGAATAGTAACCGCGGGTGGTATTGTGACAGATAACCCCGCAGTAGCTACCAGCGTCGACTCAACAAATCTTGCAACAACCTCCGATGGAGTAAGAGTAGGATGTGGCAAGGAAACTATCTCCGGAGCTGCAAACTGAAACGTTGTTGGTGGAATACCAAAGGATGATGATGTCACCACGGGAACACTGGAGGTGATCGGTACTGTTACAGTCATCGAAGCCGGAACCATGGTCATATCAGATAACGAGGGTGGAGAGAAACGAACCACCCTTGAGCTTTCACCAGCTCCCGAACCCTCACCAGTTCTGGCCCTCTTTGATCGACGTATCAACCGGTATAACTCCTCCTCGAAGTCAGATTCACTGTCATCTGAGTCTTTCTTTCTCTTACCATGTATTCTTTCTTGTGTGACCAGAATCTGTCGTGCTTCAGCGATATCGTCAGCGGAGGAGTCAGAGTCTGTTCTCTCAGAATCTGCTACAGACGTAGCGACCATCAAAACATTCACACCAGATGCCTCAGCTTCTGGTGCTTGAACCTCTGCAGCTGGATCAATCTGCTCTATATCAAAGAAACCTTGGCCACCAAAAGCAGCTTCAAGATCTACCTGTTCCTCTGGAGCTGCAACAGGATCAGCAGGCAAAGCTTGCTGTACCACCGGTGGTGGTTGAGGAACATCAGCCTGTTGAGGTGCCGGGTCCCGAAATTCATCTCCACGTGGAGAAATATAAGCAGGGTTCACCAAATAACCAAACAATGGAGTGTGCCGCGGACGAAGCTCTGGTTTGCTACGTGCGCTTGACGACCTACATTGCGCAAAGATCCTCTTACTTACACTCTCAACATAACGGATGGGACGTCGTTGAGGTAGTGTAGGTGCTACATGATTCAAAATCATCTGTAAGAATCTGGGGTACATTAAAAATCTTTCACGAGCGACCGCGCATCTCTGACGATCGATTTCATAAAACACCATCTGACTGAAGCTGTAGGGCTTGTTGTAAGTCAGGGCTGTCATAGCAGACTGCATCGTTGCCCCCATACCGTCAGTACCAGCTTTACGACCCGACATGCACACAATCTTCACGTGCATCAGAAAACGCCACTGATCCAACAAGAATCCCTTTCGCCTTTGAGTGTCACCCAAAGGACCCGAATAGCCCATACGTAAAAATGCACCATCTCTGAATGGAGCTGAAAAATCTGTAGGATCATCTCTAGTTTCAGTCCCGAACTGCAAGGCGACTTTGATCTAATCTGCTGAGAACTGCACCTCCTGATTGTTCACTATGGCGTGCATAACCGGAGGCTCAACTCTACAGTCATATTCTACCGTTCGCCAGAAATCTTCTATATTGGTAGAGAAATGGGGAGAGTTGTAGTGATGGCGTGAAAAATTCGTGAGCGAACGAGGAAGGAGATGATCTCGCGAAAATCATCGATACCGCTGGCATCCGGATCCAAAGTAATGTACATGTTGTGACCCGGAAAGAATTGTCGGTTGTTGTCACCACCTTCGTCACCACCAACACCACCAGCTCCTTCTACAGCAGCCATATCTGTACAACAAACGGTCTAAGTTAGAACATCGACAAAGCAGATCATAACTTCGCCAGTTACCATGAGCGAAGTTATGATAACATCTTATGTGCAGGCGAAGTTAACCAAATGGCGAAGTTGAGTGCAACTTCGCCTTAACCCTAACTTCGCCTGAGAACAACCAGGCTAATTAATTAATTAAACATGAGTAGGCGAAGGTAAAACTAAGGCGAAATTGAATATAACTTCGCCTAATCCTTAACTTCGCCCCTGAACAAACCAGACTTAATGAATTACAAGCTTGAGCAGGCGAAGTTAGACCCTAACTTCGCCTGAATATGAACCGACATACACAGAGGTCCGATCATGGTTTTGTGTGATGTATTTGAGGATGAAAAGATGTTTCTTTCGAGATCTAGAAGATCAAATGAGTTACAAACATGTTATAACCAGAAAGTTTATCGAGTGTTTGAAAGTTAGCACACACTATGTCACAAATCGAATCACCAAGTCCTCTGATTAACACCATTAGTATGAATTACATGTTATACCAATCCAACACACCTGTAACACGGATTGGAAACATAAAATAACGAGGTTCGATTCGAGTTTTAAGTTCGCCGAGGGTTAGAAGATGATAAGTTCGCCGGAGTGTTTGAAAAGTTGAAGTGTTTGACCAAGAAGACACCTTATATAGGGTTGAAAATACTCAGGCGAAGTTAAGGTTAACTTCACTTACCCTTAACTTCGCTTACTATTAAGTTCGCCTAAAGTGTACTCGGAAGTAAAGTGTGCTCGGAAAACAAGGTGTACTCAGAAAACAAAGTGTGCTCGGAAGTAAAGTCTACTCGGAAAGCAGAACACTTGTATTTTTCAATTTTTAACTAGCACAAAGTGTACCCGGAAGCACTTTCCTAGCACAAAGTGTACCCGGAAGCACTTTCCTAGCACAAAGTGTAACCGGAAATCAAAACACTTGTGATTTTTCAATTTTCAACTAGCACAAAGTGTGCTCGGAAGTACAAGTGTGCTCGGATTACTTAGTGCTCGGAAATAAAGTGTGCTCGGATTCCTTAGTGCTTTTTTATTTTCTTTCACATAACACCAATCATGCTCGGGAGCAAAAGTGTGCTCGGGAGCAAAAGTGTGCTCGGTAGCAAGGGTGTGCTCGGGAGTACTTGTGATTTTTCATTTTCTTTCACTTAACACCAAGCATGCTCGGGAGCAAAAGTGTGCTCGGGAGAAAAAGTGTGCTCGGTAGCAAGGGTGTGCTCGGGAGTACTTGTGATTTTTCATTTTCTTTCACTTAACACCAAGCATGCTCGGGAGCAAAAGTGTGCTCGGTATCAAGGGTGTGCTCCGGAGTACTTGTGATTTTTCATTTTCTTTCACTTAACACCAAGCATGCTCGGGAGCAAAAGTGTGCTCGGTAGCAAGGGTGTGCTCGGGAGTACTTGTGATTTTTCATTTTCTTTCACTTAACACCAAGCATGGATAACTTCGCCTCTTTACCTTAACACAAGTTCGCCTAACTTAATTTACAAAACAGGACCTTATAAATTTGATCAAAGTGCAACTGCCTTTTAAAATTCTACGCTATAGATTTAAACTTTACGATCAAAGAACCAAGTAACCAAGTTTTAACCATAAAACAAAATATGCAAAGAAAATTTTAGTAATTAAATAAACGGGATCAAATTTCAGTCTAGACGGGGACCAGCATGTTTTAGAAAAGATCCGAACAGGAATCATACTAATTAATTGGCTGTCACATAGATCCATGTTCAATGGTATTATGACATAAGGAAACAGGTTGTAAGCATGTATAAAACTTAGTATGGTTTTCATCGCTTCTGTGATACGGATTAGGTTCAATTAAGCTCAAAATTTAGATGGACATCACATGAGAGATTGTGATGCCTCCTATCTATTCTCAAAGCGTATTTGGCTTTCCCCAAGTCACCCCTAGTTGACCTCGACCCGTAGTGTCTGATTAAACAGTAAGTACATATCAATCTTTAGAGTCTTTTTCCCGGTCTCTTTCTTGCCTCTTGATTGATATTTGAAACAACATAAGCTTCAGAAGGCTTAACAACACAGATATATATTTAATAATATATATATATTTTTTATAATAAAGACATTAACACAGCTTGATCTTTTAGACAACTGCAAGTCCCGAATCTGGATCACTGCAGGTACTTGACACTATCTTCTCGGGAATCAGAACACTCACGGGCTCGTGTATGACTGGATAATCACTTTTCTGCCTATCATTTGGAAAGATGTATATCGAGACATGCCCAACTCAGAATGATTCTCCACATTAAATCGAGGAGATTTAGTTTGTATCACTTCTACTTTTACGCACCATATAAAGCTACCATAACTTACTATGGCTGTTCTAGAGTCTTTTAGGCTTAATAACTTCACTAGTTAAGCACACAGAATTAGTTTTTCTATCACTTTCCAAGGTTGGATAAATTTTCTTTTAAACATTGTATTGAAACTTCTTACGAAGTTATAGACTTGAAGAATTATATCATCTCCCTTAAAAAAAATTTTGAATTCTATCGCCCCGATCAAGTCAAAGTCTTCAGGTAAACGGCTATCCTGAATATCCAATGGATCAGCTGGACCGACCACATACAAGTATGTGTCCTTCTAACTAAGTATGAACGACTATTTTTCAGCGAAAGAATAAAAACCCATCATAAACCGCCCCGGTCACTTTCAGTCATCTGGTTAATGGCTATCCTCATAATCTACTAGTAGAAGTAAGGAACAAACATATCCGATGATGTGTCCTTCAAACTGAAGCAACCGACTTAATCTAAGCGGTAGTGATTTTTTTTAATAAAAACGAAAAACAAGGTTACTCTGGATTGATCATCCCATTTAGCTCAACCAGATTTTGAAAACGGGATCGGTCAAATGCTTTAGTAAAAAGATCGGCGAAATTATCCAACGAATCAACCTTTTCAAGCACAATTAATTTCTTCTCAGCACAATCCCGTATAAAATGATGACGAATCTCAATATGTTTAGTTTTGCTGTGTTTGACGGGATTGTTAGTTACTGAGATTGCAGCAGTGTTATCAATGCAAATAGGAGTTTGAGTGAAATTCAGACCGTAATCACGCAATTGCTGTTGTATCCAAAGAACCTGGGAGCAGCAGTTCGATGCTGCCATGTACTCTGCTTCACAGGTGGAAATGGCTACCGAGGTCTGATTTTTGCACTGCTACGACACCAATCTTCCTCCCAGAAACTGACATCCACCGGTTGTTGCCTTCCTGTTCTGATTGCAACCTCCATAGTCAGAATCTGTGTAAGAGACCAAATCCAGTTATCCCCCTTTCGTGTACCACAATCCCAACTTAGGCTTGCCTTTGAGATACCGCAATATTCTCTCCACTCCCTTCAGTGAGATTCCTTCGGGCTTGCCTGAAAACGAGCACAAACACAAACTGCAAACATAATATCAGGTCTAGATGCAGTTAAATACATTAAAGAACCTATGATTGCTTGATATTGGGTGGGGTCCACGTCTTCATCACTGTCAGAATCAGCACCCAGTTTGTGGTTGACTCAAACTGGAGTATCAAATGGGGTGCTATCTTCCATCTTGAAGCGTTTGAGCACATCATGGACATATTTTGTTTGATGAATAAACATCCCATCTTTCTTCTGATCAACCTGCAATCTCAAAAAGAAAGTTAATTCGCCCATGGCGCTCATTTCAAACCTCTTTTTCATGACTGCTTCAAATTCCTGACACATGGTGACTTTTGATGCAGCAAAAATGATGTCGTCCACATAGACTTGAACTAGTAGAAGATCTCCCCATTTTCTCTTGAAAAACAACGTGCTATCGATCTTTCCTCTTTCGAACCCATTCTCAAGCAAATAATCGGACAAGGTTGCGTACCAGGCACGAGGTGCCTGATGTAGCCCATATAAAGCTTTACTCAGTTTGTACACATGATCAGGGAAATCAGGGTCAGGGAATCCCGGAGGTTGTTCAACATACACCACCTCATCGACTTTACCATTAAGAAAGACACTTTTCACATCTAACTGGAACACCTTCATCTCTTTGTGTGCAGCAAATGCCAAGAATAGTCGAATTGCCTCCATTCTTGCCAGAGGAGCAAACACTTCATTGTAGTCGATTCCTTCTTGCTGATTAAACCCTTTTACTACCAGCCTTGCCTTGTTCCGTATGATTATCCCTTTCTCATCTCTCTTACATTTAAAAACCCACTTTGTACCAATAGCATTTACATTCTTTGGGTTTTCAACTAATTTCCATACTTCCATCTTCTCGAACTGTGCTAACTCTTCTTGCATTGCTCCGACCCACGAGCTATCCTTTAGAGCCATTTGATAGTTCTTCGGTTCAATCTGGCAGATGAAGCAAGTGTACAAGCATTCATTTATGACACCCGTGTCTTTAATGCTTGAGTAAACACATGTGTGTTCATCCAAACTTCTTCTTGTTTGAACACCGTTAGACAGATTACCTATTACATTCTCCAAAGTGTGATTTTTGTGAATTGCAGTAGTCTGAACCGGACCAACTTCCAGATTGTTTTCTAAATTCGAAGAGAGTTCTTCTTCAGTAGAGCAAAATGGGTTGTAGAATTCTTCTTCAGTAGAGGCAGAAGGAGTATCAACGGCATCGCGGACGTTGCACAAAATATTCTTCCTCGTCATTCAGAATCTGTGAAGCAATTTTCTCATCAACTTCTGCAAAATCCAAGTAAGGTATATTAAAATATTTGAACAGTTTATCATAGTTGAAAGCTTCAGCGGGTCCCATGCTAGGTTTTGGTGATTTGTAACTCATGATGTCAGTGTTACATACCACCTCAACCTTGCTGTTCGATAAATTAAAGACCTGTTGGGTGTCCCAACAACATATCCGACTAAGATACCTTCGTCGGCTTTCTCACCAAATTTTGAGTTTGTCTTTAATATCGTACATGGGGACCCGAAAGGTTCGAGACCATTCAAGTTTGGCTTTCTACCATGCATGAGTTCATAACAAGTTTTATTTAATCTTTTAACAGTTAAAACACGATTAAGGATATAACAGGCTGTGGCAACAGCTTCAGCCCAGAACACCACAGGAAGTTTAGCATCTGCCAGCATGGTTCTGGCTCCTTCGATTAGCGTTCTATTCTTCCTCTCAGCTACCCCATTTTGTTGCGGAGTATACGGGGCGCTGTACTGATGGTCTATCCCTTTCTGTAAGCAGAACATCTCCATCTGGTAGTTCTTGAACTCTGTACCATTATCACTCTTGATGTACTTAACCTTTCTCCCAACAATATTTTCAACCTTGGTAATCAAGTTAATTACCAACTGAACCGTCTCATCTTTTGCCTTCAGAAAGTATACCCAAGAGTATCGAGAGTAATCATCGGTTACTACCAAGCAGTATGACGTTCCACCTAGACTCTTTACATTCACGGGACCAAAGAGATCCATGTGAAGTAGGTCTAGGGTGCTGACAATTGAGTTAACCTTCTTGGAGTGATGAGGTTTTTTGTGTTGCTTTCCCTTCTTGCACGATAAGCATTGATCTTCAAAGTTAAAATTCTTTAAGGGAACACCAAGCACCAGCCCATTCTTTACAATGTAATTCATTTTGCGAAGATGTATATGACCCATTCTTCGATGCCATAACTCTGACTCAGACTCAGTTGCCTTTGACAGAAGACATGACTCTTCTGTTGTCATCTCAGTTGACCTCATATCCATTACATACGTATTCTTTTCTCTTGGAGCTCTCATTACCACCCATGCCTCTGGTATCTTGAAACCAGGATAAAGGACAATTGCCTCATTTTTAGTAAAATGCACAGTGTATTCTTTGTCACAAATCTGAGATACACTCAGCACGTTATGCTTCAATTCTTCTACAAAATTCACCTTCTCTAACTTCATTTTTCCATTTGTCACAGTTCCAATACCACCGATTCTACCTCCACTCTCTCCAGCGAAACTAACCCTACCACCTTGAACAGGTTTCCAATCACGTAACAAATTCTTGTTACCAGTCATGTGCCGGGAACAGCCACTATCCACAACCCACAGATTGTTTACAGCCCTGTTCGACTGTTCCTGCACAATTAGAGAAAAAGATTAAAATCTGGGGACCCAAGACCTACTGGTCTTGGGTCGATTAAATCTGTTGACCGGCATCCAGCACTTTGGTTGCCCAAAGTCAGTTTGAGAATGATTTCTGTAAGTTCTGAAAGGAAACCTTCTCTAGGATTGACTATGAGGCCATCCAAACCTTAGTGAATTAACTGAGTTATAATTGTTGGTTTGGTTGTTAACTGGGAAAAACTGAGACCGATTTCTTTGAAATCTTGGATTAGTCCAATATCTGAAATTTGATGAGTTCTCATTCTTACCATTATAATTAATATTCATTTTATTCTCAGTTTTCGGATGCCTCATACCTCTAACTTTTCTCTGGTTTAGAGGACAATCAGCAATAAGGTGTCCTACTTGATTACATCTGAAAGAACTTCTGTGATCAACTCTCGTCTTAACAGTTGTTGTAGAGGTCGAGGTTGCATTACTACCCGTTCGTCTTACATATGATGGGACGAACGGGTTTAGGGAAGAATTCTTTTCATCAGGCTTATATTCCTCCCCACGTTTTAGTAACACTACCTCTTCCTTTATCTCACCCAATTCGGATGACTTGTCCGAATTTGATGAGACAGAGCTAGGAACAGAAACCTCAACAGTGGAAATTGGCTTACTCGTTTCGCTCTTATTAACTTCAGGTTCTTTAGTCGAAATTTTGACTGGAACCGTTTGACTAATCTCAACATCAGCAGATTTCTGATTACTAGGATTATAGGTATAGTTATTGTTATACGGTGGTGGAACTTCAGAAAATCCAATTCCCCCTTTTTTAACCGGGGAACGTTGAACACTTATGATATGATCTAGCATAGCTGATGAATTTCTAAATTGTTCAATTTATCTGTTTAGTTCCACCACTTTTACCTGGTAATCAGCTATATATTTATCTCTTTCAGCAATTAGTTTGGTTTTTTCTTCTAGCACTTCATAACTAAGATCAATTACTTGTATTTTATCAGCTAGACTGGCTTTAAAACTTCTGATATCCTTTTCACTAGCTTTTATTTTTACCGAGTAACTGTTTTCTCTAGTTTTAGTATAGTGATGATCTTCTTTTAATGTTTTAAATTGAGCGTCCAAACTAAAAAACTGATTAGTTATTGTTTTCAATTGCTCAGACAGATTTTCACATTGCATACAATGAGGTTCAGAACTTACCTCAGAGAGCTGATCGTTCACTTCTGCCATATATGCTTGATTTTCTTCCGTCTCCCGCTCACTTCCTCCAGTTTCGATGTTTACCAAATTAGCCTGTTCGAACACTTCCTCAACGTGTATATTCCAGTTGTATCCACCATTCTGTCTAGATACCATAGCCCTATTCTCACTACCACCCCCATTCTGTTGTGCAGGCCTGTTCTGACTTCGTTCGACTCTCTCATTTGTACATTCCTTAGCAAAGTGACCATTATGTTGACAGTTGTAACATCGAACCTTTGATTTATCAAACCCTGGTCTTTCTCCAACGAACTTTCTACCCGTTTTCCTCATGAATCTCTTTACCCTTCTTACTATCATAGCCATTTGCCACTGCAGATCAATCTCTTCCAAATCATTAGCATCGATCTGATCATAGTCTTCATCCAACGTTGCAGGGTCGACTAATTTACCTTTGATGTAGTTCTCATAAGATGCAATGAAGGATGCATAGAGAGCAAACTACTGTTCAGCTGATTTAACACTCATGGGCATCTGAGAGTAGTTGTAGCTCGGAACATTTGACGAGAATTTACCAGTTGTGGCTTGAGGTTTTGAAGGATTACTGCCTCCAGCTACGAAACATACGTCGCCATCCATATTGAGAATCACATGACCATCATGAGTTGAGTTTGAGTTTGATTCTCCCTTTGAGTGGTAGGCAGAGGATTCTGATTTTGAACTTGAACTTGGAGTGACTTTCGCACCATACATTCCCGGATCCTGAACCTGATCAGTTGGTGTCTCCTTCCGAACCATGTTAAGTTCAAAATTTCGTAACTTATTCACTGCTGTTTCCAAATCAATATTGGCAAAGTCTTTATCCTCTCGCATCAAAACCGTGTACATTTCCCATTTCGGTGGAAGAGCATCAAGGAGTTTCTCTACTATCTCTTCTTCCTTGTATTCAATGGAGTAATTACTAAGTTCGGTCATCAAGTGATAATATCTGGTGATGATATCGTCAAGTGATTCATTTTTCAAATACTTGAATACAGAGAATTGGGTTTTTAGTAGCTTTGTCTTGGAAGCACGTATCCCCACATTACCTTCATATCTATTTTCTAGAGCTTCCCATAGCTCTCTAGTGGTTTTGTACTTCTTGAAGGTATGAAGAATCTCTTGTGGAAGAGCCATTGTTATTGCTGTATGAGCTTTACTTTCTGCCTCATACATTTTCTTTTCCTCCTCTTCCATCTTACTGTACTTCTTAATTTGATCACGACCTTCGAACAAGGATGTTGGTGGAATGTATCCATCTTGAATGCAAACCCACATCTTAGCGTCTTGATACTTCACATACTATTCAAACCGATCTTTCCATGCAACGAAATCGGTACCCTTAAGCATTTTTGGAGCTTTGGTTGCTGAACCGGCTTCAACCTCCATTTTTACCAGTTCAGTAATGTTTATTGAAGTCATAGTTGAAATAAATACGACTCGAAATACAAAGAAAGTATATAATTTTTTTTATTTTGAACAGTGATCAGATGGCGAAGTTGTGCTTAACTTCGCTTGAGCTTAACTTCGCTTGCTTCCTAACTTCATTGTACTTAACTTCGCTGAACCTTAACTTCGCTTTCTTTGTAACTTCGCCTAAATCTTATAAGTTCGCTTAAACCCTACAATCGATGACGGCAACTTCGCCTGATGAACACGAGTTTCTGCAGGTTTTGATTGAAACGTATTGTGAGGTATGCGAAGGTGTATTGGATTGTATTTGATGGTGGGAGATGGGTAAGAAACAAAAACTAGGTATTTCAACGTAAACTCGTTCCGCGAATAGTCGAACGGAACAATCTTAACACCCGTGTGATAATCCCGAACCACACAATCACGAGCAAATGCTCTGATACCAATTGTAGGTTCCCAGCCGGATCTACACAGGAATATCTCGTAACACGAGGGTGCGGAATCCACACGTAATACGATACGAGCGTAAGATATATAATACCTTAAGAAGATACACGAACACACGTTACAATACTAATAAACACGTTGTATTGCAACACTTCAACACGTGATCTCTAATCACAAACACGTTCTCTCACCAAAAAAAACCTTTTTCTAAACAAGCCGAAGTTAGGCATATATAGGCCTCGACAACTTCGCCTAACATACTAGGCGAAGTTGTCTTAACTTCGCTTGTCCACAAGTTCGCTTACATCAGGCAAACTTGTGTGACACCATATCTAAAACCAAAACAACCAATCTAACACGATTACAGACACATACAAAATACTAGATACTGAACTACTGACATTATGCACCAACAGGTAACCCTAAACCCGGATAGGCCTTCAACGAGTTATAACATCTCATTTATTTGTAAAACATTTTCATCATTAAACACTAATTTAATATCTCTCCTCCACATATTTTTCGTCGCCGGTCTATACTCTCATCACCGGTTAACTTTCTATTATCACGCACCGTTGTTTACCTCCCTTCTCATGCATCAACCATCATCGTTACCTACATCAACCGTTCTTTTTTCATAAAACAAATATTTGTGTTCATGTTTGTTCGCTTAAAAATATCAACATGTTCGTGTTTGTATATGTTCATTCGTTAAATATCTAAAAAACCTACACAACTCAATTGAAAAAGGCCCAAATGTTAAAAAAATATATATAACTCACATAACAAACTAATATGTACGTATTAAATCAAAAGAAAACAACGTTAAAAAATAAAACAAATCATTGCAAAATATAAAATAGCAAAACAATTAAAATAAAACCTAAATAATCCTTTGTAACACGAAAGACTCAAACTAAGTTATTATTATTTAATATTTATTCAACCACTATAAAAACATTTTAGTGATAACTTTTAATTCTTTTAACAGGAAGAGACGTTCCTCTCTCTCTCTCACATACCTCCATGTCCATCATTTATGCATTTTTATGTTATTTAACTGCCCTAAAATACTTTAATCACATACAAATTTCCTCAAATCTCTCTCTCTCTTTTTCCTATTAAGTTTAAAATCACGAAGAAATAATAATTAAACATACAAAAAAACTAACTTTATTTAATTAAAAAACACATAAATAATTCAAATAAAAAACATAAAAAAATAAGAAAAAATAAACTCCTCCTCTCTCGAGTTGAGATGCGACATATTTAAAGTGCGGCATATTTAAAGTTGTAAGTTGATCCAAAAGATCAACCGAGGTCAATAATGTGCAATGTCGTCCATCAACTTCGGAAGGACAATATCGTCAACGGGCTCAACTTGTGACATTCGTCAATTTCTGGTCTCGATTTGTATTCGTTTTATAACCTTTAATCATGTAAACCGAAACCTTGGGTATAATCAAAATGATGGATTTTATGTTACAATATTGTCTTACACTTGTTGGTCTTGAAAACATCCTTTTCGGTCTTTAAAACGCGTAAAAGTCACTTAAAACGAACTACAGGGACTAAATCTGCTATGTTTAAAAGTTTGGAAAACCTGGTAACCTACACCATCGCGCCACGCGATGGGGATACCCCTAGGGGATCGCGTATCGCGATCTGCTGCAGATCAGCAGCTCGATTGTTTGTTGTTTTGTGCTTTGTTTTGATCTTTTTTACATGAAAACTCTTGTGTCTCACACCCATATTTGACCACCAACATTACCCTAGATATACACCACCATTTTCCTTCATTTTCCCCTGCTACAACTCCAAATTCTCTCTCAAACTCCATAGATTCAAGGTTGTTTATTTATGTGTTCTTGAAGGTTTGACTTCCAAAAGTCAAACTGAGTTTAATCTTTCATTCTAATTAACTTATATAATCTTAATAATACTCGAATATGGTGGTACAACATATATATATATATATATATAATATACACCTCTTGTTACCTTTGGTAGTTGTTTCTCCGATTCCGGTCGGTGAGGTTTCGGACCTTGTAAGGCAAGACTTCATGGAGAACTTCGTGTTTTTGATATATATATATATATATATATATATGTATATATACTTATATAAATTGTTTATACATACTAACCATGCTTAACTTCTGCACATTTTAGTTTATTTACAAGTTCCATGGTTATGGGTTTTAAGAGTATGCTTCGGTTTAACCGTAAATAGCTCTAAACCGTAAACCGAACTTTGCTTACTAGTTTTTGTTAAATACTTGTTTAAACATGTTTAATGTTAGATCTCAGTTTATAAAATCAATTTTATAAGTTCTATGGTTATGGGTTTGTGGATTCTAACCTTGGTCTAAACCCGAAACTAGATCCGAACTTTTGTTTAAAGACTTTATTGTTAATTTTTTGGTTGTAAAACTTAAGTATTTTCATTTGTACATTATTATACAAGTTCTTGGATATTTGGGCATGTGGAAACCATCTATGAACTTACTGTGAGATGGAAACCGAACCAAACCGAACTAAACCGATTTTTACTCGCTTAAGACACACAAGTGTGTTTTTAGCTATCAAGACTTGTATATTTCTTTAAAAAAATAGTTTACAAACTGATTTTAATTATTTTCTTAAGTACTTGGAAATGTTGGATCCAACTTGATCTCATAACAAAGTTTGGACCAACAAAACTGAACACTCGCTTAACGTACGTTGTTAGCTCTAAAACAATAGATCTACATACTTGGTTAAGTATAATTGGATTTCTATGAGTTATCTCATAACATTTAATATTTTGGAATGTTGACTTTGTGTTTGACCAATTGTAAAGACCCGAACCAACAACCCGAACATTCGCTAAAACCCGTTTTAGTATCTTTATTCCAAAGGGACTTGCATTCTTGCATTTTTGTAGGTTCCCAGCCGGATCTACACAGGAGTATCTCGTAACACGAGGGTGCGGAATCCCCTAAGTATACGATACGAGTGTTTATACGAGAGAAATGTAAAGAACACTTAACACGTAAGAACAAATGTTTAATTGTTATTAGCTATCAAAGCATTAACCGATAAACCCAACCGTCCAAGAACAAATGAACCAACAACCTACTTTGAACGGCGGAAGTTAGGTTTATATAAACCACGACAACTTCGCCTAACAGGCTAGGCGAAGTTGTTCCTAATTTCGCCTACTACTAAGTTTGCTAAACCAAAAGATCAAACTAACAAGTTCACCAAAACGTAACAACCAAAGTAACGATTACATACACGATAAACTCAAGACTAATGAACTACTGGCACATTGCACCAACAGACTCCCCCTTGGCAGTAGCTTCATTTCTCTTACAGCTTCGTTTCGTCTTGTATTCTAAAAAGCCGTACACTCTATCTTCAAGCATGCACCCCTTGTCTCACACAAACTGAGGCCACCCTTTGATACCTCCTCGCTTCATCTTTCCAAGATGGAATATAAAGGATCTTCTTTTCGTTTAGTACCTGCAAATCAGCTTGAGACAAATTAACCAGGTGCATAGGATCATACACCCTCAAGATCTCTTGTTCATCATGATCTTCCATCACTGCTTCAGCGGTCTCACAAATCAACGTACCACCATTTAAGATCTTTCATCACATCTTAAGGGATGGTCTTCATTGGAGCTTCTTTCATACATCGAATCGGTTTGTACTTCATCATCATCCAAGGCTTTCCATCTGCCCGCATCCCCCGTTCAGTATCTTCAATCAATTTTCCTTTTTGAGGCTTTAAAAACACAAACCTTTTCTCTTTAACAACTTCACTCCACACAATCTTACTAACCCAGCCAGCAAACCTATCCTCACTCCTATTAATCAATCTTAAACGAGCCAAATCCTTCACCTCACATTCAGGCAACGTATTGAACGATCTCAATTTCTTAGCAAAATACTGAATCCCATCATATATCTTAACCACGAACACCTTAAGTTGATCATCATACAACCAGCAGATAATACCTTTCTTTGATTCAGCATATCCCTTGATATTGTAACTCCTTTTGAACATCGGAGTCACCTTTTTTTGTCTTTTTAAACTAGTGAACACACTCTTCTTTCCACCTTGGTTGTTCTTCCCACTCGAACTCCCCAACTCCACTAGTATCTTGACTTACCTGTTCCTGACCACCACTTGGAATATCATGTTCAACACTATCATCCGGTATCTCACCTTCCTCTAAGTCACTGTCGATTTCAATCTGTTCACCAATCTTTTCAATCTCACTAAAAGGCAACACATCTTCAACCATATCGTCCTCATCATCTACCACAACAGTCTCACCACTTGCA
Source organism: Bidens hawaiensis (assembly GCF_021521415.1). Lineage (NCBI taxonomy): Eukaryota > Viridiplantae > Streptophyta > Magnoliopsida > Asterales > Asteraceae > Bidens > Bidens hawaiensis. Next base: position 187,094 of record NW_027493961.1, on the reverse strand, counting down.
CTGCCAGATGGAGCAGAAGACTCCCACTGAGATGCGGAAGCCCTAAGAGACTGTGAAGTTCTTGGCAAATCACCACCTACATCTTTCGATGCATTGGGATCATCATCTCTGTCCTCCCTTCTCTTCGATCTCAGCTCATCCCCCTTGCAACTACTCTCCCCCCCTGAGATGCTAAGTACTTCTTTAAGATATCGAAAAGCTTACCGTGTTCACCTAGGAGGGCTGTCTGAAGTTTATTCTCAGCCACCAGACGTTGGATAGCCTGAGTTTGAATAACATTTACCCTTGACTGCTCAGCAACAACCCGTTCCAGAGCCGCAATTTGCTCGGAATCCGAAAAAGTAGTGTCAAAAGCAAATGACATGTGAGAGGTATCCTGAGCATACGGTGGTGGAATGCCCAAGCTTACTGGAATCTCAGATGTAGGTGGTTTAGTAGCTGGAGGTGGAACTGAGACAGAGGACCCAACAGTAGCCACCAATGTTGTAATATCGTGAAAATTTCGAGTTCAAATTGTCAACTTTACAAAATCTAGGGATCCAAAATGTCAAAATTCCAAACCTTAAGGTTTAAATAAAAAATTCTAATTTTCTGTCCTTTCGCTATACGCGACGGGACAAAGGACAAACCAATCACATATCGCGAAGGGCTTGGTCAAAAGGTTCTAGAAGGAGTCAACAGCGATACGCAATCGCTGTTGAACCAACGTCATCGCGTATCGCGATGACGTGGCCTGACACCTCTGGCACAAGTTCTGCCACGTGTCCACATGTGGCACACCGTCTGCCACGTGTCGCGACACGTGGCGTGTCGTTCGCCATGTGGCACACCGTCTGCCACGTGGCAGACCTACATTGTGACTGGCCAGGGCCACTTCGCGAAACGCGAAGGGTGCCCAGGAGGCCATCGCGTATCGCGAAGGGCTTCAAAGTTTTGTCTGTTTATAGCAAGTCCGGGATCTCCATTTCTCACACCAAAATCATTGTTCCATTCTCTCTCTAACCTCTCACTAGAAGTTCACAATTTTATACTCGATTCACCACGTAAAACGTGCTCCGATTCCTCGTTTGTCGTGTTCGTTTCCTGGAAGTTCGTGCCATCTTCCACCGACGCATCAACCAAGAAGACGTTTGTTATTTGGGCATCATGATGATTGATCTCGTAAGGCGTGGCAACACTTGGTGAAGAATTGGTGTACATCGTGTTACGTGCCAAGGACGAGTGTTAAGATAAACGGTTAAACAAGAAGGTGAAAAGGCGTTGAAGTGCTGACTGAGTATTTAGGGTTTCTATAAGCTAATAAAGGTAGGCGTAACGCCAATGAAAATAATAATAGAATATTATAAAGTCTTAACCCTTAAGTCGAGGTTATACTAGATACCTCGATAAATTAAATGAAAACATAACAAAGAAACAATAAAAGATAAGATTATGAATATTGATATATATATATGTGTGTGTGTGTGTGTGTGTGTGTGTGTGTGTAAGTATTTATATTCTTTGCTATGAAAAATATTATTTAAGTAATAATAACTATTCTTAAATAATAAAGAAAAGAAAAGAATACGTTTCTTAGAGAAGAAGAAACGTCAGGTTATATAAATAAACTAAAAGGTTTATAAACTACTATTAAAACTAAAGGTTTTAAAGTATAAAAAGATTTTGAACTAAAGGTTTATCGAGGTAAAGATTATAAAATAAGACTAAAGGTCTTAAACCGGATTGTATATCCGACTAATAAATGGTTATACTCGTACTATAGGTGCGAGATAGCAAGGGAAAGACCCTCGGACGGTGTTTGAAGCCGATCCCAAAGTGAAAAGGTGAATACGTCCCCAAATTTACAAACATGTTTTCAAACGAGTCAAATGTGTTATATGAAAATGATTTACAAGGGACTATGTGTTCCAAAACCGTTATAAATAACAGTATAAGCCTAGCCCTCAGGCTGTAGTATACGTTTGACTGGATCCTTACATATGTGGTAGTACGCGGTGGGCACATCGCACCACACTTGGTCGTTGGACGCTATCCCGCGGGAAGCACGACCATGTGTATACATACAGGTACTTAACTAAGTCGAATGATTCGGGGTTTGCTGAGGTATTTAGTGTAGAGACTCGAATTTATAAACGTGTTATTTTAACTTTGTTATTCCTAAGCCACGATGGGCCGAGGAAGGCGTAGTCTCGAGGGGTAATAAAGTGAAAGAAAATATTTTAGCGTCAGCATATTCACCAGCATTCGTTGCTGACGTATTTTATTTACATTTTGCAGGTGATCAAAGTTAGTGCTTGATGAACGAAGAAGCTCAAGATATCCGATGGCTCGGATCATTTTTTATAAACTTTAAAATTATTAAAAATGGTGGGTTATAAATAACAAGTAATGCTTTTGGATAACTTAACGGGTATTTTATAATCCTGTCCTTTGTAAAAGTAAATATTATATATCAAATCCACAAGTTTTATAAGATTTCCGCTTACACCCGTAACTCTGATTTATTACAATTGTGGTACCAATTGTTGGTCATACTCCTAGGTCTTAGATGAGGGTGTGACAAAATGTGGACTTAACAAGCATAGCAACCACCTCAGTTGGAGTAACAGAAGGAGGTGGTAAAGAAACGATCTCTGGCACTGACATCTCACCCGTAGATGGTACAATAGATAGTGCTGACAAAGCCACCGTGGATGCACTAGATGTCACTGTTAAGGGTGCAGATGAGGATGGTATTAGTGTAGACATACCAGATAAATGTAAAGGGGCAAAGTGAACTACAACTTTCCCCAGTCCTGGCCTTTTTGGATCGACGGACCAATTCGCCGCTTTACCGAATTGTAGAGGTGAAGGAACGAGAACTTCCCCCCCGAATCGACAAAAAGATTTCGAGCACGTCTGGTCAAAATATATCTTGCATACAATTCTTTCTCATAATCAGACTCACTGTCATCATCAGAGTCTTTTTTTCATTTCCCATGTATCCTTTCCAGAGCAGCTAGAACCCGTTGTTCCTCAACAGCATCATCTGTAGATGAATCGAACAAAGTTTCCTCAAAATCCTCAACTGAGGTAATTGATGGACCCACAAAAGTAGCAACCAGCGTAGCATGAACCCAAGATACATCAACCATAGATACTTGAACTTCAGACGTATCGTCTGCAGACATATCGAAAAATCCTTGCCCCCCAAAGGCAACATCAAGATCTACCTCCTGAACTTGAGCCTGAACATCTTAAACTAGAGGATCAATAGCTGGTGCATCCTGAACCTGAACATCCTGAACTTGAGACTCTTGAACCACATGTGGTGGTTGAACCACAGGAGGTGGTTGAGGAATATAGACTTGTGGCGGAGCAGGATCAGTAAACCCATCATCTGGTGGAGCAACATAAGCAAGATTCACAAGATACCCAAATAAAGTTGTGTGCTTCGGGCAACAGTCAACATACTTCATGCGCTCGATGTTCGACACTGAGCGAAGATCCTCTTGTTCACATTGTCCACGAACGAGATAGGACGACGTTGAGGGAGGTTCGGAGCAACATAATTTATAATCATTTGTAAGTATCTTGGATACATCAAGAATCGTTCTCTAGCCACTGCTCTGCGTTGACGATCTATCTCATAAAACACCATCTGACCAAAGCTAAACGGTTTATTATATGTCAATGCGGTCATTGCAGATTGCATCGTTGCCCCCATTCCATCAGAACCAGCTTTAAGACCACACATGCAGACTATCAACACATGCATAAAGAATCACCATTGATCAAGAAAGAACCCTTTGCGTCCTTTAGAATCTTCCAAAGGACCTGAATAACCCCTTCGTAGAAAAGCACCATATCAAAACGTCGCAGGATACTTAGTAGGACCATCATATTCTACCACAGACCCAAACTGTAAGGTTGTCCGTATCTAATCAGCTGAAAACTGCACCACTTGTCGATTAACGGTAGCCCGCATAACCAGAGGTTCAACACGAAAATCATACTCAACCGTTCTTCAGAAGTCTTCAATATTTGGTAAAGAGATCGGAAGAGTCGTAGTGATAACATGAAAGATCCTTGAGCGGATGAGAAACGAAATAATTTCTGAGTAATCCTCTGCTCCACTAGTATCTGGGTCTAAGGTCACATACATGTTGTGTCCCGGAAAGAATTGTCTCTTATCTCTGTCTCCTCCATCACCACATGTGCCACCAGCACCAGCAACCGCAGCCATACCTGCAAAGCAAACGAGCTAAGTTAGACAAATGCATAATCAGTTGGTAACGTCGCCTAGCATGTGAGTTGCGAAGTTAGAGTTCCAGCGAAGTTAAGATCAATAGGATGTATGCAGCGAAGTTATTAGTCAAGCAAAGTTAATGATAACTTCGCTATTCTGATAACTTCGCCGTATGAGCAGGCCAGAATTCTACGTCCTTTTCCGTTGCAAATAAAGACGATCAGAAGACCCGATATCACAAATACATTACCAACCGATGAGTATTAAAGACCTTTAGTGTTATTCAAGAAAATCAATAAAAACCATACATTATAGAAAGGATTAACAAACAACAGTAACAAATTATGAATCGGTATGAGTCAATGGACCTTATAAGTAGACCAAAAGCAGATTATGACAAGATTGATTAAGAAGATAAGTTCGCCGAGGGTTTAAGAAAAGTTGTTTGACCTATTTTGACCATAGAGATGTTTATATACTTTTAGAAAACCCCGGAGGAAAATTTAAGGCAACTTCGCCATCACTAACAACTTCGCCATAGCGAAGTTAATTTTTAGAAAACTTTTGAAAGACATAGATCAATAACGAATAACACGTGATATATTAGTAAAACAACTTTAAGATAATAAAAACAAAACTACTGGAAATATAGATTGGCGGGATCAAATTTCAGTATTTGAAGATAACCACTACGTTTTAGAAAAGATCCGAACAGGAATCATATTGATTAAGGAACTGTCACAAGGATTCATGTTCAGCATTATTATGACATAGAGAAACAGGTTGAAGGCAGGTATATGAAACTTAGCATGGTTTTCATTGCTTTCGTGATACGAGGTAGGTTCAATTAGGCTCAGAATTTAGATGGACATCACTTATGGACCTGTGATGCCTCCTATCTATTCTCAAGGCGTATTTGGCTTTCCCCATATCACCCCGATTTGACTTCGACCCGTAGTGCCTAATTAATAGAAGTACATGAGATTTGGCTTTACAAGCCTTTCATTAAGTGCGTACAAGACTTATGTAGTGCCTTATCCTTGTCGTATTAGGCTTTTGAATTTCAAAGGAAACAACAGCATCATTTTTTTCTAAGAACAACAATAACGAGCACCTGCAAGTCTCGAATCTGGATCACTGCAGTAAGTTAGCAATATACGCGCTGATCAAGACACTAACGAGCTCGTGTATGACTGGGTAATCACTTTTCTGCCTATCATTCGGAAAGATATATGTGAAGACATGCACATTTCTTCAAAATGACTCTCCACAGTAAATCGAGCAGATTTAGTTTGTATCACTTCAACTTTTACGCACCATGGAAAGCTACCATGCCAAACAATGACTGTTCGAAAGTCTTTTAAGCTTAATAACTTCACTCGTTAGGCACACAAAATCAATTTATCTATCATTTTCCATAAGGTTGAATCAATTTTCAATTTAAAACCAACTTTGAAGCTTCTTGAGAAGCTATAGACGGAAGGAGTATATCACTTACCAAAAAAAAAAGTTTACATTCAGACGCCCCGGTCACTTCATAGCTTTTAGGTAAATGGCTATCCCAAAAATCCAATGGATTAACAGGACCAAACACATATGAATATGTGTCCCTCAAACTTAGTGTAACCGACATAATTTTCAGCGAAGGAATATAAACCCATCATAACCGCCCCAGAAGCCTTTAGTTATTAGGTTAATAGCTATCCTTTGAATCTACAAGTAGATACGAGGACCAAACATATTCAAGAATATGTCCTTCAAACTTAAGCAAACGACATAATTCTCAGTGATAGTGAAGTTTTTATTTATTTATTTATTTATTTTTAATTTTAAGAACGAAAATAAAAACACGGTTACTCGGGATTGATCATCCCTTTAAGCTCAATTAGGTTTTGAAAACGAGACCGGCCAAAAGCTTTTGTAAAAAGATCAGCAAAATTTTCCAGCGAATCAACCTTATCAAGCATGATTAATTTCTTCTCAGCATAATCCTGTATAAAATGATGACGAATGTCAATATGTTTTGTTTTACTATGCTTAACGGGATTATTAGTTACTGAGATTGCAGCCGTGTTATCAATGCAAATAGGAGTTTGAGTGACATTCAGAACACAATCTCGCATTTTTTGTTGTATCCACAAAACCTGGGAGCAGCAATTTGATGCTGCCATGTACTTAGCCTCACAGGTGGATATTGCAACAGAGGTCTGCTTCTTGCATTGCCACGACACTAGGCTTCCTCCAAGAAACTGACAGCCACCAGTTGTCGACTTTCTATTCTGATTGCATCCTCCATAGTCAGAGTCCGTGTATGCTACCAGATTCAGTTCTCCTCCTTTTGGATACCAGAGACCCAACTTAGGCTTTCCTTTAAGATACCGCAAAATTCTCTTTACGCCTTTCATATGTGACTCCTTTGGATTAGCCTGAAAATGAGCACAAAGACAAACTGCAAACATAATGTTAGGTCTAGAAGCAGTTAAATACATCAAAGAACCTATTATAGCCCGATACTGAGTGGGATCCACATCTTCATCACTGTCAGAGTCAACACGTAGTTTGTGGTTGACACAGATTGGAGTGTCAAACAGAGTGCTTTCTTCCATCTTAAATCGTTTGAGAACATCGTGAACATATTTAGTTGGATGAATAAACATGACATCCTTCTTCTGATCTACATGTAAACCCAAAAAAAAAGTTAATTCACCCATGGCGCTCATCTCAAACCTTTTCTTCATGACCACTTCAAATTCCTGACACATAGAAATCTTTGAGGCCCCGAAGATGATATCGTCCACATAGACCTGAACGAGAAGAAAGTCCTTCCCATTCCACTTCACAAGCAATGTACAGTCAATATTTCCTCTTACAAATCCATTCTCCAACAGGTAATCAGATAAAGTTGCGTACCAAGCTCGTGGAGCTTGATGTAGACCATATATTGCTTTACTGAGCTTATACACATGATCTGGAAAGTCTGGATCAGGAAAGCCAGGAGGTTGTTCAACATATACCACTTCATCGACCTTGCCATTTAGAAAAGCACTATTAACATCTAGCTGAAGCACCTTCATTTCTTTGTGAGCACAAAGGCCAAGAAAAGTCGAATTGCTTCCAGTCTTGCTACAGGAGCAAACACCTCATTGTAGTCGATCCCTTCTTGTTGATTAAACCCCTTGACTACCAATATCGCTTTGTTCCGGATGGTTACCCCTTTCTCATCTCTTTTTCATTTGAATACCCAATTAGTACCGATGGCATTCACATCCCGTGGCTTCTCAACGAACTGCCATACCTCCATTTTGTTAAACTGAGCCAATTCTTCCTGCATGGCTTCAACCCAAGAGCTATCCTTCAATGCCATCTGATATTTTTTCGGTTATATTTGACTGATAAAGCAGGCATACAGACATTCATTCATAATACCAGTGTCTATAATGTTCACATACACACATGTATTTTCTTCCAAGCTGCTTCTGGTTCGTACTCCGTCGGAAGGATTACTAATCACATTCTCCAAGGGATGATTCTTATGGATTCTTGTGGTTTGGACAGGAGCAACTTTCAAACCTTCACCCAGATTAGGAGTGAGTTCATCTGAATTATATTGGGTGTGAAACGGATTTATGAAGTCATCATCACTTGAGACAGCAGGGGTTTCAACAGCACTTAACACGTTAGATTGTTTATCATTAAACTTTGGACAATGCATGATGGCCTCTTCTTCATCAGTTAGCATCTGAGTGGCCATCCTTTCTTCTATATCTGCAAATTCAATAGATGGTAAATTAAAAGACTCAAACAATTTATCATAATCAAACGCCTCCTCTGGTCCCATGCTAGGCTTTGGTGGTTTGTAACTTACAGACCACCTCAACCTTACTGTTCGATAAATTAAAGACTATTCTATTGGGAGATCCTACCACGTAGCCAACAAGAATACCTTCGTTAGCTTTCTCACCAAATTTTGAATTAGTCTTTAAGATCAAATAAGGGGACCCAAAAGGTTCGAGACCTTTCAGATTAGGCTTTCGACCATGAATTAATTCATAACCAGTTTTTTTTAATCTTTTAACAGTCAAAACATGGTTAAGGATATAGAAGGTTGTGGCGATAGCCTCAGCCAAGAACACCACGGGAAGTTTAGCATCTGCCAGCATAGTCCTGGCGCCCTCAATTAGAGTTCTATTCTTCCTTTCAGCCACTTCATTATGTTGCGGAGTATACAGTGCGCTAAGCTAATGCTCTATCCCTTTCCGCAGACAAAACATCTCCATTTGATAGTTCTTAAATTCCGTGTCATTATCGCTTCTGATGAACTTGACTTTTTGATGTGTTGTAAAACATACTTACTTTCCTTATCGTTTTATCATGATTTAATTGCATTTTAGTTTAATTATTAAGAGGTTTAGCTTGTTTTTGCTTAATTTTACAAAGATGGATGTTTACTTGTAGGTTATGAGTTTTAATGAATAAAAGTGGCAAGTTTGAAGACTCTAGGGGCTTATTTGAGCAACTTTGAAGACTACAAATCAAGGCCCGACCCAAGCCCACAATTTAGAAGCCTCACATGTATAATATATTAATTAAACAAAAGAAAAAAGAACCCTAACAGCCCCTAAATCCCGAAATCAGCATCAACCAGCCATAAAACTTCCGTTTGGCAGCATCTAGGGTTTCAAAGAAAGTCGTTTTTGCATCTTGTGTGACCAAGTGAAGAAGAAGGAGGTTTAGGACAACTTGGTACAGCAGCTAGGGACCATATTCATCAAGAAACTCAGCCATATATCTTAAGTATTAATCCATAAACTTTATGTTCTTGTTCAAGATTCATAACTAGTTAATTTTGATCTTTAACTTGAATTGTTTTGCAAGTAACTTGAAGATTGACTTGTGCTTGATTGAGATTGATTCTTGAATGATTTTAATTACGTTTATGTTGAGTTATATGATGTTTACTTTGATGTATAGCTGCTGTCCAAATATCATGTTCGGCTAAACTTGTTAGTTCTACCTAGGTTAGATGAATATTGTTAGGTTTTAATGACTAATATGGATTGTTGATTATCATGGCTTGAATTGTTAATGAAAAGTTTGGTTTAATATTGAATTAGGTTGTGTTTAGTGGTTGTGAATTTATTAATTACACTCATATACATATTGCTTTGATTAATTGAATACGTTTTGATTGATTGTTGCTTGTTAGAACTCTTTACTTGGTGTTTAGGGTTTGTTTGCGGGGTGATCAACCGTAGGGTTTAAGTGAGTGTTTTAATTGAATATAATCAGCGGGTGAAAACCTTCTCAGAGACTGAGAGGTGATAGGAAGTAAGGTTGTCTCTTAGCTTTTACTTGTTAGGATTAAGATCGAGCGAGAGCGGGTTTGGTTCTTGTCGGGTTTGGGTTTTGAGCGATTAGTTGATATAGTTTAAGTTAAACTAAATTGTTCCTCAATCCTTGGTTGCGTAGTATTCGTCTCCATTAGGGTAGTGTGTCGGTGAGACCGAGAGGAGAGCCGACATTAGAGCACTTTAACAATTCGTTTCTCGGTTTGTTCTTAAAATCAACTAAGTGTAAGTTAGAGTTTGTTAGTGAGACTGAGAGGTGATCTAGCTTTCTTGAGTGAACCTTAGTTGTGTCATCCTTAGGAATCGGTGTCGTGAGAATCCTCAATCCATTATCTTATTATACCTTCAATATGATTCTTACCTAGGTAGACGTTTTCTCCGATTACAGTTAAGTTTCCAAGTTTTGTTAAGAGTTTAGTTAAGTTAAATTAAGTCTTTTAAGTTAATTAAATTAAGTTAGGTTAAGTATTTAATAATATAAAAATCAATTTAAAATATATTATTCTTAGGTGAGTCTTATTTAGGGTTAAGTATTAGATACGTGTTCACATGTCCTTGTGTTCGACACTCGGACTTCCTTAGTGCTATACTATTAGTGATCGGTACACTTGCCGGTTTTGTGTGGCTTCTTTAGGAATTTAGTTTAATAAATTTAAAGCTTAGTTGTGAGAGCATCGTTTGACACACATCAAGTTTTTGGCGCCGTTGCCGAGGACACGGTTAGAGGCGTATTAAGAACGACTTGAGTTAGGACTTACCTTGTTGACTACTTGTTTTTCTTATTTGTTTTGTTTGTTAGTTTAAAATAATTTAGCTAATTTTAGTTTATTTCGTTTAGTTTAATAGTTGTATGCGACGTACTCGATCTCTAGGACCACCAGAAACCGAAGGATTTTCCGAACCAGAGAGGGAGCTTCGTGAGAGACGTCGTATAAACCCGTCTTCCAGTTCACCTACGTCCGTCGGTAATACATTCTCTTCTCCTACTTTTTCTGAACCCATCATTAGGGATTGGATTATGGGAGACGCGAATCCACCACCGAGGAGGACAGTTGCAGACCGGGCCCGTCCGGTCTATGCTAGCGCGAGATCCAGCATTGCTCCACCAGCTATAGGAGTTCAAACGACTTGGCAGATTCCATCTAATGTTCTGAACACGATTGCTCATTCTGCTCAATTTCACGGGTTACTCCATGAGAACCCACATGCTCATATCACTCGCATTACACGAATTTGCGACACGTTTAATCTTGCCGGCGTATCCGAAGACGCCATCAAACTCCGAATCTTTCCGTTCTCACTTGTTGATTATGCGAGTCTGTGGCTTGAGTCCCTCCCACAGGGATCCATTGATACTTGGGCTGCCATGCAGACCAAATTTCTTGAAAAATACGATCCTCCGGCTAAGGCCGCTCGTTTGCGTAACCAAATCCATTCTTTCCAGATGGAGGACACCGAGAGCTTCTACGAGGCGTGGGAGAGATTTAAAAATCTACTTGCTTTATGTCCGAACCATGGCCTACAAGACTGGGCGGTTGTTAAGAAGTTCTACAACGGAGTGACGTACGCGACTCAGACCATGCTCGACACAGCTGCGGGAGGTAACCTATTGACAACGAAGGATACGGATGAGTGCATTGATCTGTTCAACAGGTTAGCCATGAGTGGATACCAGCGACCACCAGCTAAGAGTACCAAAACCGTCGACTCCTTATCACGCGGCATGCATTCGGTCGACACGAGCACCGCACTTGCGGCACAGGTTGAAGCGTTAGCAAAGATCGTGAAGGACTTGCAGGTGAAAAGTAAGTTATGCGAGATCTGTAGAGGGGGCATGATACCGTTCAGTGCCCCGTAGGTTTCTAGGAGGAAGCAGTCGACTTCGTTAATAATCCAAACCGAAATCAAAACTCTTTCAATTCTTATAATTCGGGGTGGAGAGGTAACCAAAATTCAAACTGGAGGAACGGAAAGCAGTCCGGCTTCCAGCAACGTCAGAGCCTATTCCAGGATTCCGGTGAGGGAACGAGTAGTGGGGAGAAGAATCCCACGTTAGAGGAGATGATGGCACAGCAGACACAGATGATGTCGCAGTATATGACTCGGGGGGACTCCCGTCACAAAGAGACTCAAGAGAAATTTCGGGAGCACGAGTCATTCATGAGAAATCAAGGAGCGTCGATTCAAAATCTTGAGCGTCAGATGGGAGAGATAGAAAGTCGTCTAAATGAGAGGTCGCCAGGTACACTTCCAAGTAACACTGAACAAAATTCGAAGGCGTTCGCGAAGGCTGTGACGACGAGGGGCGGTGCAGGGGCACGTAGCGAGCCCGTGATTCAAGAAGCGACGAGAGGAGTCGTTAACGAACCTACGGTAGATGTAGAGGAGCAGATAGACGAGGAGATTCAGTTGGAGTCTCCACCATCTAGGGTGCATCAGAGGCACAACCCAGGAAGTACAGCACAGGCCGAGAACCAGCCACTACCCAGCACACCACCGAGAGTCTACAAACCTAGACTCCCGTATCCCGGGAGAGTCCGTAGGGATAGAGACGGGGAGCAAAACTCCAAATTTCTTGATCTTCTGAAGCAACTTCATCTTAATGTCCCATTCCTTGAGGCACTCACGCAAATGCCCAAATATGCAAAGTTCCTTAAGGATATTCTTTCGAACAAAGAGAAGCTAGCCGAAGTCTCCTCCATTCCCCTGAGTGCTGGTTGCTCTGCAGTCTTGCAGAGAAAGTTACCAGAAAAGATGTCCGATCCTGGGAGTTTCACGATTCCCTGCATCTTGAGTGATAATATGGTTGTTCATGCGCTGGCGGATCTTGGTGCCAGTATTAATCTCATGCCGTATTCCATGTATCGCAAGTTGGGTCTAGGTGAACCGAGGCCTACTTGTATGAGTATCCAGCTTGCTGATCGTTCTGTGAAATACCCCCGAGGGGTGGTCGAGAACATGCTTGTTCGTGTCGACAAGTTCATCTTCCCGGTGGACTTTGTCATCCTGGACATGAACGATGATGATAGTGTCCCACTTATCTTGGGCCGACCATTCCTTGCCACTGCACAGGCGTTGATCGACGTCTGCGAGGGTAAGTTGATCTTAAGAGTTGGGGATGAGAACGTTACTTTTGACGTTTGACAGTCAATGAAACACCCTAAGTTTGCTGATGACTCCTTATACTTCATTGATACCATCATGGAGCATGTCGGGGAGTTTCTCAGCGAAATCTGTGGAGGATCTGCCTCCGACACCCAGATTCGCGATAGGGAGATTCCAGAGATTGAGATGGTTGCCGTAACTAATCAGTCCTTAGATGACGACACCGAGTCGCATACCCCTGAATTTGGCGTGTCTACTAAGATCGTACGAGACGATATGATGGACCGACCTTCGGTCGAGATTCCTCCTTCTTCCTAGAGATTAAGGATTCGCCTGCCCACCTTGAGTATGCGTTTTTAGATGAAGAGAGGAAGCTGCTGGCTATCATTGCATCTACTTTGACGGAGGTCAAGAAGGCGAATGTGGTTATCTTGGATATCGAGGGTTGTCATGAAGAGCTTGTGGAGGATACCTCTATGGAAGTAGATGATGTGCAATTTGACCCGGGTGGTGACATTGAAGTAATAGAAAGATTAATTCTCAGAGAGACACCACAGAAGAGGGAACGTGTATACTTGGATCAAACGAACTTGAAGGTGAGGATTAGACATACGAAACAACATAAAAAGTTGACACACAACAAAGTTGACATCCTCCTTCATTACACGACTCGTATAAAGTTTTGTCCGGGTAAGTATAAGTCTTGGTGGTCCGACCCGTTTCAGTTTTTCAATATCTCTTTAAATTTTTCTGGTGAGTTTTTCCCAACTAATAGTAACGAATAAAACGAAACGGGTCGAGTGGGAAACGGATAAAGGAGAAACCACCTGATTGAAATTGAGATTTGGGGTCAGGCTAAGGACCCGTTAAACTAAGCGCTCTCTGGAGGCAGCCCGAGATTTAGGGTTTTGTTTCTTTTATTTTTTTTAATTAAAAATTTAAAAAAATCATAAAAATAAAAATTAAAAAATTAAAAAAATACAAAAACACAAAAATATGTTTCTTTTTTATGTTTTTGTTTTTTGTTTTGTACGCCGCTACATGCGAGCTAGTTTGAGTTTTTACAGGTATTATTATGCGCATAGTAGCTCTGATGGCGTTTTGGAACTGGTTCACCCGAGGTTGCGGCCGTGAATGAAATGCTATACAGTCGTTCGTTCGAGTCATACACAGCTGATGAAGAATCTGCATCTAAACCAGGGGAGTAACCCGTTCTCTATTTTAATTTCTGTTCTTTCAAGTTTTAATTTTATGTTTTACGTTTTATTTTTATTTTATTTCTTTTCTTTGTTCTCATCGAGGACGATTTCGTTCTAAGTGTGGGGATGGGAATTTATTTTACTTAGTTGTAGAAAAAAAATTAAAAAAAAAATAAAAAGTTTTCACTTGTTCTTCATTTTCGTACATTGTTTATTTTATTAAAAAAATGTCCCTTGTTTTTAGTTTCTTTTGCATTAAAGTGGGAGATGATGATATTTATCAGAAATCGATTTTTCAAACTACTAATAATATGAGATTAATAAAAGAAAACGCACTTAACTTGGGATGTGTCGGTAGGCTCAGCCTTGAAAATGAAAGGGCAAATTTGATAAAACGGTTAAACGGAAATCTTTTGTGGGTAAAGCGTTTTGTCCGTGGAAAATAAGCAATGAAAGGTCGGGCCATACTCAAGCCTCAAATTTTGGTACGAAAATGTGGAAATATCATGAGTGTTAAAAACATTTGAATACGTTATCATATGATGCTTGGGTAGGTTTAACGTTAGAGTATGCCGTGTAGCCTGTGATATAAATCTTAAACTGCTAGTTTAGTGTTTTACACCTCATTGGCGTATGGATTTATAACCTTAAATCCTATATTGATGGGATGCTTCGGGTCCAGAGACCATGGGTCTGTATGCAATCTATTCATTTGGGTATTCACAATTCCTAAGTGGGGTTGTGGATATTTAAAATAAAGCCAAAGAGCAAACCCTTATAAGTCTATAAACATGATCACAAAAAAGTAAAAAGTACAAATACACTACAGACTTGATCATCCACGCTGTTTGCCATGTGGGGTCCCCTTGCTCGCGTCTCATTACCATTAAGAAACGGACCACAAGGGACACGCTACATGTAGCCCTACAGATGAAATTTTGCATACTCACCTATGGTGATGGATTTGGGGTATTGCTTGATAACGGGGGTATGTCATGTTGTGGGAACACTAGCTATTAATTAATTGAACCTTAATCGTATCTAATGGCTGCTTGGTAGACTTTGATGGTTAAGCTTAGGTGGATAAACAATACCCTTGATCGTCTTAACTATTCATAAAAAATTAGAGTAACAAAACTTTTAAATCTGCTAACTTTGAGGTTTAAGTCAAGTTGGGGTGGTCTGGTCCGGTAAAAGCTGAAAATAAGCGGGTCTTAATTGTGTAATCCACTGAGTAATATCATTGTCAGATCTTATTTGTCCTGGTAAAGATTAAGGCATGGGTTTAAGTGGACAACAATATCGGTGATCGCGGTTTTTGTGTTTTTCTGAGCTTTAAAAATTAACCTAAATGTTTTTAAGACTGTATTTTTCGATTCTGATCCAACTGCATTAGACTTTTTCAGGGACGAAAAAGACTTAAGTGTGGGGATGTTTGATGTGTCGTAAAACATACTTACTTTCCTTATCGTTTTATCATGATTTAATTGCTTTTTAGTTTAATTATTAAGAGGTTTAGCTTGTTTTTGCTTAATTTTACAAAGATGGATGTTTACTTGTAGGTTATGAGTTTTAATGAATAAAAGTGGCAAGTTTGAAGACTCTAGGGGCTTATTTGAGCAACTTTGAAGACTACAAATCAAGGCCCGACCCAAGCCCACAAGTTAGAAGCCTCACATGTATAATATATTAATTAAACAAAAGAAAAAAGAACCCTAATAGCCCCTAAATCCCGAAATCAGCATCAACCAGCCATAAAACTTCCGTTTGGCAGCATCTAGGGTTTCAAAGAAAGTCGTTTTTGCATCTTGTGTGACCAAGTGAAGAAGAAGGAGGTTTAGGACAACTTGGTACAGCAGCTAGGGACCATATTCATCAAGAAACTCAGCCATATATCTTAAGTATTAATCCATAAACTTTATGTTCTTGTTCAAGATTCATAACTAGTTAATTTTGATCTTTAACTTGAATTGTTTTGCAAGTAACTTGAAGATTGACTTGTGCTTGATTGAGATTGATTCTTGAATGATTTTAATTATGTTTATGTTGAGTTATTTGATGTTTACTTTGATGTATAGCTGCTGTCCAAATATCATGTTCGGCTAAACTTGTTAGTTCTACCTAGGTTAGATGAATATTGTTAGGTTTTAATGAGTAATATGGATTGTTGATTATCATGGCTTGAATTGTTATTGAAAAGTTTGGTTTAATATTGAATTAGGTTGTGTTTAGTGGTTGTGAATTTATTAATTACACTCATATACCTCTTGCTTTGATTAATTGAATACGTTTTGATTGATTGTTGCTTGTTAGAACTCTTTACTTGGTGTTTAGGGTTTGTTTGCGGGGTGATCAACCGTAGGGTTTAAGTGAGTGTTTTAATTGAATATAATCAGTGGGTGAACACCTTCTTAGAGACCGAGAGGTGATAGGAAGTAAGGTCGTCTCTTAGCTTTTACTTGTTAGGATTAAGATCGCGCGAGAGCGGGTTTGGTTCTTGTCGGGTTTGGGTTTTGAGCGATTAGTTGATCTAGTTTAAGTTAAACTAAATTGTTCCTTTATCCTTGGTTGCGTAGTATTCGTCTCCATTAGGGTAGTGTGTCGGTGAAACCGAGAGGAGAGTCGACATTAGAGCACTTTAACAATTCGTTTCTCGGTTTGTTCTTAAAATCAACTAAGTGTAAGTTAGAGTTTGTTAGTGAGACTGAGAGGTGATCTAGCTTTCTTGAGTGAACCTTAGTTGTGTCATCCTTAGGAATCGGTGTCGTGAGAATCCTCAATCCATTATCTTATTATACCTTCAATATGATTCTTACCTAGGTAGACGTTTTCTCCGATTACAGTTAAGTTTCCAAGTTTTGTTAAGAGTTTAGTTAAGTTAAATTAAGTCTTTTAAGTTAATTAAATTAAGTTAGGTTAAGTATTTAATAATATAAAAATCAATTTAAAATATATTATTCTTAGGTGAGTCTTATTTAGGGTTAAGTATTAGATACGTGTTCACATGTCCTTGTGTTCGACACTCGGACTTCCTTAGTGCTATACTATTAGTGATCGGTACACTTGCCGGTTTTGTGTGGCTTCTTTAGGAATTTCGTTTAATAAATTTAAAGCTTAGTTGTGAGAGCATCGTTAGACACACATCACTTTTCCACCGACTATGTTTTCCACTTTGGTAATCAGATTAATTACCAATTGCACTGTTTCATCTTCATCTTTCAGAAAATACACCCACGAGTATCGTGAATAGTCATCATTCACAACCAAGCAATAGGACGTTCCACCCAGGCTTTTATCGTTTATGGGTCCAAATAAATCCATGTGAAGCAAATCCAAAGGTGAGACAATTGAGTTAATCAATTTGGAGTGATGTGGTTTCTTATGCTGCTTTTCTTTCTTGCATGACAGACATTGATCTTCAAAGTTGAAATTCTTCAATGGAACCCCAAGTACCAAACCATTTTTGTAACATCCCCAAAATTTCGATCCAAATTTGACAAATTAGGAAAGTTGAGGGATCGAAATAATATATAAACAAGTCATGAGAAAATATTAAATAAGAAAATATAAGAAAAATAAGGAAATAAAAATATTTCCTAAGTTAAAGTTTTCTTACATAAAGAATAAAAGGAAACTCCATCCCACATGGAAGGATGTAAGAAAGTGGAAGCCTTACACTTGGGTATAAATAAGAGAAATGGAATCCATCCCACATGGAAAGTAGTAAAGAAATGGAAACTCTGTATAAGGAAGAGATTTTCCATAGTAATATTCTTTTATGAATATCATGCACCAAGTAGTCCTAGCGGAGGGTGCGTAGCAACGACGCGCACGCGCACAGGCTTGGGCTTGGGCTTGGGCGAGGACGAGGACGATGGCGATGGCGAAGGCGAAGGCGACGACAAGGGGCGTTGGGCGCAATGTGGCGCTTTGATGGCACACTTTGCATGCTCGTATCGCCGCGAGCCGCTTTAAGAGCCGCCTTAGTATTTTTGGACAATGAGAATTAGACCAGAAGTGACAAGCTACAAAAGATGAAGGGCTGAAAATGTAAAATAATATACAAGGACCCATCGCGCTACGCGATGAGTCCAAGGAGATGGCCACCGCGTACCGCGATGGGCCGTGATAACGCATTACCCACGTGTCACACTGTGGTGACACGTGGCAGCCGGGCATGACACGTGGCAGATGTGTCAGACCACGTGGCGACACGTGGCATGATCTCAGAAAAGTACCCGTCGCGATACGCGACGGTGTTGAAAAAGGGGACCCATCGCGTACCGCGATGGGATCCAAAATTTGCTATAAATAGGAGGGAGTCACGGCTCATTTCACACACACCCACAGCCACTCTCTCACTAGAATTTCACTCTCTCTCTACCTCGGTTTGCGTGCCACAGACCCGACAACCATTAACTCGTAATCCGTGCCAAATACCCGACGTTTTCCTCGAAGTGCGTGCCAACCAAAAGTAACCCGACATTCCGCCTCAAAGTACGTGCACGACCCGGCGACACGTGAACATCGCCTTGATTTGTGTGCCAAGGAAGGTGGATCAAGAACGCCTCGATAAACGTGCATATAGAGTAGAAGTGATGCCCGTATAAGCTTAGGAATATTTAACTCCGAATACCCGTGCGAGGTAAGGGGTTCTGCCTAAGTTATTATTATATTATTATAAATGGCTTAAGACCATAGTCAAAGGTATAGCCCGAACCTTGATTACGATTAAGAATAATATAACTTTTCTTAAGCAAAGGTTATAGTCGACTAAGAAATATAGTAAAAGAAATTATAGTTATGAAATTATGTTTCTTTTTGAAGAAGAAACTCAATATAGACGTTTCTTCCGTAAGAAGAAACGTAGCATATAGTTGGTAAATGAATAAAAGGACTAAAGGTCCAATTGTTTTATATAAACAAATAAATTTATCAAGGTTGAAGTTATACCAAAATAGACTAAAGGTCTAAAGCTAGATCGACGATCTAGTTATTTATACAAAGGTTATTCTCGTACTATACGTCCGAGGTAACAAAACAAGAAGAAGAGAACAAAAAACAGGAATCAGTATCAGAAACTGATTATAAACAGAAAAGGTGAATACGCCCCAAACCTTTTTATATTGAGTCAGAATGTTTGCTTAGGATTTACGAATCCTTAAAACTTTGTGTACAATAATAAGAAACGGACACTCTGATTAAGAGTATACATGTGTCTGGATCCAAACATACATGGTGACTCGGCATTTCCCCGAGGCCATGCATATCATCAACATGCCTCTGAAGGTCTACGGGACTGTTCAGAGAAATGATATTGTGTATATAATTAATTGTACATGGTACTTAGGGTAATTTGATCCCAATATAGTTGGGTGCCTAATGAGTAGTCACAAAAGTATTATTGTTGGTTTCACAAAGGTATTGAAAAGATAATTTTAGAGTTAGTGTTATTCACAAGCTTTGTGCTGACGTATTTTCCCACCATGTTACAGGGAAACAAGAAAGGTTATAACAGGCAAGCAAGAAGGAATAGAAGATTGGAGTTATAGTCATTAGATGCTATCTGATGGCTCAGATATTTTATTTAAAATATGATAAAAGAGTTATGTTTTATAAAGAAATGTATTTGAAATATCAAACGGGTATTCAAACCCGAGATTTTAATAAGTTTTCAATATAAATATTTTAAAGACTTCCGCTATAAACCGCAACTCTAATTTATTTACAAAACAGGTACCAACTTGTGGTCACACGCCTAGGCCCTGAGTTGGGGTGTGACAATTTTTGACCATGTAATTCATTTTACGAAGATGGATATGACCCGTCCTCCGGTGCCACAATTTTGATTCGGACTCTGTTGCTTTAGGCAAAAGGCATGATTCTTCTGTCGCCATCTTGGTGGACCTCATGTCCATCACATATGTATTCTTCTCTCTTGGAGCTTTCATAACAACCCAATTTTCAGAAATCTTGAAACCAGGATAAAGAACGAGTGCTACGTCCTTTGTAAAGTGCACGGAGTACTCTTTATCACAGATCTAAGAAACACTTAGAAGATTGTGCTTTAACTCTTCCACAACTTGATCCTCCCATTAGTAACAGTACCGATTCCGGAAATTTTTCCTTTACTTTCTCCTGCAAAACTAACTCTTCCTCCCTGTACAGCTTTCCAATCACGTAACAATCTTGTTACCCGTCATGTGCCGAGAACAACCACTGTTGACAACCCACATGTTGTTCACAATCCTATCCGACTGTTCATGCACAGTTAAAGAGACTAATTAAAATCGGGAGTTGCCTAAAGTTCCTTTGAGGGAAGTTTCCATTTGATCTGACAGGAAGATTTCTAGAGAAACGATTATGAGACCAGCCAAACATCCTTGAGTTTCTAGCATTAAAAGTTTTGGATGACTCAAAGTTACACGTTCTTTGATTAACTGGGAAAAAACGGGGTTGGTTTCTTGGAAATCTTGGGTTTGCCCAACGATTAGTGTTATAATATTTAAAGTTTTAATCAACACTAGTTTTAGGTTTCATTTTATTCTCAGTTTTGGTTGGCCTCATATTTTTGGATTTCTTCCTTTTCAGAGAACAGTTACTAACAACGTGTCCCCTCTTATGATATCTAAAGCAACTCTTGCTCGAACCATTAGTGTCCATCCGAACATCCATTTCGGAGTTGCGGCAGAATATGAGGTTGTGTTACTGACAGTTTGTTTCACATAGGGGGGACAAATGGGTTTAAGGAAGATTTCTTTTCATCAAAAGTACCATTCTCCCCCCGTTTGAGTAACACAACTTCATCATCCATGTTAACAGAGTTGACAAACCTTCCAGAATTTGAAATTTGACTTGTGACTGGAGAATTTGCCTAATCGATTCGTTAATATCCTTATCATCCTTCTCACGATAGGTAACATTAACGTCGGTATTGCTTGCCTGGACCTTAACGGGTACAGTGTTGAATTTCATGTTACCCGTTACAGTCTGATCAGTTTCAACACAAGCAGATGGCTGATTACACAGATTATAGGTATAATTATTATTAAAAGGTGGTGGAACTTTTGTGAATCCAATTCCCCCTTTTTTGATAGGAGAAAGTTGAACACTTAGGACATGATTAAGCATCATGGAAGAGTTCCTAAATTGTTCAAGTTTCTATTTAGTTCCACCACTTTTACTTGGTAATTAGCTATATGTTTATCCTTTTCAGCTATAAGTTTGGTCTTTTCTTCCACTACTTCATAACTTAGATCAATGACTTGTATTTTCTCAACTAGAGTGGCCTTAAGGAACCTTATATCTTTTTCACTAGCTTTTATTTTTACCGGATAACTATTTTCCTTTTGTTTAGAATAGTGATGTTCCTCCTTTAAAGTTTTTAATTTCATTTCCAAACTTACATACTGATCAGTTAAAGCATTCAATTATTCAGGCAGTTTCTCACATTGTTCACACTGAGGTTCATAACATACCTCTGAGAGCTGATCATTCAATTCTGCCATGTACGCTTGATCCTCCACTGGTTCCTTTTCACATCTTCCAGTCACGATATTCCCCAGATTCACTTGTTCAATCACCTCCTCCACTTTGATGTTCCAATTATACCCACCATCCTGTTGAGACACCATGGCTTTTGTCTCAGCACCATTTCCATTCCCATTCTGATGAGTTGGCCTGTTCTGACTCCTTTCAACTCTTTCATTTGTACATTCTCTTGCAAAGTGCCCATTTTGTTGACAGTTGTAGCAACGAACTTTGGACTTGTCAAATCCCGGTCTCCCTCCCACGAATTTTCTTCCTGTCTTATTCATAAACATTTTCACCCTTCTTACTATCATAGCCATTTGCCAATGCAGATCCATCTCTTCCATGTCATCAACATCTATCTGATCATAATCCTCATCCAAGTTTGCAGGGTCAACTATCGTTCCTTTGATGTAGTTCTCATAAGAAGCAATGAAAGAGGCATAAAGTGCAAATTGTTGTTCAGCCGATTTTACACTCATATGCATTTTTGAGTAATTCACACTTGAAGAACTTGTGGAAGAGTTAACAACTGAAGATTGAGGTTTTGACGAACTACTTCCACCAGCTACAAAGCATATGTCTCCATCCATGTTCATCACAACATGACCATCTTGAGTAGAGTTTGATTCACCCACTGAGTAATAAACAACCGATTCTGTTTTAGAGCTTGAGTTTGGAGAGCCTCTTGCACCATACATTCCCGGATCCTGAACCTGATCAGTAGGCGTATCTTTTCTTATCATATTAAGCTTATAATTACGTAACTTGTTGACCACCATTTCCAAATCAAAGTTTTCAAACTATTTATCTTCTCTCATCAAAACTGTGTATATCTCCCATTTTGGTGGAAAATCATCCAGAAGTTTTTCTACAACTTCAACCTCAGTGTACTTTATGGAGTAGTTGTTCAACTCGGTCATCAAGTGATAGTATCTTGTGATGATGCCATCAAGTGATTCATTCTTAAAGGATTTAACACCGAGAATTGAGTTTTCAACAATTTTGACTTTGAGTTCCGAATTCCGACCTTTTCTGCATAACGGTTTTCTAATGCTTCCCACAATTCTCTAGCAGACTTGTACTTCCTGAACGTATGTAGAATCTCTTGACGTAGTGCCATGGTTATTGTTGATAATGCTTTACTTTCTGCTTTATACATTTTCTTCTCATCATCCTCCATCTTATCATACTTCTTTAGTTGCTCACGACCTTCAAACTCAGTTGTTGGAGGATATAGCCATCCTGAATACATACCCACATCTTTGCATCTTGGTATTTCACGTACTGCTCAAACATGTCTTTCCAAGCAACAAAATTAGTGCCTTTAAGTAACTTTGGAGCTTTAGTCGGTGACCCAGCTTCAACCTCCATTTTTACCAGTTCAATGATGTTTATTGAAGACATATTAAACCGAAGCGAGAACTGAAATTAGAAAAAAAAATGTATTCTGTGTACAGCGGATGGCTAACTTCGCCTCTTATATAACTTCGCTTAGGGCGAAGTTAGAACACATTAAATAACTTCGCTTCCAAACAACTTCGCCAATTCACAACTTCGCCACTAATATGTTCGCCAAAGCCCTAACGACGGGTGACGGCAACTTCGCTGGATCTTGGATCTGTTTTCGAGCACTGTTTATTTGATTTCGGAAGGTTTAAAGGTAAAAGAGTGAGCGACGAGGGTAATACGGTATACGAATGGACTAAACGAACGGTGTTTTACGTGAAACGATTCCGCGAAAAGTCAAGCTGAATGATTTTCAAACTCGTGTGATAATCCCGAACCACACAATCACGAGCAAAAGCTCTGATACCAATTGTAGGTTCCCAGCCAGATCTACACAGGAGTATCTCGTAACACGAGGGTGCAGAATCCCCTACGTATACGATACGAGTGTTTATACAAGAGAAACGTAAAGAACACGTAACACGTAAGAACAAATGTTTAATTGTTATTAGCTATCAAAGCATTAACCGATAAACCCAGCCGTCCAAGAAAAAATGAACCAACAACCTACTTTGAACGGCGGAAGTTAGGTTTATATAAACCACGACAACTTCACCTAACAGGCTAGGCGAAGTTGTCCCTAACTTCGCCTACTACTAAGTTCGCTAAAACAAAAGATCAAACTAACAAGTTCACCTAAACGTAATAACCAGAGTAATAATTACAGACACGATAAACTCAAGACTAATGAACTACTGGCACATTGCACCAACAATTTTTACCCACCTTATTACTTAACATAGGTTGAGTAAATATTAAGGTTAGATACTTTAACCCGTTTTCGAGCAAACTTACATTTTTAAAGGGTTATTATTATAAGTTCTTAAATAATTACATTTTTAAACCTTGAACTTTAATTGTTTACATTTCTCAACATTTATTTTATTTAAAGACTTTCAAGACAACATTTCTAAATCTGAGACTTCTTTCCTTTTAGGCATTGTTCGTTAAACCCGTCGTTCCGGCAAATCTCCAAATTATCATCAAGTTTATTACTTGAACGTGAGTATTTTCATACCCCGTTTTCCACTTTTCGTTTTGGGGGTGACATTTCATACTTATTCAAATTAAATTCTTTATACTTAAATCTTAAACCACAACTATATTTTACTTAAATAAATGCTCGATTTGGTGTTCTATACTTACATGTCTATATACTTATGTGTTTTATCGCTTTTGGAGGGTTGATTTATAAATCCGTGAACTATATGGTACTCTCTTTTAGCACGGTGCCGTTAATGTATTTTAATTAACGACCTCAAGAAATCCGAATCTATTTGGTATTCTCTTATAGACGGTACCGCTAATGTATTCTTATTAGCGACCTCATATTATCCAAATTATTGCTATATATTTGTTGTTTCGTATACAAGATTGTGGCTTTTTCTTTACTATATACTATTATGCTCAAACTTATGAATTGTTCACCAACCTTTGTGTTGATAAACTTTATTTTATGAAATTTTACAGGTTTGCATCTTGGTTGAGTCGAGCTTGTGGAGAAAACGTGTCAAGACCTTTAGGATATTAGTAAATGAACAATATTTAATTTGCTACATTTTGTGATATCTTGTTATTGCTATTTTATGATTATTTGTTATGTGACATTTTCGATGTTGTGAAATGAAATGAATCTGTTAAATATTGTCGCTTTAATTAGTGTCATGTGCTTATGGGCAATCGTTACACCTCGGCATGTTTCACCGCCTTTCGTTGGGGTGTGACACAACTGAAGGATCACTTGTATATACAGGTGATATCGCATTTTTGTCGTCCCATGCGATCATATCATGCAACAAAGCGCAAGCATACGTCACTCTCCTATTATTGTCTACAATCATAGTTCAGATTAGTCTCCTAAGAATACCCAATTTTCCTTTATAGTACCGAAAGCATGTTCCACATCTTTTCTTGTCGATTATTGGATCTTCTTGAACCTCTTTTAATTTGTCTCCACGGGATATGAAAACGCTTTCACAAACATCAACTAAGCAGGGCGGATCCTGTCGGTAAGATAGTATCAGCGTTTGTATAATCGTACATTTACATTGGACACTTAGGGACAATTCCATTCCTTTCGGTGAGAAATAATGGATATTGTCTTAGAACAATGATGTCGTTGTTTGACTCGGGCGTACCACAAAACTCATGCAGTATTCATAAATCTTGTGAGACAACTGCTTCGACCATGACTCAATCATCACATTACAAAAATATTCTAGAAAATTCACGGGAAGTCCTTTGGAGATACATAAATTCTCACCATATTTGTATAAAGGATTACTGGTTGCGAGTTATGTAACAGCCGATGTTATTTTTTGCAATGTCGTAAAATTCTTTTCATTCTATCATCTACGCCCTCTTGAAACGTTATATAATTTATGTATTTAGTAAAGGGATATATGTAAATGCTCATTTCTTCTATATTAACGAAAATTTTAAACGTTTCAACATATGGTACTTTTGACAAAAAAAACATATATTTGTTGTATTTCGGGTAGTCAACAAAATAATCTTCCATGAGCATATGTTGATTGCTTTCACGATCATGTGGTGCATATCTTTTTTTAGATGTTTAGATGTTGTCGTGTCTTCATCTTCAAGTTGGTCAATGATATTTTTGAAAAGAACTAAGCTTCTATCGTTTAAAAAATACCGTCGTCGTCATCGATAGGATGAATGAACAACTCCAGCCCACCGTCAAAGAAATTATTTTGTAGAGAATAACATTTTTGGAAATGCTGAGTAGAGAAAATGGTTGCAGAGTATGTTTGAAAAATACTACTGAGATATATTATGTATGAGATTATGACCAAAATGACCCTTTTTACGAAAAAAAAAACATCTCTTGACTAATCCTAAAAACCAAAAATACCTAAAATGGTCACTTTCTAAAGTCTCAGATCCAACATATTAGAACTGACATCCAACAAATTTATTTAATACCCTTCCGTTTATGTACCAACAACATCTAGACACGTATACACTAATGGTCGTCCATAAACCTATTCCGTCGGACTTGATTGAAGAAGTCTTCGTAGTAATCTTCACTCGTATTATCCTTCGATATTGGATCGGGATATCTAGCTCTCCTTGCGTCTCGCATGAAGCCGTCGATTGTTTTCTTGAAAGACATCTAAGTGTGGTTTACATTGAAGTGAGATAGAAAAGGTTAACAGTCTATCTTATCCCTATTTAAATTTAACAAGTAATAAAAATACTTAATCACTTGGATCGAAGCTTAGGTATCAACAATTAATACCTAATTCGCTAAGATCGATGGCTCTGATACCAACCTGTCACACCCCCATCTTAGGCCTAGGCGTGTGACCAACAGTTGGTACCGTTTTTGTAAATTAAATTAATTAGAGTAGCGGTTTAAGTGCGGAAATATTATTTGTGTGGATTAAAATATTAAATATTTACATAACAAAATACGGGATTATAAAATACCCGTTTAGTGTTTACAAATACTACTTGTTTATACAAAACCACCATTTTAAGTTTAACATTTAAACAAAATGATCTGAGCCATCAGATCGCCTACTTCACTTCGATGCTTCAAGCGGCTATCCTTCATTACCTGAAAAATGTTTAAAAATATGTCAGCAACACATGCTGGTGAATAAGCTGACGCATAAAATATTTTTCTTTACTGGATTACCTCTCGAGACATAACTTAGGTCCGGTCATCGTGGCTTAGGAATAATCAAGTTAAAACAAAACACAATTATAAACTTAGCTCTACTCGAACCGCTCAGCAAACACCGCAGTGTTCGATATAACTTAGATACCATCAGTATACACATGATTACCCTCACTCGGACGTAACTTAGGTCCGGACCATCGTGGCGGAGGCAAATAACCAGGTGTGGCGCGGTGTGCCTACAAACTTACCACATATGTAAGGATCTAAACAAACGTACACGACAGCCTGATGGCCAGCAGTTACCTTTGTTTATAATGTTTTAGAGATACTTAATCTCATGTAATCAAACTTTATTTTGACTCGATTAATACAAGTTTATAAAGTTGGGCGTTTTCACCTTTATTTGAAAAGATCAGCTTCAATACACTGACCGGTTCTTCTTTGCTATCTCGGACCTATAGTACGTGTATAACATATTATAAATACCAGATCTTTAATCTGGCTTAAGACCCTTAGTCTCTTTTGTATAATCTTTACCTCGATTATATTTTCTTTTAAACCTTTAGTTTAAATATTCTTTCTTTCTTTTATATGTTAAAATGTTTACTTTAACTTATTTACTTTTCTAACACTACATTTCTTCTTCTTGAAGAAACATATACTTAAATCATTTACTTATTATTAAGAAACTCAAATAATAGTATTATCAATAACAAAGATATCATATTTCTTACCTATATTTTCTTTGTTATATTTTCTTTATTTATTTGCTCGAGTTATAGACTATATCCTTGAATTAGGGTTTTAAGCCTTTAATATTTTATTATTATTTAATTCGGGCATTATGCCTACCTTGTTTCGTTTACCAAACCCTAGTCACTTGGGCAGCACTTCGACGCCTTTTCTTTTCTCAAGTCCCCTTTGATCAACACCCTTCTTGGCACGCGAATCGAGGCACACCAAAATCTTCACAACACGTTGGCACGCACTTCGAGGCGGGCGTCAGGTCATATCGGGATGGCACGCTCTTCATGATAACGCCATCGGTGTGTGGCATGGATTTGAGGTACGTCGGTTTTTTGCCACGGAAAACGAGGAGACCTGCATGCTTATCGAGGTGATTTCTACAGTGAGAGAGTATGATTTAGAGAGAGAAAGATGATATCAGATTTGGTGTGAGGAGTGAGAGGGCTTGAGCCAGCTATTTATAGGCTGATCACAGGACCCATCGCGATACGTGATGGTCCAAGAGCAAAGCCATCACGTATCGCGACTAGCTCTGCTGTGTCACCCCTAGCCTTGCCACGTGGCAGACGCGCCACGTGGCGGACGTTGTGCCACGTGTGGACACGTGGCAGGACACTTGTCTGTATGTCAGACCACGTCATCGCGATACGGGATGACGTTTGGTCCATGGCCGTTGTGTATCGCGATCGGGCCAGATGACATATTTTCTTTTTTGGCTTTTAACTTTGAAATTTGACATTTTTAACCTGATATTTACATAATGTTACAATATGAGGCCCAACCGAATGGATATGAAGCTCTACGAAATAGATTTATGGTCGACCATTTAAGTGTATATGTGTTTAGATGTGTTTGGTTCAAAAACGGAAGAGTATCAAATAAATTTGTCGGATGTCAGTGTGAATCGGGTTATATTACCCGATTTTGGGTACCCGAAAAAGCCAACGATGGTGTTCTCTCATGCGGGTCCCATACCCGCACCTGGGCACCCGCATGCACCGAGTGTGCCCTTATGAACGTCTTATTAGCTAACATATATACCTTTGAAGTGGGCTAGTGAGCCATAACATTGTTTGGTGAAACATGGTTTTTAAGCTATTAAGTTAAACGATCCAAGCTTATGGTAATACAAGATCAGACTCGCCTTGGATCGTTTACCCTTATAGCGGCAACAACACGATTATGGCATATGTATGATAGTCAATAACCAAGCGATTATTGCTAGCTTGATGATCAATAATTACTAGGTTATTTTTGGCAAAATTTAATTATTTGAAGTGACTAAGTTTCTCTAGTTGCTGCTGATGATAGCCAAATCAAGTGCCAACTTGCATACTTTTTCAACAAATAATGTGCCGTTTAAAATACACAGTTTGATGAGGGATATTGGTTTTCAATACATCTAACTTTAATCCTTTGGTAGGGAACACTCCTAACTTTTGATTTGCTATTCACCGCTCCCAACTTTCACCTTATTTTCTTCTATCACCCCGAGCACTAACGGAGCACTAACTCCGTTAGTTTTTTTGATGACGTGGACTGCTGACGTGAACTATTTTTACTTGCGTGGAAAATGGCTATTATTTTTTTATATTAAAAAACCCCAATTACATATACCACCACCTCCATCCCTACCAAATATAGAGTCAACTCGCTGTAAAAGCTTGAAACACAACCAACAGAACCCTAGCCGTCATTGCACCTCACTATTAACGCTTCCCGAAGAACAAGAATACAAGTGGAAGCTCGTCAGAACCCCTCGCCGGAATAGCGAGGTTTGCCGGAAAAGCTTAAACACAACCAGCGAAACCTAATCCATCATAGCACCTCACTATTAACGCTTCCCGAAGAACAAGAATGCGGTTTGGAGCTCGCCGGAACCCTTCGCCGGAATAGAGAGGTTCTCCGGAAATCTTAACAGACTACCGGAGTTGCATTTCAAAACACCGGTATGCTTCATACTGACTCAATGCTTCTATAGTAACCGCCAGAGACCAAGAGTCGTTTGAACTTCCGTGCCGCCACCGACTCCTTTGCCGGAGCATCATCAGTGGCTTGTGGTTGCACGTATATGACTAGGGGTTTTCATGGTCCGGTTTTCGCGGTTTCTCGTCAAACCACAAACCAAACCATTGGTAACGGTTTTTGATTTATGTAAACCAAAACCAAACCGTATAACTTTTAAACCGAACCAAACCAAACCAAACCGTTAGTAACTGTTTGGTTCCGGTTTAGTTTCACGGTTTGAGCTTGTTGGGTTATTCTACAAAATGTTCACAATAAGAATTGACATATTTATGGTGAAGAATATCAAAATTACTATCCAACCAAATTCCAAACTATCCAAATTTATTGAGATAACAACCTGTCAAATTAATTAGATTCTATGTACATAAAAAGGTGTAAAAATACTTCAAAATAAAAGTGTTGCCTTATTGTAGTTTGTGGCTTGTGTTACTGTGAGTTTGGGATTTACATTAAAAGTTTTAGTTTAACACATATGTAACAATATATATATTAAAAATAAATTCAAAATGTATATTTAAATTATACAGTCCGGTCCGGTTTATACAGGTTATTTTTTGATAAATACCGTAAACCAAACCGTTTGGTACGGTTTGATATTTTTCAAACCGACCAACCAAAACTTAAGAAAAAAAACTAACCATGAAACCGAACCGATAATCGGTTTGGACGATTTCACATTTTCAAACCAACCCGTGAACACCCCTATATATGACAACCGTCATCGGCTTTATTACAGTCGAAGATGGGTATTAGTTTGGGACAGATGGTTGTTTGAGGTGGAATGAGAGGTTGGTGGTGGTGGTGGAGGAGGGTGGTCAGTTGGGTGGAGGTAGTAATGGAGTTAGGGTTTTATTTTAAAAAAGAAGAAGAGATGATGTGGTGTGTGGGGTCCATAATTTTTATTATTATATTATTTTAAAAAATGACACGTCAACGAAAAACTAACGGAGTTAGTGCTCTGTTATTTAGGGAGTGATAGAAGAAAATAAGGTAAAAGTTGGGAGTGATGGGTAGCAAATCTAAAGTTTGGAGTATTTATTTTCAATGGATTAAAGTTGAGAGTATTAAAAACCAATATCCTATTTGATGATTCACCAACTATAAATTTGAAGACTTTGGTTCACCAACTACAAATTTTGAATTATCCGTTAAGATTTTACGAGGATTATCAAAACACTTAGGTAGTGTTTGGTATGCAAGAACGACAGAGGGAATGAAATGATTCATTATTTGAGAATGAAGAAAGTGATGTTTGGTTACTCATTGGAATGTAATCATCCA
The DNA here is from genome assembly GCF_021521415.1 of Bidens hawaiensis. Taxonomy (NCBI): domain Eukaryota; kingdom Viridiplantae; phylum Streptophyta; class Magnoliopsida; order Asterales; family Asteraceae; genus Bidens; species Bidens hawaiensis. The sequence goes on along the minus strand of NW_027493961.1, from coordinate 156,470 downwards.
TTACACATAGAATCTCATTCCATTAAAACCATTCATTCCCACCCCCTTCTTTTTTCATTCCATTCCTCCCTCACTCTATTTTATAAATACCACCACCACCTAAAAACAACCACCAACACTATCATCGCTACCATCACCACCACCTGACTGTCACCGTCGCCACCACCACCACCTTACCACCCGCGCTACCACCGCCACCTGACCATAACCGCCACCACCACTATCACTACCTAACCACCACCACCGTTGCCGCCTGACCACCATCACCGTCGCCACCACCCTATCATCGCCATTACTACCAATGCTACTACCGCTATTGCAACCCCCACCACCACAACCACCCCACCTAACCACCACCACCATTATTTTCTTCGCCAGAGCTAACACCACCACCGTCGCCATTTTAGTTTTTTTTTGTTGAAAAAATATATTTTGGGATAGGAATATTTTTATTATTTCTATTTCATTCTTACAATTTTTTTGGATACCAAACAACATAACGCAATTATTTATTTCATTCCCATAGGTTAACCAAACAAGACAAAAAAATTGTAATGATCATTTCATTCCTTTGTTCATTCAATTCCTTCTCTCATTCCATTCCCTCTTCATTTCATTACTTCCAACCAAACATACCCGTAAATATGAAAATAATATGTAGCTTTTATTGTTTCGTTTTTTAAGGTTTTGTAACATTTGCCTTTTGCCTCTCATTTATGAATTTTGGTTCAATAGACTTTTATTACAAAAGTTTCACACATATATTTTTGTATCCTCAGTTTAGCTTCTCATATTTACTTTTAACCCTTCCGTTTTGTTAATGAAACATTTTCCTTTTCAACTACATTTTAAATTTTTAGCCCAAAACTTGACGATAAACCTTTCGTCATGAAATTTTTACCATAACAAATCGAACTGCGCTTTACCAACTTCCCTTCACAACCCACGACAACTTTCGAATATACAACGTTTAACCCGTTACGCACAGGTATGAATACTTGTTAATAACAAATAGGAAAATTATTTAAAAAACCACAAGCTACCAAATCTTACAATTTAGTATGGATCTAAACAATATCAAGTAAAATTGAGAAATCATTAATATTTTGGTGATTGTATCAATCTATGAAAAATATTTGAAGTAGTCAATTGTTAAAACTGATTGAAAATCACATGGAAAAGCTACAATAATAATGTTTGTATAGGTTAAATGGATGTTTTCTCACTAGTCTCCGAATAAAGTGTCAACTGTTGTCCTGCCGCCTCCTGCAACCCTGCTACTTTTATCACTTCGTTTACTCACATCCATCTTCTCACACAACACACTACACAAGCATTGTCATCATCATCAAATATATCAACACCACCAAATTTACACCTCTACCCTACCCCCCCCCCCCCAACCCCACCCACCTCCATCTCCTGCAAAATCCCATAAAAACCAAAACTTGATGGTGACTAGTGATTGGATTGAATTGTATATATAACATTATAACATCATATCTTAATGGAAAATCTTTAGCCCTAGAACTATATGTTTCTAGAAAACCTTTTTTTAAAAGATTTTATAAACAATATAAGCATAGACCCACATGTACATGTATGGTGTAGAATTGGAAATAGACATTATTCTACAAATGATAATAGTTTAAATGCATGAAAATTTAAAACTAAGGCTGAGGGGTGTGGGGGGCGCGAGAGGGGGCGTGAGTGGGGGCGCCATCCAATAATATTGTGACGTGTGGCAGAGAGAGAAACTTGATAAGATGGGTATTGGTAGTGGTGATAGCGCCCCGGGGCATGGTGTGGAGGGGCGCGAGAGGGGGGCGCGAGCGGTTTATTTTTTTATTTTTTTATAAATGTATTAAAAAAACGTATTATTAAAAAAACAAGTAATTATTTAAACAAACACACATTAATTAAAAAAACACATTAATATATAAAAAAAATTAAAGTACTAAAAAATTAAAAAAACACATTAATTAAAAAAAATTAAAAAAACACATTAACATTATTCTTATTCTTCGGCTTCGTCTTCTTCGATCAACCTCTTCCGGATACGTTCCTTTTGTTTTTCCATCAGCATTTGGTCGACCGGATTTAGGTGGCTGAAGTCTCTTGCAAGGAAGTCCAAATCTCTCATTCTTTTTTTTTCCTTTTTGTCAACAGAGACCACCTCCAGGGTTTTGTTGAATTTATTGAGGGATTCAACAAGATCGTTGATGTTTACGGCTTCCCCCTCAGCCGGTTTTTTCCCCCTGGCGTCCCTTCCCAATGGCCGCCTCCTCGGCGGTGAAGACGTTTCCTCCCCCGCAACGTTTAGGTCGAATCCAACCCGGCAATCCGACCCGTCCGTTGTGCTGTACGCTCCAGACGAACTAGTTTTAGTCCGTTTCGGCCCTACTTCCGCATCAAGGTCCGGCGCCACCAGCTCAACCCACTTGGCACACCTTCTCAACCTCTCCCACAACTTTACACCGTCCCACGTCTTCACCGCCCCATACCTCCGCAGGCACTCCTGCTTCCACTCTTCGACAGTGAAATTATAGACCGCCAAATCGTCACTGCCACTTGGTCTCATACGACCGGCGTTCCTGTTGAACAGATTAGTAAACAAGCCGACAAATTTTCTAATTTCGGTCCACCGACCCGAAATCATATCGGGATTCCGCTCTGTACTCCCAACGAGCGAATAGAACGTCTCCCTAACCTTTGTCCAAAAGACCTTGCTCTTTTGGTAGTCGGCTGCAAAATTATGTAAATAAATTTGTAAGCCATTTAACTTTTTTATTTAACTTTTTATTTACAATCATTTTTAAAAACGTTAAAACAATTACCGCAACGCCGATCCTCAGAAATGGCTATCCAAGCCCGACACAGGGCTTCCTTCTCATCCGATGACCACGGAGTGATTTTCCGTTTCGCCCTTCCGGTCGAAGCCGAACCCGACCCGTCCGTTGCAAGTTGTTTTTTCCGGTGGACGCGTCTTCTTTGTCCCGCAGCTTCACCTTCTGGTTCCGGTTCTTGTGTCTCCGGAACTACAAAGTTAGGAGACGGTTGCATGTTGGATGGTTGAAAGCCGGATGATTGTTGCGACCCCGAATAAAACATCGGTTGTTCCGGTGCCGACCATAAATCGTCGTAAGGGTAATCTGAATCTAGGTTTGGGTACCAATTTCCAGACATGTTTTTAAAAAAAGGTTTCGAAGATAGGGTGATTTTGGGTTTTGGGTGTGGTGTGTGATATTCGTTTTGGTTGTAGTATGTGAGAATGGTTGTGTTTGATATGTATTGTGATATATGTATTGTGATATATATAGATGATTTTGTTAAAAAAAAAAAAATATTTTTATTCATTATTAAAGCCTTCCAACGGCTCTTTCCCATTTCCCACAGCCACTCACGCGCGCGAGCCTCCTGGCGCCTGCCTCGTTTTCCGCTCTCGCGCCCCTCTCGCGCCCCTCTCGCGCCCCGGTGGTGTGGCTCTCGCGCCCCGGGGCGCTATCGAAGTCCCTCACGCGCCCTGACTAGCGCTCCGCACCCCTCAGCCTAAGATGATGCATAAATGGGTCTTTTTCATCTCTCTTATCCTGAAAAAGCTGTCAGCAGAGAGAGAAAGAGAGTAAAACAATAGCTGTAAAATTGTGCAGCAGCAGGGTTTTATAACACAGTTGCTACTCACTATACTATACTTTGTCACTATTATTACCCTACTCTTTCAAAGCTCTTGACTTTATTAATCTGCTCCACAAACCCACATAGATTCTGCAATCTTTTTGCTTACAAATGATGTCACTTGCTAAAAAATTGAGTCTTGAAACTGTTTCAAGAATCTCGCCGGGGAGTTAGTGGTGGTCCACGGCGGAGGACGTTGGTGGGTTTGATGGAGTGTTTAAGAAGAAAGGTGGAAGCTTTCAGAATGATGGGCTTTTGTTTCTTTCTTCTGGTGTCATCAAGCTTCAACCTTTTCGTGAACTGTGATGATGGTGAGTTGTTTGGTACAACCGTACAAGTTTTAATGCATAGTGTACAACTTCACAAGTCATTTTTTATGATTTGGGAAAAGGGTTTGTTTTGTAATCATGGTTCTTGAATCTTGGTTTTAAATAATTTGTTAACTATGATTTACATTTTACAAGAATTTTGAAGTCCTATTATAATATATCCTTTGACTTGTATTATATATTTTATTATTTAAGTAATGAGTAATGACATTAGTTTAGTGCAGTTTCTTGCACTGTTTGTTTCAGATTAATTAAAATAATCAAATCCACTTGAAGAATGTGCTTTGAGTTTGTATTTTAGTTAATGTAACTTTTTATTATTTTTTTTATTGTGAAGGAGGGATATTGTTGGAGATTAAAAAGTCATTTAGAGATGTGAATAATGTGCTCTATGACTGGACTGATTCATCTTCTTCAGAGTATTGTATATGGAGAGGTGTTTCTTGTGATAATATCACCTTCAATGTGGTTGCACTGTGAGTGTATTAATTTCAACTTTCAAGAACAAGATTATGACCGACTTTGTTTGGTCAAAGTGTTGACTTTTGTTGAACCATGTTTCAGTAATCTTTCAAATTTGAATCTTGATGGGGAACTGTCACCAAATATTGGACAGCTTAAAGGTTTACTCTCAATGTACAGTTTCTTTCCTTTAATACCCTTGAGCTAAATATTGAATATAAGTGATATTTTCTTTTCTTTATGAAAAATAATGATTTTTGAATCATGTATAAACAGAGATCTGCGTGGGAATAGACTATCTGGTCAAATCCCAGATGAGATTGGTGATTGTACTTCCCTTAAGAACTTGTAAGCATCATGTAAAATAGCTAAAAATTTGTTCTTTTTTTGATTTTGATTTATGGTTATATTATTTTAATAGAGATTTATCATTCAATATGTTAACCGGTGACATCCCGTTTTCGGTTTCCAAGTTAAAACAGCTTGAGCTCTTGTAAGTTCAAACTCCATTCAGTACTCTTTTATCATTCTTAACATTAGTATTTGCTAAGTATAAACATTTACATCGCAGAGTCTTGAAAGACAATCAGTTAACTGGCCCGATCCCTTCAACATTATCACAGATTCCTAATTTGAAAACTTTGTAAGCATCATTCTTTCATTTTTAATTTCTTTTCCTATAACAGTCATAAAAATCCATAAATGCTGGATATCACAGGGACTTGGCACAAAACCGTCTAAACGGTGAAATTCCGAGGCTTATATACTGGAATGAAGTGTTGCAGTATCTGTAAGTTTCTGAAGCTTGAATCTTACTATTATTTACTTGTTTAGCAAGCTAACATGATTTGTAACCAGAGGATTGAGGAGCAACAAGTTGGTAGGCGAGCTCTCTCCTGACATCTGTCAGCTAACCGGCTTGTGGTATTTGTAAGTATTGTTTTATACTTCTATATATTAATCATGTCGGTTTACTTTTCTATAAAGTGTTTGCTTATGTATGATCATATGCACAGTGACGTACGGAACAATAGTTTAAGTGGCACAATGCCCTCAAATATTGGCAATTGCACTGCCTTCCAGGTTTTGTATGTACCGAACTCGAGACGATTAAATTCATAAAAACATGTGTTCTTGTTTTGATTATCGTTGTGTTAATTGTGTTAGGGACTTGTCATACAACCAACTGACCGGAGAGATACCGTTCAACATTGGTTTCCTACAAGTAGCCACATTGTGAGTCTATGTGACCATGTCATATAGGCATATAGCTTTTGACTTAAATTTGAAATATATGCATATTAATATATATACAACAATCTTAGATCCCTTCAAGGAAATCAGTTCTCAGGTGAAATTCCGTCTGTGATTGGACTCATGCAGGCGCTTACGGTTTTGTAAGTAATGTCATTTGTTTATTTATTAACAGTCAAGACTCAAATTTTGTTTGATTTTCTTAAGCGAATTGAGTTGGTATTTCAGGGACTTGAGTTGCAATAATTTGACTGGTCAAATTCCTCCGATCCTTGGAAACTTGACATATACAGAGAAAATGTAAGAACAGATTTTTAATATATAAATAATAATAGTATTTTAGCTAAGAACATTTTATATATTAATTTCTTGAAACTGTGCTCCTTGGTAGGTATCTCCATAACAACAAGTTAACAGGATCGATTCCTCCTGAGCTCGGGAATATGTCAATGCTCCATTACTTGTATACATGCGCTCCTGTTTTAATTATTATTATTGTTTTCATATAGAATATTATATAACTGTTACAAAATTTTAAAGGGTGTGTATTTCTGTTATATAGGGAACTGAATGATAATCAGCTTACCGGTCATATTCCACCGGAGCTTGGAAAACTAACCGATTTATTTGACCTGTAAACTCTGAAGCTCCACCTTTTAATCTGATTTTCTTTTTCTTTAGGAAGTTAATAATGTTGTGTGATTGTAGTAATGTTGCGGGTAATAAACTCGAGGGACACGTACCAGAGAATCTTAGCTCTTGCACTAATCTCAACAGCCTGTAAGTTTTTAGAACTTTTCCTTCTGTAAATTTTATGTAGTCGATATTAATCGTTTTGGACTTGGCAGCAACGTGTATGGGAATATACTGAAGGGAACCATCCCTGCTGCATTTCAAAGGCTCGAAAGCATGACATATTTGTAAGTTTCTACATTTTTGATTTAATGATGCTTCAAACCCTCTTACCGTATATTTTCATGGTATTGCAATCTTTTTTTATTTTTATTTATTTATTCAATTTTTTCTAATTTGAATTAGGAATCTTTCATCAAACTACCTTACGGGTCCTATTCCAATTGAGCTGTCTCGGATCGGTAACTTGGATACATTGTAAGTAATTCTAAGTTGTTGCTGACTTTTAAATTGATTATTTTTTTTTCTTTTTTATGCAAAATATTATATTGGTGTTTTTATATTGTGGCTTAGGGACCTATCTAACAACAAAATCAGCGGCCCGATCCCTTCTCCGCTTGCTGATTTGGAACATCTTTTGAAACTGTAAGTTTACAATTTAATATTATGTTTCAATACTCGATAGGTCTATCTTATCGTGCTTCAACTTTCGTTTTCTTTTGTTGATAATCAATAGGAATCTGAGCCGGAACGAGTTGACCGGATATTTACCAGCTGAGTTTGGCAACTTAAGAAGTATCATGGAAATGTAAGCAACCATATCTTATTTCATAAGTTTCCTGTGGTTTTCAATAACATATATTACTTGTCCTTTTTTGTAGAGATCTTTCTTACAATCATCTCTCTGGTGTATTGCCCCAAGAACTTGGTCAACTTCAGAATCTGTTCATGCTGTAAGTCCTTACAAGAATGATATTTAAACAGAAAATCCCGGAAGTAGCCATGTTTCTGAGATACACCAAGAAAATAATTAATTTTGTGATTTTTTTTCATTTTATATTATAACCTTCGATTAAAAATTTCGTTGCCATGTTTCATTTGTTTCTTTAATTAACGTTTTGCAGAAAATTAGAAAGTAACAACTTAACGGGCAGTTTGGTGTCATTGGTGAATTGCCTAAGCCTTACGGTGTTGTAAGTTTTGGTGACATAATAACATATAAGGTGCCTTTCTATTAACGGTTTCCAACTGATTGTTTTCCATTTATGCAGAAACGTATCATATAACAATCTGGTTGGGGATATTCCTACTGGCAATAACTTTTCAAAATTTTCACCTGATAGGTATGTGACCAAACCTTCTACCAGTATACAATAATTACATCTTAAAAACCGACTTACAAAAACACACATTATCGGTGCAGTTTTCTAGCCAACCCCGGTCTATGCAGCAGTTCTCTAAGTTCTTCATGTCATGCTTCTCGTTCCACCGAGCGAGGTAATCAACCATTACTAAAACTGTTAAAACTTAATGTTGGTTTGCTAATCTTACGTTAATAAGACTAAACAACAACTTTATGCAGTGACGATTTCTAGAGCGGCTATACTAGGAATTGCTCTTGGTGCCCTGGTTCTACTCCTAATGATCCTAGTGGCGGTATGCTGGCCCCACAGGTCAAGACGTTTTACTGACGGGCCGTACGACAAACCAGTTTATTACCCGTCACCAAAGCTTGTGATACTTCACATGAACCTGGCTCTTCACGCGTACGATGATATTATGAGGATGACCGAGAACTTTAGTGAGAAGTACATAATCGGATATGGAGCATCAAGCACGGTTTACAAATGTGTTCTCAAAAACTGTCGGCCGGTAGCTATTAAGAAACTTTACACTCATTATCCCGAGTATTTAAAAGAGTTCGAGACTGAACTTGAAATGGTTGGAAGCATCAAGCACCGAAATCTCGTTAGTTTACAAGGGTATTTGTTATCACCTTCCGGAAACCTGTTGTTTTATGACTTCATGGAAAATGGTAGCCTTTGGGATCTCTTTCATGGTGAGTATATATAGACTTTTAACATACAATTAGCGCGCTATATATAATTAACATATTAAACTGATTTTTTGTGAGTTTTAGGACCGTTAAAGAAGAAAAGGCTCGATTGGGACACACGGGTTCAGATAGCACTCGGGGCGGCTCAAGGGCTTGCGTATCTTCATCATGACTGTAATCCTAGGATAATCCATAGAGACGTGAAATCATCAAACATTCTACTTGACAAAGACTTTGAAGCACATCTTACTGATTTCGGTATTGCTAAAAGTCTATGCACCTCGAAAACATTCACCTCGACTTATATAATGGGGACCATAGGTTATATTGATCCCGAGTATGCCCGTACATCACGTCTCACCGAGAAATCTGACGTGTACAGTTACGGGATTGTTTTACTTGAACTGCTTACTGGACGGAAAGCAGTCGATAACGAGTCAAACCTCCATCATCTGGTCAGTCTAGTTATAATATTTTCTTTTCATGTTATCTTTAGTTAATATAATGTTTAAATTTTTACAACAGATTCTGTCAAAGACAGCTAACAACACGGTGATGGAAGCGGTGGATCCGGAAATATCCGCAACGTGCAAGGATCTCGGGGACGTAAAGAAGGTGTTCCAGCTGGCGCTAATGTGCACGAAAAGGCAGCCGTTTGAGAGACCGACAATGCATGAAGTGGTTCAGGTGCTCGGGAGCATACTCCCGCCACCGAAGCACGAGGCGGTGGGTCCTGCGGTCATGCTCGCGCCTTCTAAAGTGTCGAGTTACATGGATGAGTACGCGAACCTGAAGACTCCACATTTGGTGAACTGCTCATCCATGAGCACATCAGATGCTCAACTGTTTCTCAAGTTTGGTGAGGTGATATCCCAAAACAGTGATTAGAAGTGAAATGTCTATATTGCCCTTAAGTGTTAAAATTTTATTTTAGTAGTATTTGTAGGGAGGATACTTTTTGTAATTGTGGAAACAGTTGCTGCTGTTGCATTGCATCCTCCATGTGTAGCTGATGGTACTTGTATGATATTATTATGATGTCTTGTGGTACTAATGGGCCCAGTGAACATGGGTGGGTAAATAATGGGCCCATGGATGGCAGTAGGCCGTTAATATATGTTATGTAGTGCCAAGTCCCATTTTCCAATGAAAGAAAGATTGCCTAATTTGATACATACAACACATGGTCACATGGGTGAGACAGAACGCCGTCAGGTGTAGGCGGGCCCTAGCCTAGGTGGGTGGGAGTGGAAGACGATATTTTAACTTTTAAGTACTACGTTGTTTGTTTTTTTGTTTTTTTTTTATGTTTGTTTTTAAACAAGAAAATTCTATTATAATATATGTAGCGGAGGGTTATAAAATGAGAGTGAATTTCAACACGTGCCGTCATGTCAGTAGAGGGAATAATTTTGTTTTAAGTGTGTAATGGTGTTGTAGTTCAAAAATCGCCCCACTTATTTTATTATAATTTTCACCACACAAGCCGTAGACAAATGCATGTCGTCCGCGGTGTTATCGCCCAAATTCCACCTATTTTGTCGCCCGCGGTGTTGTCGCCCAAATTCCACCTATTTTGTCGCCCACTACGTATGACCTTATTATAGATTTCGTTAAACAATTATATTGGTATTATCAACGACGACGACAACGTGATGATTAATTAGAATAATGAGTCTGATGATTAGGGTAATTTTAAGTGGTTTTATGATTAAACTTGTATGTTAGTTATAAGTGTGCTAGACATGATTGTGGTTTCATCCTTGTTGTTTGATGAAACCTGCGATTTTAAATTCATAGTTTCAAATTTGCGAATTTTATCTAATAGTTTTGTTTTTACTTGTAATTAAACTCGATCCGACTAATCTAGTTAACTCTGGTCGTTAAACCTGTTAGTGTGCCCTGTCAGTGTGCCCTTCACGTGAGGGGCAATTTTGTCATTTTTCTCCCCAAATATACCCATTGTCACAGCCACCATACACCGTGAGGGGAGCCGTGAACATTGAGTGGTGGTACCGGTGTTTATTAAAAAAAATTTTGCAGCTGAATATTTCATCAGAACCACAGTTATGAAAAATTATCAAAGTTATAAAAACACCATGATTCTCATTTCATAATCTGGGAATAAAAAACCTATTTTTCTACAAACATAAGTTTTATAGGGATAAAACCCTAACTTAAAAAACACGTTTATTTATTCTGGTGGCAAGCCACTTATTTAAGCTAGAAGCTCGCATGCATAATTCATTTGTCTCTAACAAGTCACCAATGTTCCTTAGCATATTGCTGGTGTTTATCAATTCTTCCCTATAGTGGCGTAGCTCCGTCGTACTTTCTGGTAGTTGGATGTTTCAGCTTGGAATGGTGCATAGGGGTTTGTCATCAAGGTATGGAATTGCCAATCTTTGGTCCACCATTCTTCCATCTGAGCTTAGCTAATTATGTCATCAGTGGGGAGTATATTGTTTTGGGTTTGGGATGGTATGTTTGGGTTGATTGAGGTACTTGCACCTATATCATTTATTACGGGTTCAAAGATTTCACATTTATCCAGGCATCTACCTAGTCTTTCATGCATTGGTATTTGTGAAGGGGTTTGTTGTTGAGAGAATTGTGGTTCAGTTGGTGGTTCTGTTTGTTGAGAGGGTTGTGGTTCAGTTGGTGGTTTTGTGACTGGTTGTGGTTGTGGGGGTGGTTCTGTGACTATTGTTTTGTCCTTGTTTTTCTCCCTGATTCCCTTTTGCAAATCTTTGAGTCTTCTTCTCTTTTTTTATTTTTGTTTTTTCTAAAGGTTGTGCTTGGAACACCATAGGCTTTGTGTATTCTATATTTGACTCACTAGGATTTCCACTTCCATATCTGTAAGGCCCCGAACCCGGTAGCCCTACTTTAGCGTCGGATTTACTTGTAAACACAGTTCTACCAATCAGAGTTTATTAAATCTTTTCGCGGAATATAAAACATCAATCATTTGTTACAAAACATTAAATCTTTTCTTTGATACCAAAACCCAGAACATTATATTTAAACATCTTTACTTCTATCTTCGCATGCCAGCCGTTCAATCCAAGCCATGTGCCGTCCTCATGCTAACTCTATAGTCAGCTCACCCGCGTGCATACTAAAAGTCAGCTACGCTGAGTGAGTTCTAGTTAATCAAGCAACTTATCATACAACCACTACATGCATCTTATACGTATCCGAAGACACGTAGTCCACTATCTAACCTGCTCACCTTACCACTTAGCCTCTTATTTACACCTACCACTTTGCCACTTTAATAACGTATAACGTTATGCCACTTTAATGACGTAGTCACGTATAAGCTTACCCTACCACGTACTATCGTCATGCCACTAACACTCTTACTAGACTCTTGCCACTTCTAACACACTCTACCTCTACTTGTCTACAACACGCTTCATATCATTAACATAATAAGCAAGTCACATCATAGCATTCATACACACTAATAACCACTTGGCAATCACTATCCTTGGCGATACGTGCAATATCCGAAGATCGTTCACGTACCGACAAACATTATATAATAGCTACCTCGTATAACATCTATAGCATACACTTACCACTTAAGGTTAGTGTATTCACACTTCACATCGAGTATGCACACAGCCCCGAAAACATAACAAGGAAATGGGGCTAGAAACTCACCTGAACTTGGTTACTTCTTATGCTACTGGTTATTCCCTCTCGAGCTGCGCGCGTCTAACTGTTTAATAATTGAATATCAAATACCATTCTAGCTATTCTCATTGCTACTTAATTAGTCTTACACGTCTAAGCCGGTTATACTTCATTAAATCATTACCCGGTTAGTTAATCGTTACTCATTAACCCCTTTAAAGGTATCTTTCATAATTATCAAAGTCTAAGGGCTAATATGCAATTATCTCATTCTACCACAAGTCCAGGGACTATTCTGTAATTCTGCCAAAATTCTAGTTCGTTATCCAGTCCTTAACGGATTGGACTATATAACGAACCAATCCTCATTTCGAAGTGGACCTTGTAGCGAACTGGTCATCATAACGAATTGGACCTCATTCGCATGGTTTGGTTAACGAATTGAACTTCATAGCGAACTGAACCCTTAGCGAACTGCTTAACGAATTGGACTTAGTTCGTCATTCATTCCCTTAATGAACTACCTCTAGTTCGTTATCCCATCTTAACAAAATGTTTCCAATTCGTCATCTCGGCTTAGCGAATAGGCATAACGAATTACTTGCTAATTCGTTATGTCTTAGTTAAGGAATCAGAGTTAGTTCGTTACACTTCCGCTAACGAACTAGGGTTACGTTAGAACATTCAGGACCCTACCTCGTACCAGGATCTCTGGCGCCGCCTTTCCGGCGCTGCCATTGCCGGAATAGCGGGATCTCGCCGGAAAAGTGAGATCTCTCTCGCTTCACCACCGTTTTCACCGTTTTTCATCCCGTTCGATCCAGATCTGAGCTAGGGTGAACCCTAAGCTCATCTTAAGTTCGGTTTATACCCGATTCCACCCGGATCTCGTGACTTCAACGGTTTAACAGTGTCGGCTCGTCGTTTCACGACTAGATCTAACAGTTTTAGACCTATACAATATCACACTAACATTACCTCAGGTCGGAAATCGGTTCTCCTTCTTCTTCTTGGTTTCGGCTTAGAGAGAGAGAGAGAGAGAGAGTAGGATGAGAGAGAGCTAAGTGTGTGTTTTGGGTGGTGTATGGAGTATGAGAAATGAATGATAATTGGGTAATTAAGGCTTTTATAATTATGGATCATGGGCTTAAGCCCATGGTCTCATCATTCCTTCCTTCATGACCCAAGTCCATAACCCATATCCATTAACCAACACTAGCTCGACCCATACTAGCTCCTACTCTATTTAATTATTTCCCGCTAACCCGAGTAAACTTTCCCTCCAATATTAAATAATATAGTTAATATTATTTTGGAAATTTGGGGATGTTACAATATCCTTAGTGTTAACAAATATGTTTTCGTAAGCTTCAACGAGCTCGATCATGCTATTAATCAAAAACAATAAAACGACGAACTCCAAAAGAAAATTTATATTTGTTTATATTCACGTGTGGTTAGAATCTTATCCATATGGTTAACATGTAGGTTAATGCATTTATTTCCTAACGCTAAAATTTAAGATTAGGTATTATTAAAATACCCATATTGCTTAAACCAGTGGTTCTGATACCACTTCAGCTTTCACAACCCTCGATCCCTATACCCCGGGTGGGGAGCTGTGAACATTGAGTGGTGGTATTGGTTGTTATTAACAAAAAATTTACAGCCGAATATTTCATCATAACCGTAATTAGGAAAAATGATCAGAGTTATAAAACACACCGTGATTCTTATTTCATAAACTGGGAATAAAACCCATTTTTATACAAACATAAGTTTCATAGGGATAAACCCTATCTTACAAAACACGTTTCTTTATTCTGGTGACAAACCACTTATTTAAGTTGGAAGCCCGCAAGCATTATTCCTTTGTCTCTAACAAGTCACCTGAAACATATTTAAAAATATTTGACCAACAACAAATACTGGTGAGAACATTCACATGTAAATGACACATATTACAGTTTCAACATTAAGATGTTTTTACATCTTCCTGCTTACAAATTACCGAAAGGTACTTATCACTCGACCGTATCTATGACTGTGGTCATATTACTTATTGACTAACACTTGTCTAATAAGCAACGTGAAATTAGCCCAGTAGGCAAGCCTTGTATACAAAACCCCACAATATTGGTAGTAATCTTCCCGTAAGTCTATAGAGACTTAATCACTGTAATGTACTTTAAAATATTTTGAAAATACTTTTAAAAGAATTATCCGTCATGAGTGTAATAGGTTTAAAAATTATCATGATAGTATTTGAAAAACTGGTTGTCTCACGTAAATGTGAGTTGTACGAAGACTCGAATGTCTCACATTTTAAGTTTATAATTAACGAGCGCTTCTTGGAATTAAACACCTAGGTTAAACACAACTTAGCATATTTAAATTAGTATAAACCCAATAATTATAACAATAATCACGAGATTAGAAACTTACACGATGGCATAGTGTCTTACCTTGTACAGGCAGAGCTTTCAGATTCGTGTTATAAAAGTTTCTTGTCGATCGGAGAGGGTTTAGTTACGACTACTCGGGGGTATTATACTAATACCCTATATAAGAAAAGTGAAAGAGAAAGCAAGATGTGGGACGATGAATGAAGGCTGATTTTCCAACCTATTTATACTTGAAATTTGGTTAGTTCGCGTAGCGCGAACATCCCTATCAAGCACGAGCGGCGTATAGGGTTGTCGAGTCAGCCCTAGCTAGGCCACGTGGTAGGGTACGGGTCACTGTTGCGTGACCATCACGCCGCGTAGCGCGAAGGACAAACGAAAGTCTGGATAACTGACGGTACTTCGCATAGCGCGAAGGGACAAGTTTTCATCAACAATAAGGTGGCTCGCGGCAATGCGAGCATGTGAAGTGCAAAATGTGCCATAAAGTGCCACATTGCGCTCATCGCACTTCGCCCTAGCACGCGTCCGCGCGCGTGCTTCGCGCAATCCGCTATGATCACTAGATGCATGCTAGACATAAACGAATATTACCATGGAATCTCTCCTTATAAAGAGTTTCCAAATTTATCTTATTTTCCATGTGGAACAAGAACTCACTTTAATATTTATACCAAGATGTATACATCTCATTTTCTTTCTTCCACCAATATGGGATTAAATTCTTTTCTTTTCTCCACTTTTCCTTTTGTTTATTATTATTATTATTATTATTATTATATAACTATTAATTTAAAAGTTACGGTTATGACACAAAATGCTACTGTAGATCAATTTAATACTTTTTTAATGGGTGTTAGTTATAACAGTTATGAGCTTGCTTAGATTATTTGCCACGTTGAAAGGCTATTGTTCCACGTTGTGTAGTGTCTGCCAGCTCAAGGGTTACGTGTATTGCTCTGTTGTTTATTCTTTGTTACACACTCACCGTCTTCTCTTTCATCAATGGCTCCAGGCCACCACTATCAGAGAAAGATACGAGAGACCAGACTAATTCTTTCACCCGATTTCCATCATCACAGATTCACAAGTATCAATTCGTCTTCCTCTCAACTATTTCAATCGGATTTCTTCGTTGATATAGTTGCAGATTTATGCTTCAGACGAAGAAGATAGGCCGATTTCTTCACCCGCACGCCGAAAACCAGGTAGTCGTTTCATCTTTCGTTTCCCTCTAGCGATTTCTCATATCGAATAAAAGATTAGTTGTACAAAATAAAAAAACTCAAAACCCTATAAACAATTCTGGTTGGGGGGAAAGTAATGAAATGAACCCACATTCGATCAGGTTCAACATGTGGCTGTTGTAGTAAACAGTAATCTGGGCATTGTCAACTGGCAAACGAGTTAATGTCATCCCAGACACATGTTTATATATTATTAGAAAGTAATTCATGTAGGAAGTTAAGATACAAAAAATTAATAGGTTTACATATTGAGAGAACCATGCATACAACCATGGCTATAAGAGGTTCATATATTAGAATTGTTGGGTCAATTGTTGTTTGGCCCAAGTGTAAGGCCTAACCCAATAATTAGGTTTTATTATATCTGGTAATGTCTTGGCTAACAAGTTAGGGTTAGTCTATATAAACCGAGTTATGGTTAGACATTAGAAGGTGAGTTGGTGTAACCGAGTTAGGGTTCATCAAGAGTCAAACCGAGTTAGGGTTTGATAGAGTTGTAATAGATTTTTAGAGATACATTTTCTGATTAATATAAACGAGAGTTATTCGTTTAATTCGTGTGTTGATTATCGATACGGGACTTGAATTGGTATCAAAGCCAAGTTCAAGAAATCAATAATTGGTCAACGATCGAGACAAGGGTCGGTGACGGGCTGAGACTTGGTGACTGGAAGACAACATTGTTGTTGTTCTCTGATCCGCGGTGAGGCGGGTCAAGCAAGACGCATATTTGAACTCAGTGGGTTTCCAAACCAGGAAACCATTCACAGCAACGGAGTCGACCTGTGGTGGTGATTTGTTTTTATCCCGCGGTAGCGAACAAACGGAAAAAGAAGATTCCCGGTGATCGAGTTTTGTAGCCGGGGTTCTTGAACTGTTTTACGATTTTCTTTCCTATATTTGTTTTTGATTGGTGTTTGGTTCAAAATGTCAAAAGGGGGTTCTTTCAATTATTTGTGTGGTTGCTTCGTGTAAGTGTTTTAGTTTTTCTTCTGGTGCAGACGAGGAGAAAATAGAAGGAAAGAAAATTTAGAGTTTGTATTTTACTTGGGTTAAACGAGTAAGGTTTTAACTAAGGGTTGATTTATTTATTTTACGAGCAAGCGGGTTTGGTTCTGAAAAGTTGTTCGTATTTGTTCCAACGAAGTGGAGAAAGGGTGTTCGACGACGTCAATGGCAGGTGACAAAGAAGAGCCAATAATCCAACCCAAAGCGAGTGGGGGGATATCGTTGCAGGTTCCAAAGTTGAATGGAACTAATTACATCACATGGGCGATTGTGGTGGAAGCGATCTTAGATGATCAAGAGTTATGGGAAGTTGTTCAACCGAATGAGGGTGCCGTTATTGATGCAAAGAAGAATAAAACGACAAGGTCGTTTTTGTTCCAAGTTATGGAAGGTAATATTCTTCTTCAGGTTTCTCAATACAAGAATGCTAGAGAAATATGAGCGGCTTTGAAGGCACAGTTTGTTGGGGCCGAACGAGTTCAAAAGGCTCGACTACTAACGTTGAAAAGTGAATTTGAGAAACTCAAGATGGCGGAAGACGAGACTGTTGATCAGTTTGCGGGAAAAATTACCGGTATGGTTTCAAAAGGCAACGGGTCTTGGTCACGTGTTCGAGTAAGATGTCTTGGTGAAGAAGTTACTGGATGCGGTTCCAGATAAGTACTTCAACTTGGTAGCCTCAATCGAGCAAACGGTTGATCTCGATAGTATGAGGTTTGAAGATGCTGTTGGAAGACTTAAGGCGTTTTAGGAACGTCTAGGAGGGAGAGAACGCGCTTCAAATTCACAAGGTCAGTTACTTTTCAATCGGACAAAAAGTAATTACAAAGGGAAGTCGTATGATCAGTCTGGTAGCCGAGGTAAGGGTTGGCCGGGTTCACGGGGACGTGGAAAAGGCCGGGAAACTGGAGGCCAAGATCGAGAGGATGAGGATCAAGATGGTTGTGAAAACCGAGATGGTCAACATCGTGGGTCAAGGTATACGGGTCAAAGAAAGGATCATCAATGGAGAAAAAAAGGATATGTCACAGGTTCAGTGTTTCCGTTGTGATGAGTTCGGTCACTTTGCGTCTTCGTGTCCGGAACGTATGAAGAAAAAGGAAGAATCTAATTTGAACAAAATTGATGATTTTGATCCAAGTTTATTTATGATAAAAGGTGATCAGAAAACGGTTTTTCTGAATGAAGATGGTGTGATTCCAAAGCGTTTCGAAACTGAACCGATGGAGAAAGATGTTTGGTATCTCGACAACGGAGCATCGAATCACTTGACGGGTAATAAATCGTATTTTTATTAATTGAATGAATAAGTCACGGGAACGGTGAAGTTCGGAGATGAATCTTGTATTGATATTCGGGGAAAATGGTTGGTCTTAATTGAAGGAAAAACGGGGGAGCAACGTTTGTTGACCGATGTCTACCACATTCCGAGCTTACAGTGCAATATCATAAGTCTTGGTCAAGCAACGGAAGGTGGATGCGAGATTCACATGAAACATGATTTGCTAACCATTAAAGATGATGCAGGTAAGATTTTGATGAAGGTGACAATGACCAAGAATCGATTGTACAAGATTAGTCTCAAGATAACAAGTCCCGATAAACGAGCTATCATTGGAATGCAGAATTTTGCAGGTAGGGATCTTCAAAGTATTGGACTGAAAGAAGACAAGCCGGTTATGAGTCAGATTCCAATCAAAGATCCAAGTTTCAAAATTCAAAGTCCAAAGAAGAAAGTTCAAGAAACTAAACGCGTGGTCAAGAAAGTGATTCAAGCCCAAGGGAAGACGTGTAATGATCAAACGAAGCAAGTGTGTCTTCTAGCCAAGTGGAGCCTAAAAAAACATTGCAAGAGATCATGAAAAGCCTGGAGAGAATCAAGAGAACGATGAAAAACGTGAAGTTGAAGACCCGCCAATTTCGAGTAGGAAATTAGGGGGTGAGTCGGGTGACTCGGGTACAACAATTGCGGGGGTGATTGTTGGGTCAATTGTTGTTTGGCCCAAGTGTAAGGCCCAACCCAATAATTAGGTTTTATTATATCTGGTAATGTCTTGGCTAATAAGTTAGGGTTAGTCTATATAAATCAAGTTATGGTTAGACATTAGAAGGTGAGTTGGTGTAACCTAGTTAGGGTTCATCAAGAGTCAAACCGAGTTAGGGTTTGATAGAGTTGTAATCAGTTTTTAGAGATAGATTTTCTGATTAATATAAACGAGAGTTATTCGTTTAATTCGTGTGTTGATTATCGATACGAGACTTGAAGAATAAAGTACAAATGAAAGATGAAACGATTACTGGACTAGAACTATGACCAAGAAAGTTATTCGTGTGTGAGTGGCAGCAACAGTGGAGTGGGATTCTCCCCTGCAAAGCAGCTCTGGTTGAGAGGGATTTCTCATGTACTCTTGAAGAACTATACAAAGGTACCACCAAGAATATGAACAGACATTGCGGAAGTTAGCGGGTAAGTTAACCGTCTATAAATCAAGCTATAGTAGTTATTCTATGCATTAAACTATAATTATAACTATAACTTATAATTATAGTTATAAATGTGTATAAATTATTTAACAATTAATAAATAATAAATGAGGCGAGTTTAAACAAGTTCGATCCTACACCCAAAAGAACTTTGGAAAACAATAAATATGTATAAATTTTCATAACATTCGTCCACTTTATCCATGCCTACACTGTGGAAGACTATAAATATTATGGTGTATGGCTCTGTAGATGCAACTATCACAGTTGTATTAGGTTGGGAAAATTAGTGTATAAGGTTGTAAAATAGAACTATTATACATCCACGTAATGATGAGAAATTGAACTTGTACTTGGCTGTTACATGGGGCTGTTTTATAGATGCCCGCAAAGGATTGGGTATACACTTCTATTTTTGACACATTTAATGTGCTTGATAAATAAGGGTATAGTTAGTATATACTAATGGGTTTAAATGTTTTCATAATCAGGTAAAGTTGAGTCATGGAATTTAGTTAAGCTTTTGGTTTTACATTCTTGATTGAGATTGTTGAAAACAAAATATATGACTTTACATATGGGTTATGTCATTCATTAAAAAACACATGTACTGTTAGATGCATGAAATGATTAGAAGCTTGAAGGTCAATGCTATATGCTGGAAATAGTTAGAAATTTGAAGGTTAAGCACATTCTACCGGCGACGAAATATTATAATTGTAAGTTGTTATAGTATTTCATACGTTTTCTTTTTTTAAATTTCTAATAACTTGGCTTTTTAGGTACATGCTTTCACTCGTCAACAACCAAAGAATCTTAAAGATTTTAGCCAACATGTTTTGAGAGCTCCACACTACTCCAAACAGAAACTACCAAAGCAACAACTGTGGACATCCTCTCAAGTCTCAATTAGATGCATACATTCTGCCATGTCAAATAATCTCAAGAATTAATAGACAAAACTTTAGAGTTGACTCCATGTCGGTCGTTTTGGGTCTTTGTGAAAACTGGGTTAATAACTGTTTAGATAATACTGGAAAGGAACATATATGGGTATAAGTAGGAAGAAATCTAGCAGACATTGTTTTTTATTTTTTTTTTATTTTTATTATCATCGCCCAATGAATTATCAGTAAGAGAGAATAGAGTATGTGGCGTGAATTCACTAACAGAGTTCATCAACTTTAGTTTTATACCATAAATGTGGGTAAAAACTGTTTGTATTTCTGATTTACATGTTGCCCCGCCGCAAAGCGCAGGTAAACAATCTGGTTATTATTATTATGGGTTGTTATACCAGCCCTAATTCCTAAATCTCATTTTCATCTTTGTTGTTCTTTCCTTCGTCTTTCACAAACCCTACATGAACAAGCGAGTTTTACGATTCATCTATAGTGGCTTCGATCATGACATGTTTGAAAGATAAACAGACTAAACCATTACACAACCAATTAAGGGAAAATTGTCCTCACGTGAGGGACATGCTGATGGGTTTAACGAACAGAGTTAACGGAGTTAGTTGGTTGGGTTCAATTGCAAGTGAAAACAAAAATATTGGACAAAACCCGCAAATTTGACACTATTGGATTAAAATCGCAGATTTGTTAAAATATAAGGATGAAAACCGCAGTTCTCTTCAAGTAGTAGCTAGTTGCATGCATTAGTATTCTTTTTAACTATCATACTAAGCATAATTGTTAATTTATTGATATGACACTTTTCCTTTAGAAGATGATACATACATATAAGAATTTTAACTTATTTATTTATAAATTACTATATTTATATATTTTATTTCTCTCTGTCAACAAAATAAAATATACGGTATAAGGTTAATGAGTTAAATGTATCAAAATTGTTAAAACTTGAATGTAAGAGGAATCACCAGTCTTAGTTTCCTTGTCACGAGATGGAAAGGGTCAACAATCACCATGTAGGCATGCATATCTTTTCCTTATAATTTTTATATCCATATCAGAACGTGTGTTTAGATGCGCTAGGAATCTAGTATAAGGAATTTGGTGTTGTTAGGGACAGTTCAACTTCATTAGATGTCTAGATCAAACTTCATAAGATGTTTAAATCAGACTTAAAAAATGAGATATCTTTTGAATATCATTTTCATCAACCTTACAAGAATTACATATTTTGACCGAAATTGAACCTTAGGAACATGTGCACTTCATATAATGAAGAGTATGCCAAACGCCATCCCAATGTGGAATGCGTAGATCACTCATCGCTAATGAACTAACTGAGAAACTAGACAATATATGGCAAATCATGTCTAGTATGAGTTAAGTAGTTCAACTTCCCAACTAGTCGTCAATAACCCAAAGGTTCATCAAGAGCCTGTCCGTCACGATTTAAAAGTTAAGTGGAATGGGAGAGGGGAATACATTGGGTTAACACCCTGGGCATAAAAGTCCGTTAAAAGATCTTTGTCAAGGCAAACCTTTTTTTGAGTTTCGAGAACCCCAAAAACATGCTTGTATACTTCCATATCCAAAAATATATATAATCAATCACAATGTTTTGAATATCTTATGTGACTACTAGCTTGGCTTTACAATGCTCTAACAATACCATCAATACTATAACTGACTTTATACACCTACTTACACTTGATAGCCTTTTCACGTTTAGGTAAAGTCATAACCTCCTAGGTTTGATTACTTTTTAAGGCTACAAGTTCATTAGGCCTGACTTCTTGCCAAGCAAGGTTGGCAACGACCTCTTGATAAGTGGTAAGCTTTTTGTGTTGATCAGCTTTTCATGTATGTAATAGAAAACATGAATATTATGATAAACCTACAACTAAAATATACATGTCACAGCAGAGAGAGAAGCCATGGCTGATGAGAAAGATCCAGATGACACGATAGTCAGCTTGGTCGAGTTCCCCTTTAGAATGTATATTAGTGATGGGGATCAGGGTTCTTGAGAAACCGAATAATATATATAGAGAGAGGGTTAAACAATTATTATGTGAGGTTTAGGGTTATGTTGTATGATGTTAATTAGCCTCTCCATATATTTATATACACCCAAGGGGAAACCCTTGATTAGCAAGAAAGAGTAATTTGGTTAATCAACTATTACCTAGCTAATATAAAGGTATAATTAATTAACTTTGATCTATTATAATATAAATGATCATGAGGGCCATATGTAAATATATATATATCCATATATTTATTCTTACATTCTCCCACTTGGCCAAATAATAATTTATTATGAGCAAGCATTAGATTAGTCTGCAGATTTTAACACTCATTTTAGCTTTAAACTCAAAACTGAAGCAGAGAAATAAAGTCATTGAATTGAACATCAGCTCAAGACCCCCATTAATCATACTGCAATCCTTGTTTAAAACCTAAGTAGTTATGATCAAAATTTTATAAGTAAGCCCTTCAAATATTTGATTTGTATAATAATTTGTCTATATGTCATTACGCATGAAGAACATATTAAGAGACATACAAAATCAAAACTGAGAAAAATTTATTAAATAAAATGTAAATAAGTACAATATGCAATTAAATAAGGTCTTCAGGAAATCACATATTAGCGACATGTTCTTCAAAAACTTTAGATGGGAGACCTTTTGTCATCGGATCTGCTAGCATATTATGTGTACTAATATACTCAATACAAAGTTTATTTTCCTCAACTCGTTCACGCATAACAAATACTTTGTATCAAGATATAAACCAACTCCAGTCGAACTGTAACCGTTCGAGAAATTAACGGCGGCTGAATTATCACAATAAAGATTCAATGGTCTAGAAATGGAATTGACTAATTTGAGTCCAGATATCATATTTTTAAGAAACACTCCACAACAGGTAGCATTATAAACAACTATATATTCTGTCATCATAGTGAAATTAGTCGTTAATTGTTGCTTATGACTCCTCCATGAGATGGTCCCGCCTGCTAACATAAAGATATACCCCGAAGTGGACTTCTTGTCATCTTTTCACTTTGCAAAGTCAGAAACTGAATAACCTACCACTTCTAAATTATCACTTCTTCTATAAGTCAGTTTGTAGTCTTTCGTCCTTGGAAGATATCGAAACACCTTCTTAGCTGCTTTCCAGTGTTCAAGGCCAGGATCAATCTGATAACGGCCTAACATTCCAGAAATATAAGCAATATCTGGGCGAGTACAAACTTGTGCATACATACGGCTCCCGACTACTGATGCATAAGGTATCAATCTCATTTGCTCCTTTTCAACCTCTATTTTCGGATATTGGAATGCCCAAAAAATGTATCCTTTAACTACTAGAGTTGCAGTTGGGTTACAATGTTGAATTTTGTAACGAGTAAGGACACGGTCAATGTAGGCCCTTTGAGATAATCCTAAGATCCATTTGTGTCTGTTTCGGTGAATTTCGATGCCAATAACATAAGAAGCATCTCCGAGATCCTTCATGTCGAAGTTATGCGAGAGTAATCACTTCGACTCAATGACTCATGCACAATGTCTAAACTATTACTCTCCAATAAAATATCATCTACGTAAAGAACAAGTATAGTAAACTTACTCCCACTCATCTTTAGGTAGGTGCATTGATCCACTTAATTCTCTTCAAAACCTTGTTTCTTCATGACTTCATCAAACTTTAGGTACAATTAACGTGATGCTTGTTTCAACCCATATATTGACTTCTTGAGCTTACAGACTAGATGTTCTTGACCTTCTGGTTTAAACACCTTCACGTTGCTTCATGCACACTGTGACATTCGTTAAATTCGGGTCTCGAGTTGTATTCGTTTTGTAAACTTTTATTTTGTAAAACCGACTCAACATTTTTAGAACCTTATTTTATTATTATATAATATTATTATAGACCTCGATCTTAAATAAATCGATGTTTGTCATATTATAGTGTCGTTAAGAAAAACATAAGGGGTTCAAACTGATTTTCGTAAAGTCGTTATAAGTTTTAAGAACCTTTAAACTCATTTTAAACTTTGATTGAAACTTAAGGGGTTGTTTTTAAAATATGTGTTACATATATATACAACTCAACCCTAAACCTAACCCATTTAACCCACCCAGCCGCCCATCTCTTTCTCTCGGCTTTCCGACGCCGTTTTCCGGCAACCGGAGATCTCCGGCCACCCTCCTCCCCTTTCTCCGACACCGGCTACCCTCCTCCCCTTTATCCGACACCGGCCACCCTCTCTTTCCTTCCTCGGCTTTTCTGGCAGCCGTCTCTGGCGACCGGTGTAACATCCTAAAATTTTCGTATTTAATAAAAGAAAGTCGCGTTTAGTTATTGGGCCTAAATAATGAATTATATTAATAAAGATCATGGACTTGGACTAATTAGGATGGATTAAAGGGAATGGGCCTTAGGTCCATGGGCTTTAAGGGGTATAAATATCCCCTTAAACCACCCAAAAACCCTAATCCTCATTCCATCTTTCTATAATTGTCTCACACTCAAAAACACACACATACACTACACCATATACGGCCGCCGAGAGAGAGAGCGAGATCCGAGTCCAAGCGAACGCTAGTCGGGATTAGATCGTTAGTACACGAGCTATATACAAGATTGAGAGTTCATACCCTAGTTAAATGAGATCCAAACGAGCACTAATGGTATGCCTTTTACCTTAAAGTTTACGTTTTTATTTACGTTTAACCTTGAAACTTAGAACGAGATTAGATCGAGTGTAAATGGAACGTAAAGTTGTAAACTTGATGTTAGAGACGAACTTAACGAACTTACGGCTGCTATGTCTCGTTTAAAAATAAACCCTTAAACCTAGTATTGAACGGTTTAATCTAAAGGTCCAAACTTTACGCACTTTCGGGTCGTGTTTTATCCAAAAATGGCTAAGGGAATGTTTGCGAGAATTATTAACATCTTATCAATATATTACACGTTGAAAACAGACTGATTATAGAGGTTTTAGGATGAGCCGTAGTTGCGGCTAGATAACTTCGCTAAGCATAGCAAGTTCGCCGGTCCTTAAGTTCGCTCTCGCATAAGTTCGCCTACTGTGAACTCCGCTTAACGATAAGTACGTCATATTAAGTTCGCTGTGGTTCAAATTCGCTGCTTATAAGTTCGCTAAAGCTTAACTTCGCCGGACCCTAAGTTCGCCAGAAACTAAGCCCGCTGATTGTTAAGTTCGCGTACATATAAGTTCGCCCCATTCAAGTTCTCCTGCTACCAAGTTCGCATACTGTTAACTTCGCTAATGATAAGTTCGCCAAGTTAACTTCGCTGAACGTTAAATTCGCTTAAAAAGTTAAGTAAAAGTAATATAGTAATATACCACGAATCGGGATAACGAATGAGTAGGTGAATAAGATAATAACTTAAAATTCTAAGGGAAAATGCGTTAAGACAGTTAATGGAAATAAAATTTTTCCAAGCTGATCTGGCAGCTTAACCCCAGCCAGGGGCTCTGCCCCTTGGACCCTGCTAGGGGCTGCCGCCGCTAGAACCCCGCTGCCAGGGGCGCTGCCCCCGGACCCCGTTCGTTGTGGGTCATATAAAGATAGAAATACGATACGAGTAGTAATAGTTAATTAATACGTGTAATTGTTATACAGTTAGTCGTGCACAGCTCAGGAAAGGGATTACCATAAACGGTGAACGTAACCGCATTCAGGTGAGTTTCTAGCCCCATTTCCTTGTTATGTTTTCGGGGCTGTGTGCATACTCGATGTGATAGTTAATACACTTACCTTAACTGGTAAGTGTATGCCTTACATGGTTTATATGTCATGTATGTATATCTTAAATGTGAATGAAAGCTTGTCGGTATGTGAACGATCTTCGGATATTGCACATGCTAACAAGGGTGGTATGTTTGTGATAAATGAATGTGTATGATAGATATACGTACAATATATGAGTATGTATGAATGATTAAAGAAAGTATGTATGTTATGGGTATGTACGAAGATGAAGAAAGAGGGACCAGACCCTAATAATATCTGAGATAGAAGGGACTAGACCCTAATAATATCTGAGATAGAGAAGTAAAAAGGGACCAGACCCTAATAATATCTGAGATAGACAAGAAAGGGATCAGACCCTAATAATATCTGAGATAGACAAAGGAAAGAGGGACCAGACCCTAATAATATATGAGATAGAAAAGGACAGTAATTTATATAGTATGAAAGTATTAAAGTACGAACGTATGTATGACTTATGAATTAAAGGTAAACTAGTAAAGTAATTATTATGTATCTTCGGATGCATAATTGAAGGTAAGTATATGTATTGTATAATGTGTGATTAACTAGAACTCACTCAGCGTAGCTGACTTTTAGTATGCACGCAGGTGAGTAGATTGAGGCAGTTCGCTTGATGAGGACACATGGTATCGAATTGAAGACACTGGCGTCTCAAGGAAATGTTATGATGTTTTAAAGACTATGTTTTGCTTTTAAACGACTACGAATGATTGATAAGAAAAGATTTGAAAGCTATGTAATGTTTTATGGTTGAAGTTTTATTTTTCCACGTAAAGTTTTTAACTAACTCTGATATTTAGAACTACGTTTATGAGTAAATCCAACGTCCAAGGTAGGGCACCGGTAACGGGGCCTTACAACCAGAGCGACGACCCGTTAACTCCTCCTCACCCAAAACCAAACCCTCTTTCCCTCTCTGCTCGTTTTTCCGGCGACCAGAAAACCCGACATCCATCCATCTCTCTCTCTCTCCCCCTCTCTCTGATTCGTTTTTCCGGCGCGCCCCCGGCGGCCGGAATTGGCTCCGGCGACAGGGTATGAAGCACGGTGGCAGTGATCCTCCACGTCTCCAACAGCCTTCATCTCCGACAACCATATGAACTGCTAATAAATAAATTAAGTTAGGCTTCGGTTTGTTTTTGTTAACAAATTATTCAAGTTAATATTGCTATTTTTATTAACATCATATTTGTTATCTAAATTACATTATTATCATTAACTCCTTATAAAAATGTATATTATTATTAATTTTAATTATTAGTACTATCAATGTCATATTTATTAATAGATCTTTAATATGGTGAACTCGTTTAGAAACCCAACCAAAATTAAGTATGGTATCATTTTTACTGTCAGTACTACTTAATAATGTTATTATTAACTATTAATATAGCAAATTAATATTTTTATTATTAATATTTTATGAATATTATTAGTTTTGGATACCAATAATATCCACTTGTCTTATCGAACCGAAACCCATGTCGGGCCTAGTTGCCATTTAACGTCATCGTTACTCGAGTTATATTTTATCACTAATACTATTATTATTAAAATGTTATAAGTATCAGTTATTATCATTAATATGGCACATATAATTATAATTATAATAATAATAATAGTAATTATTATTAGTAAAATTCATAAATCAATTAATAATGTATTCAAAAACAAAAGTAATTATTATTATATTTATTATTATTATATTTATTATTATTATTATTACTATTATTAGTTTTAACAACAGTTCTTGATTGGTAATATATTTATTTATTATTATCATCATCTACTATTATAATAAACAAAAATGTTGGTTGAACCACAAACCCCTTATTTGGCCTAATAGTTTGCCAAGTGGCACTCTCATGCATTAACTTATAATTTCTATTTTAATTTATTAATTTAAAACTAAAATTTAATTAAGATTTAAAACATTCCTTATCTAGCCTTATCATTATCCCATCAATTCCTTATCTAGCCTTATCATAGATTACAACTAAAGGTGTTTGATTCATATT
Source organism: Bidens hawaiensis (assembly GCF_021521415.1). Taxonomy (NCBI): domain Eukaryota; kingdom Viridiplantae; phylum Streptophyta; class Magnoliopsida; order Asterales; family Asteraceae; genus Bidens; species Bidens hawaiensis. Next base: position 128,518 of record NW_027493961.1, on the reverse strand, counting down.
ATAAAGTCATGTTCATTTCACCACCCCTTTTATTGATTATGATTGCTCAAATGACATATTTACTCTTCTCATAAACCTGAAATATACTGACTCTTGGTTTATATTTTGTACCAAGTTACTTGCAATAGATCCCATTTGTCAATGACAAATTTGGATGTTACCATGATAAAAACCTGACCAGAAACATTAGCGAGTTGGGTAGAAACCAATTAATCAGATTATTCTAGGTTATTTTGACCAAAAATGCTTATTTACAAGATTAAAAACATAAGCAGGTTGGGTAGAAGGTCAAAGTGACTAATTTCGTATGGACCGGTTGGAACCGGAACACTCCTTGTCCAGTATTTTGATTAGCAATACGGGTGCCACATATAAATACAAAAGCCTTATTATTTTGAAATCGAGCTTAAATGAATATAGCCAATCTTTCTTTCCTTTTTTTTTCCTCTCTAATTCAATCTATTTGACTGATTATGAATGTATAAATCGAACTAAATGAATGAGACAAGTGTTGGGTATTAAATCATGGTTAGTTTGGTTATTTTTTGTTGTGAATTGCAGGTAATAGTAGAAGCAATAATTGGGCATCAAATGGCCTCATCATTGGTTTGGGAAACTAGCAATTAGTTCAAACGAAAAAAATTGTATATGATTTGTATATACTTTGTTGCTATACATCGTATGGTTTGTTACTGTTTCAGTAAAACTTTAGCAATTTATTTGTATATATAAAACTTGCAACTTATTTGTAATTTTAGTGATTTATGAACTTTTCATTTTTCATTATTATATGTAATACGAAAGTTTAATCATATAACATATTTAAAAAGATTTATCAATTATACCGTTTTTTATTGTCCAACCCGTGTAATACACGGGTTCCTAACCTAGTTATCTTATATATATATATATATAACATATTTTAAAATTCTTATTATCATTACTATCTTTATCATTAATAATATTGTTATAAGCTTTATTATCAATTCAGTTTTATAAAACCGAACTCTTGATTTAAACCCGTCTCGTTTTTATTTAATATTGGTTTAGTTATTTAAAATCCCAATAAAATAATATTATTTTATTTTAATTATCAATTAAGTATGAGTCCCTAATCGTTAACAAATTAACCGGTAACCTGATTAACAACTGAACCTTCTCGTTCAATGTTTCAAATGTAGTTTCAATGAAAGTTCAAGTTCATTAATATATTATTTATTCGTTTTCAATTATCTTTCAAGTCGGATTCATTCGTTTCGTCGCAAGCTTTCTATATTTCGATAATTTGTTATTTCTCGATTCGTCAATCGAGGTGAGTACTTTCATACCCCGTTTTGTAGCTTTTATTTTGGGGGTGACATTTCATCTTATCTAAACTAAATGTTTTACTTGGGTCTTAAAGCACAAACGTTATTGTATACTTTACTTGAATAATTGATCGATTTGGTGTTCTATGCTTAAATGTCTATGTGTTTATCGCTTTTGGATGGTGGAACTATAAATCCTAGACCATTTGGCAACCCCTTATGGCAAGGTGTCGTTAACGTAATTCAATTAACGTTAACTATAAAATCCTAGACTATTTGGCATCCCCTTATAGCAAGGTGTCGCTAACTTGTTTAGCGATAACTATTTTATCCAAGTTTATAACTTTTATTTATTGTTTCGTATACTAGTTTTGTGGCTTTTCCTTACTATATACTATATGCTCAAACTTATGCATTGCTCATCAACCTTTTTGTTGACAAACTTTATTTTATGAAATGTTACAGGTTTGACTCTTGTTGACTCAAGGACCTGACGAAAAACGTTAAAGACTATTAGGATATTAGCAAAACGAACAATATATTTGTTTATATGTGTTCTATTTGTTTGTGTGACCAAGATGTGTTTTTTTATTGATTTATGAAATAAATGAGTTGATTAAATATTGTCACTTTAATAGTGTCTTGTATTTTTGGGCAATCCGTTGCATCTTGGCATGTTCGGCCGCCTTTGGTCGGGGTGTGACAGATTGGTATCAAAGCCACAAGACTATAGGATAGGTGGCTAGACGTAACGACCTAGTATAGTCTTTACTTTAGGGTCCCTATACGTGTTTACACTACTTGAATTTTCAATACACTTGTTTATTTATAAACTTATTTATTTCATTAAATCGTATATATACACAAATACTCGAAACGTACTAAGGTATCCTTACCTTACTTTTGTTTAATTTTATATATACACATGCATGCACGTTCATAATAATGTAAGGTATCCTTATCTTACCACGAAAACATTAGTTTTTATTGTGTTTTATGGATCACGAGTGTTTGACTTGGATCCTGTTGTTTCAAATCTCCTTAAAGATTGTCTCCTATGAGATGACCACTTTAAGTAGTTGAATGCGAGCGTTCCGCTCGCCATCCTAATTTTCGGTGTTAGAACAATAGAACCACGGTGGTTCGTGGACTAGTGTTTTGACATGACGTTGTATCCCGATTTATTATATTTGTTACAATCGTTATTTGAGTAAAAAACATGAAAAAGACGCGGTGGTATGTGCACATGTTTAGACTCCAACAAGGTATTTTTTTGTTAAAAGGGTTTTAGTGTCGGAATATCAAGTCATGGTGGTTCATGCACGATTTTTCCGCCTTTAAATCTTAACACATTATTTACAAATTTCAAAGATTTAAACAATTTTTCAATATTTATAACGATCCCGTTCATTTTGGAACTATCATTTTATAATATCGATTATTTAAATTCTCACAATATTTTAAATTACACCATATTATATAGTATACATGGTCGAATTTTCGTTACCCAAATTTATTTTCACAACAACTATCACCAAGCAATCCTTGGTTCATTATAAATTTCAAAATTAAAATTTTTTTTACATCATACGATTTTTCACGTTTTAAAATTCTTATGATAGTTTTGCCATGATTTTTCAAGAAATTCACAAACTTATAGCTTGAAATTTTCTTTAAATCCTCATGCAAAACTTCATAGAAATTCTACTTTAAAGACAAAAAATTGTTTACTTGTGGTTTCTCGATTTACAATGCCGGTCATTTTAACTTACCATGATATTTTCGTTACACGATATTAAGTAAAGAACTTGGTAAATTTTTTTTACATTCCCAAAAAAACACTCATCATTCAATGTTGATACCTTATAATAAATTTGACATTCAATGTACTTATTTTAAATTTCCTCATAAGTAAAATTTTATTTTAATCTATATAAAAAAAAGAAAATTTATTTTGTTTCCTCTTGACAATCTGCTTATATTTTTTAATAAACTTCAAATTTAGCAAACTTCATGATTATAATTTCTCATGATATTTTCCCCACAACTTGATTTTAAGCATTTCGAGAACGATTTACGTTACACAAATTGGTTTATTTCAAAATTTTCTCCTAAATTATTTTACAACTTGAGCAGACATGACGTATCGTAACAACTCTCATTCTAGTAAAAAAAATAAAATTTTAGCAAAAAAAAATTGTCGTGATTCGCAAGCTTGAAATCTCAATATTTTATTTTATACATAATAACTTGTAATTCTAATTATCAAAAGATTTATGAAGGTTTCAAACACTATTTATAAATTATGATATTTCCAAATTAATACTTGTTACTGGTCAAAAATTTCTCGAGACGCAACCCCAAATTTCCAAACACCCGTATTCCCTCTCAAACTACCGCCTCAAATCAAACCATCCTTCCACTACAAAAGCTTTCCCACGTACTCAAGTCTATCCTCAATATGAGTGAAACCTAAACATCCAAAAGTATACCCTCACCAACTCAAGCCCCATGCAATACCGACACTTTTACGCCACGAAAACCTATCAAACTTACCATCCAAATGCTTCAAAGACACGACAAACACATTCACCAAATGCCTTGGACATAAACAAACTAAAGCTTACCCAACTATGACTCAATCCTTCGATCCATGCTATGTCAAATCACAAACCACGTCGCCACACCATTCTCATCCAACCATAGGGTTTGATATCAAAAGTAGCAATCTCGAACACTCCTTACAAAATACATGTATAAACTGAATCTCAACCCAACCTAGCCAAGATCAAATTATCCAACCAATCAACTTAAACCTAGCTCAAATAAGCAAAACCTCACCTAAATAGCCCAACCATTACTCACACAAATCATCTAAGCCTAACCCACTCAAACGACCTAAACTCAACAAACCTCATCAATCCAACTCAAGAAAACCCAATTACGCAAGCCAACCGAAATACACTCACTGTTCACCACATTTCCAAACCATTCACTATTCGAAGCCTAAAACCCCTCCATAGACACACAAGCTTCATTTTTTCCTATATTTATTTTTTTATGTATATAACTAGTGTACTTATAACAACCTTATGTGTTCAAATAATCACTTTTAGATTATAAACTCTTTCAAGATTTACGATTCACATATTATGTCCAAATATTATAAATCATATTTCAAAAAAATCTAAGAATGTCATGACAACAAAATTCTATTATGATGATTTGTTTTCAAAGAGAATTATTAAAAGATTATATGTGTGCTTCCAAGGTTTTAAATTGTCATCTAAGGTGATAAATCTCTTAATAACTTTATAAATACGAGGTTTCATTTTGAATGTTGAACGCGAGGTTGATTCAATAACAAATTACAACTTTCACCATCTTGCATAAACTCAATGACCATGGCTTTGCAAATCTTTTTGGGACGCATTTATAAATGCTTTATACTTCATATTGTGACATAAATTTTGTTCGTTAAGATTTACGCAAACTATTACCTTTTATTATCGCAAGCATCATTTCATAAATATTTTTCATCACAACCACTTTATGTATACAAACTCCTTTAACAATTTGGCTTACAAGATTCACATTTGGTAATGATTTAAATGTTTCTCTAGCTACGCGCTACCGCGATGCTTTGTTATTATGTACATTTCTTAGAAACAATAGAACGACCTTACTTAAGACATCATTTGCAATTTTAGTCTATTATACGCTACGCGATTTACATATTTCGACATTAAATTCGAGTCTCACAATTATTGTGATTTTCTTTTCATTTGATGAGATGTTTCGATGTCAATATTATGCACATGAGATTTCATTTTGTGTTTTGATTTTCGTGACCGAATGCAAACTATTCAATAACAACTTGTGTATTACTTTCAAAACCTTAATTTCGTCAAAAATCCGGTTCATCTTTTAAAACAATATTTTCATGACAATGTTATTTATATTTGAGCATTTATATAAACACGATTCTATGTATTATTCTACATCATTTCATCTAATCTATTAAGTGGCCTATGTGTGATTGTCCGCAAGTTTTGGCGCTATTAGAAACCATTATTATAATGACGATTATATAAATAGTTTCACAATAGTGGCCGTATTCACGTTTTATCACATTTCATTGATTGTTTTAGTTGTTAATCAAATGCTATTTTATTTATGTTTGATACATGTATGCGTCACCCCAAGGGACTCACCTCATTTCTCATGTTATTACATTTCAAGCAATCGTGTCCTCAAATACTTATAAGCTCAAGTTTGTTCACGTGTGAAACTCGTCGTACGATGTTATTATTAATTGTATCGTTGTTTATCCCAACTTTATGTGTTCATTTATTAAACGTCTCATTTTTTTCACTTATCGGATTTCATTTATCGGTGTTATTTAGTGCCTCGATTTATAGACTTGACAATTATCTTGATGACTTTTGACTTCAAATCTCATTTCGTATTGATTACCTTAAAATATTTTTTTATTTAATCGATCGTCTTTACTTACTTAAACCGAATTGTTATTTTCACTTGGTTTATATTCTAATATTTTAATTGTTTCAATGAGTTTATCCAATTTTCCTACTTACTTAAAAGTCAACCAACCAAAATTTCAAAAATTTTCAACCGCTGGTATTGGTTAGTCAATATTGGTAAAATTCTACAAATTTATTTACACATCTGTTATTTAAAGATTTTAAAATAAATATGTTTCTTAAACCACACAATGGAACGAACCATGTGGACGACGATCGAAATAATTATGGGGGCACACTTAATTATCGAAATCCCCATATGGAAGTCATAGTAAGTACACTTGTGTGCGATAACTCAGACATGAGAATGATGGCAGAAAAATGATAGAAATGCAAATCATGATAAGGGCACGGTGGATACGCCGCTGGTATATGCTATATATAAGTGCCATTATTATGCTTTTCATTTGTGACGTTTTTTTTGAGTCATGCAAGGATTGACGTTATTCTTTTTTTTTTTTTAAGCTGTTCATGCAATTATTTTACTAAAGGCAATATTCGTTAGTAATTATTTTTTTTAGTTTATCTTAATTTCGGGACGAAATTTCCTTAAGTAGTAGATACTGTGACATTCGTCAAATTTGGGTCTCGAGTTGTATTCGTTTTGTAAACTTTTATTTTGTAAAACCGACTCAACATATTTAGAACCTTATTTAATTATTATATAATATTATTATAGACCTCGATTTTAAATAAATCAATCTTTGTCATATTATAGTGTCGTTAAGAAAAACATAAGGGGTTCAAAATGATTTTCGTAAAGTTGGTATAAGTTTTAAGAACCTTTAAACTCATTTTAAACTTTGATTGAAACTTAAGGGGTTGTTTTGAAAATATGTGTTACATACATATACAACTCAACCCTAACCCTAACCCATTTAACCCACCCAGCCGCCCATCTCTTTCTCTCGGCTTTCCGGTGCCGTTTTCCGGCTACCGGCGATCTCCGGCCACCCTCCTCCCCTTTCTCCGACACCGACCACCCTCCTCCCCTTTCTCTGACACTGGCCACCTTCTCTTCCCTTCCTCGGCTTTTCGGCAGCCGTCTCTGGCGGCCGAAGCGATGGCCCGTTAACTCCTCCTCACCCAAAACCGAACCTTCTTTCCCTTTCTGATCGTTTTTTCGGCGACCGGAAAACCCGAAATCCGTCTCTCTCTCTCTCTCCGTGCTCTCTCTCTCTCTAGGGTATGAAGCACGGTGATGGTGATCCACCACGGCTCCGGCAGCCTTCATCTCCGACGACCATATGAACTGCTAATAGGTAAATTAACTTAGGATTCTGTTTGTTTTTGTTAACAAATTATTCAAGTTAATATTGCTATATTTATTAACATCATATTTATTATCTAGATTATATTATTATTATTATTATTAATTCCTTATAAAAATGTATATTATTATTAATTTTAATTATTAGTACTATTAATGTCATATTTATTAATAGATCTTTAATATGGTGAACTCGTTTAGAAACCGAACCAAAATTAAGTATGGTATCATTTTACTGTCAATAGTACTTAATAATATTATTATTAACTATTAATAAAGCATTAATATTTTTATTATTAATCTTTTATGAATATTATTACTTTTGGATACCAATATTATCCACTTGTCTTATCGAACCGAAACTCATGTCCGGCCTAGTTGCCATTTAACGTCATCGTTACTCGATTATATTTTATCACTAATACTATTATTATTAAATTGTAATAAGTATTAGTTATTATCATTAATATGACACATATAATTATTATCATAATAATTATTATTATTAGTAAATTTCATAAATCTATTAATAATGTATTCAACAACAAAAGTAATTATTATTATATTTATTATTATTATTACTATTATTAGTTTTAACAACAATTCTTGATTGGTAGTATATTTATATATTATTATCATCATTATCTTATATATCTATATGTATATATATATAACATATTTTAAAATAATTATTATCATTACTATCTTTATCATTAATAATATTGTTATAAGCTTTATTATCAATTCATTTTTATAAAACCTGTTAGTGCACGGTTTTTCGTCTCGAGTCTTCGTACTTATATTTAACGTATTTGACGTTTTGTTTAATGTAATAAGATATTATTGTTTAAGTTAGTTCGTTAAAGTATTAGTCTAGTTCGCTAAGGATGTTTAGCGAACTAGAGTTAAGTTAAGATCTCCCTGATTCGTTAAGGATGTTTAACGAATCAGGAGATGATTCGTTTGTTTATTTATATGTTTATGTTTGTAACGAAGTGGTGTCTAGTTCGCTAGGGAATATTAGCGAACTAGACCTATCTTCTATTTATAGGTGAACACTATTCACGTTTAATTAAAGTTTTTGAGATAATTATCGAACCTCTGTGCAAACTCTCTCTCAATTCTTCATACTGATATACAATCAATACATAGTAATATATATATATATATATATATATATATATATATTACGTATTAACGATAGATCTATAGCAATCATGAACTAGATCCTAATATTGATTAACTTATATACGATTCAGATCTACGATCTGTATTAAGTTAGAATAATCAACGAGATCAAACAAGTGGTATCAGAGTTTTCGGTGCTCTTTTGCTATTGATTTTGTGTGTTGATTCGTTATTATAGAATATTAATTGTTATTTTATGATAATTTTTAATCCGGTTTGATTTTGATCGATTTGAGGATAATTGATTGAATTATGGAAGGATTGGACTGGATTTGAGGTGGTTAAGGTTTTGGTGAGGTATTGTGGATTGGAATTGGATATTGATTTGAGTTTGGATTGTTTGGTTTGGATCTGAGTTTGGCCGATAAACAGAGGATCGTGTTTTGGTCAAATTAGATCTGTGATAAGTGTTATAGTGCTACGGGTATGATACGAGTGGATTCGTGATCGGTGTACGAGTGTTTTGGTACTTGAATTGTGAGATTTGATTGCGTATTGAGTGTGTATTACGGATTTACTGTTCTGGGTTCATGTTCTTCATTTCCAGATTTCTGGAAATCTTCCTTGAAGATTTGAAGATATGAATATTCTAGTCTGATTCGTTAATATGAACTTGATTCGTTAACATATTTCATTAATTCGCTAAAGGTTATTATTGATTCGTTTCATCAGTTCGCTACTTCATCCGATTCGTGTCCAACAGATTCGTGTGACACGTGGTTACCTTGGGATTTGTGTTATAACAACCTTTGCCACGTGGCATTTGGTGTCAGAGTTTGTTACAAACGGTTGTAACTACCTGATTCGCTATAGTTTGATTCGCTATCAACTGTAGCTGGTTCGTCATCTTATTTGCTAAGTTTGTCTTAGTAATTCGTTACAGAATACTCTTTAATTCGCTAAGCCTGTACTTCGTACTTTGCTTAGTCAATTCGTTAGTTTGACTGATTCGTTGACCATATGATTCGTTAACCATCATATTCGTTACATTAATTCGTTAAATTTCAATTCTGATTCATTTCCTGATAAACCTCAACTTCGTTAAGGTTTAATTCGTTACAACTGTTCACAGTTCGTTATACTGTTTACAGTTCGTTAAACTCTTTTAATTTTAATCCTTAAGATTTTAAATTTTACAAAAATGGCTGGTATGTATGCACTAGCTTCTCAAAACATGTTGATGCAACAAATGTTTAAACTTGATACCGAGATAGGTTCACATTCGAAATGTCCAAGGTTGATGAAATTTAGCGATTTTGCTAAATGGGAACCTCGTTTTCGTGCTCATTTGGGTTCTGTTCACCCTGATTGCTCTTATTGCCTAGATGAGGTATATATGGCACCAATGATTGGTGATGACACTACTGGTTTTACTCCCAAAGCTATTTCTCAATATTCATAAGATGAGAAGAAAGCATTAGAGATCGAGATAAAGGCTTATTCTACTCTTACTATGGCTTTACCCAAAAATATCTTTCATCAAGTGGGTAGCATAAAGAGATGTGCTTCCTTATTCTAACATCTTCGTATGAGAAGTATGGGGAACACAACTAAGAGTAAGAAAGTGATGCTCAAGTTTCAGTTTCGAAACTTTAATATATTGAAGGGAGAAACAGTTGAAGAGATGATTACACGGTTTAATCACTTAATTGTTGAAATGGACCAAATGAATTGGAAGTTACTGAGATGGATAAGATTGACACTATTAAGAGTGTACTACCAAGTTCTTACTCCACATTTTTAATGGTTCTGAAAGAAAATAACTATTTTTTGAATGAAGACTTGACTGCCATTGAATTCTTGCAAAAGATTGAAACAAGAGAATATGATCTTAAGTGTCAAAAGTCCTCCAAGGATAGTCAAGATCCTGCTTTATATGGTGGTAGTATGCCTCTAAGTTCAACTATTTCTCCGATAACTGCTTTTCTTACCCAAGTTGCAAGTGAAAAAGAATCAACTATCTTCAATGATCCAAGAGCATGTTTTTACACTGCTGGTAATTCTGGATCATCTGGTGGTTCTGGAAGTTTAACTACTACTAATCCATTGCTTCTTCACCTAGTGTCAACATGAAAGAAGCTGAACAGAATTTTGCTTTTCTAACAGCCTTCATGTCTTCATATGAAAACTTGGTAAGTAGTAAGATAGCCACAAGTGATCTAACTGATGAGGATTATGATTAAATTGATCCAGATGACTTGGAAATCATGGATTTAAAGTGGAACATGGCTATGATCGTCCGTAAAGTTAAAAGGTTCATGCAGAGGACTGGAAAAGATCTTCCTGCCTTGAATAAGAAACTGGGATTTGACAAGTTGAAAGTGAAATGTTATAATTGTTAAGAGTTCGGGCATTTTGCAAAAGAGTGTGACAAACCGAAGAAAGAGTATACTGGTCCTCGTGGTCAACATCAAAATTCTTCTACACCACGAGGTAGTGATACTGAAAAGAAACCATCTACTTCTGGGTCACAGGCAATGTTAGCTGATGGAAATGATTAGTCACAACGACTATTGTGTAATGATACTCAAGCTAATTTGGCTATGTTTGGGCTAACAAAATAATTTCAAGATGTAAGTGGAAGTGAGATGTCTTCTGACAACGATTCTGGATTTGATTCTGATGACTCTTGTGACAAGCCTCCAACAGTGTTTGCTTGCATGGCAAAGATCAATGAGGTTAGTCATTCTATCTCTGCCACTTCATCTGTTAAAGTATCATGTGTTGATTGTGAATCTAACAAACCTAAGTTAGAAGCTTTGAAAACTCATAATGATAATCTAGTAAGAGAAATTGCTTCTCTGAAGGATACTTATCGACAATCCCTTGAGTCTCAAATGAGATCTCGAGAAAAGATTGAAGCATTGTCTCAAGTAACCATGATCTCAAGGCTAAGTTATATATGAAAATGACAATTAATGACCAAAAGTTTCAAGAAATCTTGTAACATCGTTCAAAGATAACCGATCCTGAGAATGAGGTTCTTGAATTGAAGAACAAATTGGGTAAATTTAGAAATTCTTCTTTTCTATTGAATGAAATTATTGAAGTGTCTGGAAAACAGAAAGATTCAAAGTAAGGTATCGATTTTTTTTGAAATTCCACCACCTTTTCACAATGATTATAAAATTAATCCTTTTGCTAGAAAATAAGAGGATTTGATTGAAAAAGAATCTGTGATTTCTGAAAAATCTAAACCAGTTAAACCAGAAACTGTTAAAACCCAAGTTTCTCCTCAAAAACCTCATGTTGAAAGCAACAAAGTCTTTGTTGATAATGTTGAAAAAGTAATTATCGAAGACGTGTTTGAACCTAAGATAATACACAAGAATAAGAACATCCCAAGTTCTAATCATATTCATTGCGAGCCTCAAGAATTTGAGGAAGCTGTGTATGGTTCATTCAAGTCTCAAGTGAAAAAGGAAGAAATTGTGAAACCTAAACCAATGAAGGTAAAGAAGTCAGATAAACCAAAGATTTCTGATGAGGACTTAATGCGTTTTATTAATCCTCCTAGTTCTAAGCCATCATCTGTTAGAGTTTTCAAGTTAAAAGGTATTGACACAATGTTTACTGAGAAAGACATTCCAATTAGTATCATTAAACCAGATTGATTGAGAGTGTATTTCACAATGAAACATCACAAGTTCAAGAACTTGAACGTTTGTATGCTCAAGCAAAAACATCAGTTTCTTCTGATCCATTGACTAAATCCAAGCAAGTTTCAACACATGCTAAAAAGATTAAATTTGTAAAGTCAACTGGAACAGATACTCTGAAAAGTTTTTCAAATAGCTCTAATTTAGATTTTTACTTGAAAAAGAAATCTGAGTTATCTTATGAGTTTTCTAAGAGCATGACCAAAAATGTGAGTCATCATCAATCTTCTGTATCATTTGCTCCAACTAATTCTCAACATCATCGCGTGGACATGCGAATTTGTTTCCTTTGCGGTCAGCATGGTCATGTAGTGAGAAATTGTAGTCAGAAGAGCTATCAGAGTCTTCATCCTTTTATCAAAGACCATTCCAAACCGGTTCCTTTGGTAAAGGAGATTCTGAAACGACCCGTGTCGTATGCTGATGATACTCATATTATGTTTTCTAATGTATCCTCGAAAGGTGATTCATATTAATGAGACTCATGGTCAAGTGAAACCCAAGTTTATTCCAACTGAACCGTTATACAGGAATGAGAATTCAAATGTGGTTCAAGCAGCTTACTTAAGACGAAAGTCTAAGAAGACGGTAACTTATTCACAAGTGGCTGAACAAAAGTTGAATTCGGCTAAGTTTAAAATGTCTCAAGAAAACCAAAAGGTGCCCAAGACTGAGGCTTGGGCTGCCTTTTTGAACTAATCATCTTTACTTTGCGTGTAGGGTTCATCCAAGACTTTGTCTGGTGAAAACTGGATAATGGATAGTGGATGTTCTCGTCATATCACTGGAAATCTCGATCTATTAACCAACGTGAGAAATATTCAAGGGGGTTATGTAGTATTTGCTGGGAATTCTAGGGGCATGATCACACAAGAAGGTGAAGTTTCGAATGGGAATATTACTTTTGAGAAAGTTAACTATTGTGACAAGGTAGATCATAGCTGATTGAGTGTGTCGCAGATTTGCGATAAAAAGTACACTACGATATTTACTGACAAAGAATGTCTTATCTTGAAACCGGGTTATGTGATTCCCGAGGACATGGTTGTCATGCGATCACCACGATCGAATGGTATTTATGTCTTAAACATGAGCTCTAAAGTATCTACATCTATCGAAACATGTTTTGTCTCGAAAGAAACTGAGAAAGATTCGATTCTATGGAATCGTAGAATGGGTCACATACATGTTCGAAAGATGAACTATTTAATGGCTAATGACTTAGTGGAAGGTGTCTCGTTGAAGAATTTTAAATTATCTGATCACTGCATTGCATGCAAAAAGGGCAAGCAGAAGAAGAAGACACATCCTTCTAAGTTATTAAACTCCATTAATACTCCTCTTGAACGACTTTATATGGATTTGTTTAGTCCTGTGAATCGTGCGAGTATTTCTGGAGATTGGTATTGTCTTGTGGTGACTGATGATTATTCAAGATACTCATGGGTGTTATTTATGAGTTCGAAAGATCAAACACCGGTTTTGGTACAAAACCTTATCACCAAGATCGAATCACTATACAAACAAAAGGTGAGGAGAATCCGAAGTGATAATGGTACTGAATTCAAAAACACTGTATTAGATTTCTTTTGTGTTCAAAATGGAATTCATCGAGAATACAGTGCACCTTATGTACCTCAACAAAATAGTGTTGCTGAACGAAAGAATCAAACCTTGATTGAAGCTGCACGAACTATGCTCGCCGATTCTAAGCTTCCCGTCCAATTCTGGAATGAGGCGGTGAATACAGCTTGCTATACGCTTAATAGGGTTCTAACTGTTAAAAGACTCAAGAAGACAAGTTATGGGTTGTTGAATAATCGAAAACCTAACTTAAAGTACCTGGAACCTTTTGGGTGTCCGTGTACAATGTTGAAGAAGGATGCGGGTAAATTTGAAGAAAAGCTATCGAAGAGTATTTTTTGGGATATGCATCTCCATAGAAAAGGGTATTTAACTTCACGTTTGGTTGTGTTGAGGAATGGTACCATGTGGACTGTCAAAAGTACACAACTCCTCCTCAAGGGAAAGGTCCCGACTGGATGTTTGACTATGATAGTTTATTTAATTCATTTACTCCATCGACTGAACACATAGACGAAGATCTGGTTCGAGCATACTTTGAAGTTCAATTGGCCATTCCAAGATTTTCAAGTTCTAATGATGTTGAAGCTCCATCTATAGCTCCAACTGAGGAACCTCATGTTGCTTTTCCAGCGGCCTTTGATAATGTATCTACTTCTTTTGATGATGAGCAATTTAATGATTAAGTTATTGAACTTGATAGTGATGTTTCATCTCCTGAGCTTGGTGTACATTACACTAACCTATTTGGTAATATTGTTGTTCCTGAGAATCCTACTCTTCGGATTCATGGTTATCATCCACAGGAGAACATCATTGGAGAACTTGATATGGGCGTTCGTACACGTCATCAAGTTGCTTCATCAAGTGATAATAATGTATTGTGTGCATATGCTGATTTACATTCATCGAGAATTGTAAATCTTGCAAAATTCACTTGCTTTCTATCTCAAGTTGAGCCAACGACGACTCGTAAGGCACTTGAAGATCCTTCTTGGGTAGAAGCTATGCAAGAATAATTACAGCAATTTGCACGTTTGGGTGTTTGGGACTTAATAGACAAACCTGCTAGAGTCAAGAAAGCTACTCCGACTAAGTGGGTATTTAAGTGTAAGAAAGACGATTGAGGGGTGATTGTCAGAAACAAAGCACGTCTAGTGGTGCAAGGTTTTCATCAGCAAGAGGGTGTTGATTACACAGAAGTATATGCTCCAGTTGCAAGATTAGAGTCGATTCAGATCTTCCTGGCATATGCTGCTCATAAGAATATCAAGGTCTATCAAATGGATGTTAAAAGTGCTTTTCTCAATGGTGAACTACACGAGGAAGTGTTTTTTCTACAGCCTCCTGGTTTTGAAGATCCTGATTATCCGGACCGAGTTTACCGATTAAACAAGGCTCTGTATGGTCTACATCAAGCCCTGAGAGCTCGGTATGGCACGCTCGCCGACTATCTAACTGATAGCGGCTTCAAACGAGGGACTATCGACTGTACTTTATTTCATAAAACTGTTGGTGACGATCTTCTCCTAGTTCAGATTTATGTCGACGACATTATTTTTGGGTCTACAAACGACACGTTGTGTAAGGAGTTCGAGAAGTCCATGCAAACACAGTTCGATGGGAGAGATGAATTTCTTCTTAGGGTTGCAAGTTCACTAGTCTGCTAACGGAATCTTTATTCATCAGACAAAGTATGTGAACGATGTCTTGATCCGATTCAAGATATCTGCCGGAAAAATCCCTTCTACTCCTCTCCCTGTGGGTCATAATTTATCACCGGATGAATTGGAGGATACCGTTGATCCTACCCTCTATCATGCCATGATCGGTTCTTTAATGTATCTAACGGCTTCTCGCCCTGACATTATGTTTGCTGTTTGTCTTTGTGCTAGGTTTCAAGCAAGTCCCCGAGTGACTCACCTAGCTGCGGTTAAGAGAATACTTCAGTATTTGAGGGGAAATCCAGACATCGGGTTGTGGTACCCCAAGGATGATACTTTTGATCTTACTGCTTATTCATACTCGAATTATGGAGGTTGCAAGATCAACTTCTAATCAACGACTGCAGGATGTCAATTTTTAGGAAACCGGCATGTTTCCTGGCAATGTAAGAAGCAGACAACGGTCTCCACTTCAACCGCCGAAGCTGAGTATGTTGCAGCCTCGAGTTGCTGTTCCCAGGTTTTGTGGATACAACAACATCTTCGCGACTACGGTTTGAAGTTTCTTACTACTCCTATTTTGATTGATAATTCTACTGCAATTTCTATCACAAAGAATCCCGTACAACATTCGAAAACAAAACATATCGAATTATCGAAATTCGATATCATTTTATACGGGATTGCTTTGAGAAGAAATTGATTAACCTTGAGAAAGTACATACTGACTTTCAGTAAGCCGATATGTTTACCAAAGCTTTTGACAAAACGCGTTTTCAATTTTTGCTTGGTTTAAATGGATTGAAGACCCTTGCTGATATCCTTAAACAAGGATGACTATCTTTATTATATGTCATTTTTCTTTTAAAATGTATTTTGGTTTTAGGGGGTGAAAATCTAGAAAATACAAAATGATTGTGCTTTTCGTTTGTATAGATAAAACTCAAAAACATTAAAAATTCTTAAAATCCAAAAAAAAAAATATATATTGTGATTTCTTTTCTTTAATGTTTTTTCTTTAAAATATTTTGAAAAAATCAAAAACATTTTAAAATTTGAAAATCCAAAAAGATTGGAATTTCAGTTTGTACAGAAAAATTCGAAAATCCAAAAAGATTGTGAAGTTTATTTTGTTTATAAGAAAATTGAAAAAGACAAAAATATTGTGTTTTTAAAGTATGTATAGAGAAAAACCAAAAAGATTTTTGCATGCGTTCGCTGAAAATTATGTCAATTATCTACATTTGAAGGGCTTGTACGTGTATATGTTTGGTCCTGACATTTACTTGTAAATGATCGGGTTAGCCATTCACCTGATAATGGAAAATAGTTGGGGCATTCGTTATGCGTTTTTAGATTGTTTTCTCGCTGAAAATTATGTCGGCTATTTAAGTTTGTGAAGCATGCTTGCATGTTTTGGTCCTGTTATTCATTTGTTGAATTGATAGAACAGCCATTTATTTATAGACTTAAGTTAACTGTGGCGATTAAATTTATCTCTATTTTGTTCTATGCTCCTCAAAATTTTGAGTTTTTGAAGCAAAAAGAGAAAATGATAGTACATTGACTATTTTGACTCCAAATCCAGCAAGAAGTAAGTTTAAAGGACTCTGTGTTTAATTGCATTGGTGCATTGGTAGGTCTTAAAACAAACAAGTAGAGTAAAGTATGTGATATAAACATAAAGAAACGCCGAATTGAAAGGGGTGTTAGTCTCTAAAGTATCGGTGAGGATGGAAGAAATGTAATAACCTGTCATACTCAAGCCTTATACTTGTTTGATCAACCAAAAATAAAATAAAGCAAATAACAAGCTTTGAGGTTCTGGACACTGTGAGTCTTTATGCGGCTTAATCATCTGAGTATTCATATGCATGAATATTTCATTCGCTTTTAGAGCAAACCCAAAGTCATTAAATTTGATCACTGCTGTATTTCGTACAAATTTCCAAATTACTGACTTGATCAAAATCCGCTGTTAGTCATACATTGTTCCTCCCTTACGCGCGTCTTAATACCATTAAGAAACGGACCCCAGGAGATACAATGTATGTAAGCCGACAGACGGACTCGTGCATATTCACTCATAGTAACAGAAAATCAATGCATTGCTCATAAATTTCTACAAAAAAAATTTTTGATCAACAATATAATGGTTTAAGTCAAGTTGGGGTGATATGGAAAAAATCAAATTAAGCTTGAATCGAGATTAGAGGCTGATAGTTTCTGATATTCTGTGCTCTAATTGAACCAATTAATCATATCACAAAAACACTTGAAAGTTTGTTATTATAATTAAGTGGACAACAATACCAATGACTAACTTAACGCCAGTTATAATATCGCTGAAATATAAAACTGTAATGGAAGGGCAATTTGATCAATATGATTCTCTGCTCAGACTAAACAAAAATACCAAAATATGTTCTGATTTAGAAATACATATAAAACAAAAAGATTTTATATTTTTTATTTCGGATTCTTTTCATTAAAATACATTCTTTATGTAATACAAAATACCAAAAATATTTTTCTTTTCGTTTTACTTACTATTAAAATAATTTAGTTACCGGTTTCAAAAAGTGAAACGGTTTTTAAAGTATTTGATTATCGGGATAAAGGTCCTCGGTAATTTTTTTAAAATTAATTTAATTTTTTTAATTCTTTAATTTATTTTATTTAATTCATTTAATTAGTTATTTATTCTTTTAAAATTAAATAATGTTTAATTCGTTATTTATGGATAACGAATTAGGGTATCCTTTAACGAACTACAGTCTAGTTCGTGTCTCTAATTCGCTTCCGCACTCTGTAACAAAATACGTCCAATTCGTTATGCATATTTAACGAATCAAGACACGATTTGAATTTTAATTTGTTATTCATGTTTAACGAATCAAGACACGATTTGAATTTTATTTCGTTATACATGTTTAACGAATTAAGACACGATTTGAATTTTGATTCGTTATGCCACATATTCAAATAAGGTGAGCGAATCAGCTGATTCGTTATTTAAATCTCTAACGAATATGTTTGATTCGTACATAGGGTACATTGGGAAGCGTGTAATAGTATAAAAGACAGGTTACACGAACCGTCCTTCACTATTCACCTTCTTCCTTATACCTAAAGAAACCCTGTTCAAATTTTTCTCTGATTTTTCGACCTTCGAGTTTTGAACTTTTGAATACATCAGTGTGTTACTAAGGTATAGATGATCACTTCCATGTGATTTTCGTCAAAAATGACTTTGTCTTGATAGGCTAATTATGTAAGTTTTGTTATAAGGGTTTTATGAGTTTTAAAACTCTGATTTATCTATGCTATACTATGTTGATATGGTTTATGTATAGTTCATTGTAATCGGAATGCGATTCCGAGACCCTTGGTAGACTTTAATCAATGTTTTGATTCTTGTTTGCCGGGTCGATTGAATGTTTATGTTTTCGGGGGGGGGGGGGGTTTATGCACTGTTAAAACTTTGAGTAAACTTAATTTATTTCATGGTGTTGAGCCTCAATTTCAACATCGTGTGCTTCGCATTGTATTTCCGAGATCACTACGCCTGTTGATTCGGTTATCCAACGAGGATTATAGATTAATTGATACTGGGCTCATGTTGTTGACGTTCAGTGTTTTTAATCTAATTTTGACTTAGACTATGAGAGTCAAAGATCAAGTCATTATTAACCATTCGTTGTTTTTAGCGAATTGGAACTATTTAGTGTCCAATTCGTTAATAAATTACACGAACTAGTTTGGCGGATAAGTTAATCAATGAATCAGATTTGAATTCGTTAAATCATAATGAACTGGATTCTAGTTCGTTCTTTTGAATAGTAATTCGCTAAGTCTATTTCGTTAACTATTTACCTGATAGCTAATCAATTGATTCGTTACATATTTGTAACGAATCAGATTGATAATCAAACGAATGACATTTCCATTTTAATTATTTAAATAAATTTACTAATCATTGTAACTAATAAATTATTCCAACCGTCTAGCCGCTAATACGATACATCGATTACACACAAAATTAAATACACCATCTACTGTTCCTCCAACACTGTCAATGAGGCCTCCTCCACCTAGTGATCTCTCATTTATGAGAATTACAAGGCCTCAAGGACCAATCCAGCCTGTTCATCCATCTTTGTATGCTATGCCACCGAACCGTTAGACAGACATGCTTTTGTATCTTCTTCATTTGTATGAAAACCAAATGTCTGCTGACCGTATGAATCAAGAACGATTGATGGAGAACCAGAATAAGCTTATTAGTTATGTTTCTTTCTGTCAAAAAGAAACAAAAGCCCTACGTGAGATTGTTGAGGTTCAGGGGGTGAAACTTAAAGAACAAGAGGATCTGATCTTGCAATTGACTTGCAAAGATGATGCTTTAAAGAAGATCAACAATGATGAGGAAGATCCTGATGAGTCTGGTGCTGGTGGTG
This sequence comes from Bidens hawaiensis, assembly GCF_021521415.1. Taxonomy (NCBI): domain Eukaryota; kingdom Viridiplantae; phylum Streptophyta; class Magnoliopsida; order Asterales; family Asteraceae; genus Bidens; species Bidens hawaiensis. Next base: position 108,842 of record NW_027493961.1, on the reverse strand, counting down.
AGCCTAAACAAACTCAAGACCAACTTCTAGTGCGGGTACGAGTTCTGTGGATGATTCGAACAAGTAGGTCATTTTTTATCATGACCATTCAGCTGCCATACCAATTGAGATGATTAAGGCTGATACGGTTATATTTGTGGATGATAAGGGGGTGATTAGAAGTATGGTAAATGCAGATGAGATAGCAGTGGGGCAGTTTGTTGACAAGTTACTGACACGAGAGCAGATTGCGATCTTGCTTGGTCTGAATGAAGAAGAGATGACCGTGTTAGAGACTGAGCCTGATGCTGAGGTAATCAATGATGACTAGATCCTAAATGATCCTATGGTGGAGTTGAGGACGGATTTTATTTATGAGGATGAGGAAATTGAGGTGGAAGATGTGACTGCTGAGGAGTATCCTGACTTGTTTCAACACACAAATGTTGATCAAGGTGCTCCAGTGTTTAATGAGAAGATTGTAAAGAAGTAGAAGACCATCTTGAGAAGAATTCTAAGGGCAAAAATGTATATTCTGTTTCGCTTCTCGACCCGTCTCTTGAAGAGATTAACAGTTGGTTCAGACACAAGCAAGCAAGTAAGATTATCAAAGCATTCAGATTTGTTTATCAAGAACAGAAAGATGAAGCTATTGCACGAGCCAAGGCCAATCAGAAGACTTCATTTAAGGCCGTGTCAAAGGTGCAAGGTAATATTATTTCTTGGATGTTTGAGTCTGATCTTAAAGTATGCATTGTCAAATGGGAGAAAGGCGTCCAGTACTACGAAAGGATGTTTGATGTTCTTTCATTACCAATATGGGACGCACGTACTCTGGCGTACCGTCCATTCATTAATGGAGGTGGGAATAAACATGCAAGTTGGTTTCACCAACATCTGCTGTTTGAAGTAAACCATGGGTTCAAATTTTTTAAACCACAGATTCCCATCCGTAAGCGTCTCAATGAGATTGACCCAAGGACTGGTTGGAAGAAGTTGGTTCTTAAAGTAAAGTCCCCAAAGACGATGAAGCGGGTGCCAGTGAAGACGTTGAACCAACACATGCATCTATCCTTCAACCGCTGGTACTATGATAATCGTACTGGCGAGGCCGTCATTGTTCTTAGTACAGGGTTGAAGACGGAGCTGATAAAGATCATTGACCCGATGTGGTTGGTGAATTTAACCGAGACCGACAATGATGTGCTACACAAGAACATGATTTTGTTTGAGCGCAATGAAGACTATGACCTGGCTATGCAATTCCAACGCGTTGTGCGTGTTTGTTATGAAAACGGAATTCATTGTTGCAGAGACTGGCAGTCCGAGCGCTTCAAATAAGTTAAAGACAAAGAGATCAAGACGAGAGGGTGTCTGTTAGTGCACGGTTTTGCGTCTCGAGTCTTTATACTTATATTTAACGTATTTGACGTTTTGTTTAATGTAATAAAATATTATTGTTTAAGTTAGTTAGTTAAAGTATTAGTCTAGTTCGCTAAGGATGTTTAGCGAACTAGAGTTAAGTTAAGATCTCCCTGATTCGTTAAGGATGTTTAACGAATCAGGAGATGATTCGTTAGTTTATTTATATGTTTATGTTTGTAACGAAGTAGTGTCTAGTTCGCTAGGGAATGTTAGCGAACTAGACCTTTCTTCTATTTATAGGTGAACACTATTCACGTTTAATTTAAGTTTTTGAGATAATTATCGAACCTCTATGCAAACTCTCTCTCAATTCTTCATACTGATATACAATCAATACATAGTAATATATATATATATATATAACGTATTAACGATAGATCTATAGCAATCATGAACTAGATCCTAATATTGATTAACTTACATACGATTCAGATCTACGATCTGTATTAAGTTAGGATATTCAACGAGATCAAACAAAACCGAACTCTTGATTTAAACCCGTCTCGTTTCTATTTAATATTGGTTTAGTTATTTAAAAGCCCAATAAAATAATATTATTTTATTTTAATTATCAATTAAGTATGAGTCCCTAATCTTTATCAAATTAACCGGTAACCTGATTAACAACCGAACCTTCTCGTTCAATGTTTCAAATGTAGTTTCAACTAAAGTTCAAGTTCATTAATATATTATTTATTCTTTTTCAATTAGCTTTCAAGTCGGATTCGTTCGTTTCTTCGCAAGCTTTCTATATTTCGATCATTTATTATTTATCGATTCGTCAATCAAGGTGAGTACTTTCATACCCTGTTTTCTATCTTTTATTTTGGGGGTGACATTTCATCTTATCTAAACTAAATGTTTTATACTTGGTTCTTAAACCACAAACGTTATTGTATCATTTACTTGAATAATAGCTCGATTTGGTGTTCTATGCTTAAATGTCTATGTGTTTATCGCTTTTGGATGGTGGAACTATAAATGCTAGACCATTTGGCAACCCCTTATGGCAAGGTGTCGCTAACGTAATGCAATTAACGATAACTATAAAATCCTAGACTATTTGGCATCCCCTTATAGCTAGGTGTCGCTAACTTGTTTAGCGATAACTATTTTATCCAAGTTTATAGCTTTTATTTATTGTTTCGTATACTAGTTTTGTGGCTTTTCCTTACTATATACTATATGCTCAAACTTATGAATTGCTTACTAACCTTTGTGTTGACAAACTTTATTTTATGAAATGTTACAGGTTTGACTCTAGTTGACTCAAGAACCTGACGAAAAACATTACCAAGTCTATTAGGATATTAGTAAAATGAACAATATATTTGTTTATTTGTGTTCTACTTGTTTGTGTGACCAAGATGTGTTGTTTATTGATTTATGAAACAAATGAGTTGATTAAATATTGTCACTTTAATAGTTTCTTGTATTTTTGGGCAATCCGTTGCATCCCGGCATGTTCCGCTGCCTTTGGTCGGGGTGTGACACACACCTCTTCGTCTAAAGTGCCGTTAAGGAAAGCGGTTTTCACGTCCATCTGATGCAGCTTTAAATCAAAATGAGCTACTAGGGCCATAACGATCCTTAATGTATCTTTTCTAGAGACATGTGAAAAAGTCTCTTGATAGTCAATTCCCTCTTTCTGAGTGTAGCCATTTGCAACCAATCTCGCTTTATAGCGTTCAACGCTCCCATTTGGATCAAGTTTTGTTTTGAACACCTATTTACATCCTACAGGTTTGACACCTTTGGGCAATTCTACCAAATCCCAAACGTCATTTTTCTCATGGAGTCAAGCTCATCAATTATCGCTTTATTCCGTTCAGAAGACTGATCACTGCTCATGGCTTCATTATAAGAGATAGGATCATTAAGCTTTCCGGCATCAGCTTCATTTAGGTAGGTGGCATAATCATCAAAGTTAGTAGGTCTTCTAGACCTGGATGACCTCCTGAGTTGATTAGCGGGTTCAGCGCTGTCTTGGTTTTGAGTGTTTGTTGTGCCTTCATTTTCTGTTATAACGGGTTCTGAGTGTGGATAAGGTGGTGGAGAAGGTTCAATTACATGGGGTACCAGAGGAATAACCGTAGTTACAATAATCGACGAGTCTCCCCCCCCCCCCCCCCCGCATCTTGTATTTCTTGCAATTCTTCATAAAGGTTAGTACTGCTCTCACTGATCTTGTAATCCTCCACGAACACGAGACGCTTGGTTTCTACAATACGAGTGACATGGGAAGGATAATAGAAACGATAACCTTTTGAATTTTCAGGATACCCGATTAAGAAGCAGGTAACAGTTTTAGGGTCATGTTTCTTTAGGAAAGGGTTATAAAGTTTTGCTTCAGCAACACAACCCTATACTTTCATATAATTAAAACTCGGTTTCCTTCATGTCCAAGTTCATAAGAAGTTTTAAGGAAAGACTTAGAAGGAACTATATTGAGTATATGAACGGCTGCTTTTAAGGCCTCAGTCCAGATAAATAGAGGTAAATTAGTGTTGGCTAACATGTTGCGTACCATTTCCATATGGGTTCGATTTCTCCGTTCGGCGACACCATTTTGTTGAGGAGTACATGGCATGGTATATTGGTTCACGATCCCGTGGCCCTTATAAAACTCATAAAATAGACCAGGCCCAAAACTCATAAAATAGACCAGGGGCCTGACCCATTTATTTAAGTAATAAATAACCATTCTTAAATAATAAAGAAAAGAAAAGAATACGTTTCTTAGAGAAGAAGAAACGTAAGGTTTTTATGAAATAAACTAAAGGTTTATAATATAAATTAAAAGAAAGACTTTTACTTTATAAAAGAAGAGAATACTTTTTAACTAAAGGTTTTAAGGTAAAGAAAGGAGATTTGAACTAAAGGTTCACATAATCGAGGTAAAGATTATAAAAGACTAAAGGTCTTAAGCCGGATTGTATATCCGAATAACAAATTGTTATACTCTTACTATAGGTGCGAGATAGTGGGAAAGACCCTCGGACGGTGTTTGAAGCGATCCAAATCAAAAAGGTGAATGCGCCCCAACTTTATAAACTTATTTTAAAACAAGTCAAACATGTTAATTGAAAAGATTTACATGAGACTAAGTGTCTCTAAAACATTTATAAACAAAGGGTATAAACACTAGCCTCAGGCTATCACGTACGTTTGTCTGGATCCTTACATATGTGATGGGTACATCACCCCTGGTCACAATTACGCTGCCTGCGGGGAGTATGACCTTGTGTATACGTTTAGGCACTCAACTAGTCGAACGCTGCGGTGTTTGCTGGGGTATCAAGTGTAGAGACTCGAGTTTATGAATTGTGTTGTTTTAACTTGGTTATTCCTAAGCCACGATGGGCCGAGACCTACGTAGTCTCGAGGGGTAATCAATTAAAAGAAAATATTTTTAGCGTCAACATATTCACCAACATTCGTTGCTGACGTATTTTCTAACATTTTGCAGGTGATCAAGGTTAGGGCTTGGAAATGACGAAGTACTCAAGATATCCGATGGCTCGGATCTTTTTGTTAAACTTGATATAATATTAATGGTGGTTTTGTAAACTAAAACAAGTAATCTTTGAAACATTATATTTAAATCCCGTCGTTTGTGTATGTAAATATTATATTTAAATCCACATGTTTATAAAAGACTTCCGCTAGTAAACCGTAACTCTGATTTATTTACAAATGTGGTACCAATATATGTGTCATACACCTAGGCCGCGGTTTGGGATTTGACAATGGGCCATGTCGTTCTTCATCATAATGTGCCCACGAATACCATTCCTTCCATCATACTTAGTAGTCACCAACTTGAGTATAAGAGTACTAGCATGTGCCTTAGACGTTCCTTTGAATTGTTCCTCCACAGAAGCCAGATAGGTTTTAGCATTTTCAGAGTCATGAATGGATCCTCTTATGGGCACGCTAATGGTGTTTTCATAAGTATGAGAGACATGCGGTTACATCTCTTCCATTTTTCAAACAATAAGTGCTGAGCAGGAGTGCTTTCAGCGGTTAGTGCTGGAGGTTCATCCTCATTTAAAGCAAAGTCGAAATCCAGGAAGGCGAGATTAAGCATAACTGAGTCCTTCCAGGCAGCAAAGTTATCTCCAGTTAATGATGTGATTCCACCATTCGGAGTTGTTATTGGAATTTATATGAGAATGTTAAGATACTAAACTTGAAGAAACTTAGAGTGAACTTGGGGGAATTAAAACTAATGCTGGCATAAATAAGAACCATTTAAATTATGAAGTTGTGATAAAAATTTCCATTATTAACATCAAAATAATAGATTAATATAATTAATAAAATTCTACTTAAATAAAAGATAAAATACCTTTGGGCAGAATTAAATTTTCTTCAAGTATATGTGCAAACCAATTGTAACACATCACCTTTGGGCAGAAGTGAGACAACCATTTGAATAATGCACGAGTTAGTTTTGCGTTGTTATAGATGTATTGCATCACCTTTAGGCAGAAGTGATACATTTAAATCATGATTAAGCTAAACTAACACAACTTGTATTTAGACTGGAATGATATGTTATATGTATCACATCACCTTTGGGCAGAAGTGTACATCATCATTCATTCAAGTTAAGCTTTTTATATGATTTGTAAAATTAATTAATATGTATGTTTATATTTTAAGTATTTACAAAACATTGGTTTAGTTAATAGCAAACCAACTATTCGCGCGGATAAAAAAAAAATTTAGTCTCGGGAATTTTAGTTTTCTGGTTTGATGCATTTTCGGGTTTTAGTGTTATCGGAAACTCAATCTTTTCTGAAAATTATTTTAACCGTAAACACATACACCCATAAGTTGATGAACAGCTACTTGATAATGATTGATTTGAGTTCTTAGGGACTGTTTTTTTATCCAAGATTTGATTATTTTCAAAATAATTTCTTTATTAAGTTTATAAATTCAAGATATATATTGGTCTAAATCTTAATCAAAAATTTAGTAAAACATCATAACAATCCAGATCTTGAACCAGATTATATTAAATTTTTGAAAAACTGTGATGAACACGAAGATCATTAATTTATCAGATTTCGAAAGCTCTCAGTTTATATAAGATACGAGTTTTAAAACCGAAAAATTGTTAGGGTTTCTTATATTCGGATTTTAATAATAATAAAAAAATAAAACGAATTAATAAGACACCGAAAATTGTTAGGGTTTTTCAGGTTTTAGTCCATGTCTTCCGTTTTAGATCCTGAGTTAATGGAAAACATGAAGAACTAATTAATCAATATCGCTCTTGATACCACATGTTGATTAGTTCTTCATGTATGTAATAGAAAACATGAATATTATGATAAACCTACAACTAAAACATACAAGTCACAGCAGAGAGAGAAGCCACGGCTGATGAGAAAGATCCAGACGACATGATACTCAGCTTGATCAAGTTCCCCTTTAGGATGTATATTAGTGATGGGGATTAGGGTTCTTGAGAAACCGAATAATATATATAGAGAGAGGGTCACGAAATTATCATGTGATATTTAGGATTATGTTGTATGATGTTAATTAGCCTCTCCATATATTTCTATACACCAAAAGGGAAATCCTTGATTAGCAAAAAAGAGTAATCTAGTCTATCAACAATTACCTAGCTAATATAATGGTATAATTAATTAACTTTAATCTCTTATAATATAAAATGAGCACGAGGGCCATACGTAAATATATATATCCATATATTTATTCTTACACTTTGTTATTTTTGAGAGTAAGAGTTTTTGATAGTCCTTACACAGATCAACAAGATTAACAAAAGTTGTAACACTACACATATCAGTGATGTTAGACAACAAGAAGAAGCTGAGGAAACAAGGGAAGAACTAGATGTGGAATTACAAACATAATCCTACTAGATAACAAGGAGGAACATAAGATCTTGTAGATCTTCGGATTAAAATACGAGGAAGAAGACGAAGGAACAACAACAAACGTTTGAAGAATCAAACATTTGATAGATATTATTAAGAGTTGGCAAATGAAAGAAGGATTATAAAATTGTTAGGAAGGAAAAATATGTCAACGAAAAGTGAAACCACTGCCATATGAGTGACTAACTAACAAGCATAGAAGCTTGTGGTCGTGGTTAAGTGGTTGAAATTTGTCTTGTCATTGTGTAGAAGCTGAAGCATAACATAATCATCTAAAAGTTCTTAGATGAATATAAGATTGACTTGCCATAAAGAATTTCATAAGGAGTTTTGTTTTGATGAATTCTTTGTGGGAAATATATTATTCAAGTGTGTGGTAGTAAGACCACCCGTAGTGGTGGCGGTATGCCGGTGTTTTCATCCAAAACGCCGGAGGCACCCCCCCCCCCCCCCCCCCGCGTTTTGGGTTTGAGGTTTTGTGTAGGCGTTTTGTTTACAACACTTTATGGGCACAAATTTTTAAAAATATAACCGTTACATTCAACCGTTTGATAAAAATATTACTTTTTATTTATTTTATACCCAAATCTTCTATAAAACAAACTCAAACTTAAATTTTTATAGGCACTTTATCTACTAATTCTCTGTAAAACACACTCAAATATAGATTTTCTGTGACATTTGTCAAATTCAAGACTCGATTGTATTCGTATTTGTATTGTTTTATGTTGTAAACCGACCCGTTTTGTAAATCGAAACTCATGATATATAAAATATTGTATTTTATGTTACCAAGTCATCCTCCTTGGTTCAATTTGAAAAACCCCTTTTACGGATTCGAAAACGGCTTTAAAACGAGCAAATTACATTAAAAACGAACTTCCAGACGCATAACGAACCACACTAGACGAGCTGGACCAGCCCCTTGGACACGCCGCGCCGTGCAACCAAGGGAAAGGGCGAGGTCACGCGTGGCGGCCACAGGTCTGCACATATTTTCGTGTCTTTCTTGTTGTTTTGTGCTTTGCTTGTTTGTTTAACCAACCTATTTGCATATAAACATAAAAGAGAACCTTGCAAACCCTTACCCTATATATACACACCCATCTTCTTCATTTTACACTTGCTCATACTCCAAATTCTGTCTCAAACTCCATAGATTCAAGGTTGTTTGTTTATGTGTTCTTGAATGTTTGACTTCTAAAAGTCAAACTGAGTTTAATATTTCTTTCTAATTTGTTTATCTAACCTTACTAACACTTGAATATGGTGGTACACCTCTTGTTACCTTTGGTAGTTGCTTCTCCGGCTCCGGTCGGTGAGGTTTCGGACCTCGTAAGGCAAGGCTTCATGGAGAACTTCGTGTTTTTGATATATATATATATATATATATATATATATATATATATATATATAACTTATTAATGCATACTAACCATGCTTAACTTCTGCTCATTTTAGTTTATTTACAAGTTCCATGGTTATGAGTTTGAGAGTCTATGCTTCGGTTTAACCGTAGATAGCTCAAAACTTTAAACCGAACTTTTGCTTACTAGTTTTGTTAAAATAGTTGTTTAAACATGTTTACTGTTAGATTTGAGTTTCTAAAATCATTTTTACAAGTTCTTTGATATTGGGGATGTGGAAACCATCTATGAACTTATTGGGAGATGGAAACCGAACCAAAACCGAACTTTTGTTTAAAGACTTTATTGTTAACTTTTTGGTTGTAAAACTTAAGTTTCCTCAATAATAAATTATTATACAAGTTGTTGGATATTTGGGTATGTGGAAACCATCAATGAACTATTTGTGAGATGGAAACCGAACCAAACCTAACTAAACCGACTTTTACTCGCTTAAGACACACAAGTGTGTTTTTAGCTATCAAGACTTGTATATTTCTCTAAAAATAGTTTACAAACTGATTTTAATTATTTTCCTAAGTACTTGGAAATGTTGGATCCAACTTGATCTCATAACAAAGTTTGGACCGACAAAACCGAACACTCGCTTAACGTGCGTTGTTAGTTCTAAAACAATAGAACTACATACTTGGTTAAGTGTTATTATATTTTAATGAGTTATCTAATAACAATTAATATTTTGGAAAGTTGACTTTGGGTTTGACCATTTGTCAACCCGAACACTCGTTAAAGACCTGTTTTAGTATCTTTGTCCCAAAGTACATAGGTTAAGTAAATAATAAGGTTAGATACTTTAACCCGGTTTCGAGCAAACTTACATTTTAAGGGGTTATTATTATAAATTCTTTTATAGTTACATTTTAAACCCTTACTTTAGTTATTTACACTCTTGTATTCTATTTTAAAGAATTTCCAAAACAACCTTCCTAATTCAAGGCTTTTATTTTTATTTAGGCATTGCTCGTTAATCTCCATCCACCCGGTTATTCATCTTTTGCCGATCAAGTTTTATACTTGAACGTGAGTACTTTCATACCCCATTTTCTATCTTTTACTTTGGGGGTGACATTTCATCTTATCTAAACTAAATGTTTTATACTTGGTTCTTAAACCACAAACGTTGTTGTATACTTTACTTAAATACTTGCTCAATTTAGTGTTCTATGATTATATGCTTATGTGTTTATCGCTTTTGGTTGGTTGATCAATAAATCCTAGACTACTTGGCATCCCCTTGTAGCAAGGTGTCGTTAACGTAATGCAACTAACGATAACTATTAAATCCTAGAATATTTGGCATCCCTTTATAGTTAGGTGTCGCTAACGTATTAGTGATTTTATCCAAGTTATTGCTTTTATTTATTGTTTCGTATACGAGTTTTGTGGCTCTTTCTTATTATATATCTATATGCTCAAACTTATGAATTGCTCACCAACCTTTGTGTTGATAAACTTTATTTTATGAATGTTACATGTTTACATCTTGGTTGATTATAGAGATTGTGGAGAAAACGTCACAAATACCTTTAGGATATTAGCAAAAATGAACTATATTTATTTGTTATATTTTGTTATGTTTAACTTATGAACAAGTTTGTTATGTGACATTTTCGGTGTTGTGAAATGAAATGAGTTTGTTAAATATTGTCGCCTTAATTAGTGTCATGTGCTTATGGGCAATCGTTACACCTCGGCATGTTCCGCCGCCTTTGGTCGGGGTGTGACATTTTCGATCACCAACCAATATGTTTCCATACAACAACCAAACGCTCGGTTTTGCTGCATACGTTCGACAAGGCAATGCAAACAATCCTGACCCAAATTATCCACAACCAACCCCATCTACAATCCCGATGCCAATAATCCTGACCCCTCAAACCCCTTTTTCGTTCGACCCGTAAATGGCCGCGTACATACAATATCTATATTCCGGAGCCCCTAACCCAAATATGGTGCCCGGTTTCCAAAACCCAACCAAGAATATGATGTCCGTTTCCGGTTCCCAACCCGAAGATGAGACGGTGCCGGAGACACAAATCAACCCGGAGCTACAACCCAGACCGAAGACTCGCAACGGTTCGAGCCAACGTGGAGGCGGGCGTGGGAGAAAACACGTAAAGAAATCCTCTGGCGAATCTCGAACTAAAAAGACCATTATACCGTGGAAACGTGACGAGTGTGAACTACTTGCTCAGGCGTGGTGCATGACATCGGAAGATCCCGAGTGTGGTAAGTTTTTAAATATATATATATATTTTTTAAAATTTCTTAGAACAGACATTGAACTTTAATATTTTTATTTTTTTTAGCAAACTTTCAAGCATAGGGCATATTTTGGAAAAAAATTAAACATTTGTTCCAGAACTTAGCGTCGGGAAAAAGATTCGATTTTGTCGGAATGGACCGATATAAACATCAAATGCATGGCTTACCATGCGGTTCACTCTCGGATGACTCAAACGTGGGGCAGCGACGTCCCTGAAGTGGAAACCATGGAAAGAGCGTTGGTAGAGTATCAACAGAAGTCGGGGAACTTCACTTACTTTAATTGTTGGAAAAAACCGACTGAGGTTTCACCCTAACTGGCCCCCCGTTAAGCCCGCCAGCACCAGAAGTTTTAGGCCTAACAAAAGGTCTAAAACATCATCTTTGAGTGATCCAGAAACGCCAAGGTCCGATGCTCGAAACGTCAACTTAAGCGATAATGAAGATGGGAATCCCTATGCGGATGTTGCCGAGATCCCTCGACCGGGGATAGAAGAAGCAATGGAAGGGGGAAAGGGGTCGCGTCGTTGTCGTCGTCAATGGGTTCGAATGCCGAAATGGATAGTCATTTCAAAGAAATGAACATTCGACTCAAAGGTATACAAAAACATAGAGCGCAACGTCTTCAAGTAAATTTGGACGCTGACGAAGTACTTAAAAGGAAGGTATTGGACCACGACATCGAGGTTATAACAAACAAGTTATCCAAAGACGACCCGAGAGTCCAATCTCTAAAAGCAATTCTGCAAAATAATTTTTTTGAAAAATACAACATTTATTGTTATTATTGTGTTTTTTTAATTTAACGTATTTTTTTTATTTTAATGTAGTTTTTATTTTTAAATTTAATGTATTTTTTTATTTTAATGTAGTTTTTTAAATTTATATTTAATTATTTAATGATCTATTATTTAAAATAACAAAAAAAATAAAATAATAGTGACTGGTCGCCACGTGGCGCAAAATGCCCGGGAGTGGAGAGTTATGACTACACCCTCTTTTTGCAAAAAATCAATCAATCAATCAATCATGCCCAGTAAAATCCCACCGACAGCAAAGCTATAAGTAGGGTCTGGTGAGGGTGGGATGTAGGCACACCGTATCTCTATCCAAAAGAATAAAGAGGTGGCTTCCAGAAAGACCCTCGGCTCTAAGTACATGTGTATGAAGCAAAATAAAGGAAATCAAAGTTTAACAGTTATATAAAAACTACTACTAATTATAATAATATTAATAATAATATCACAGTTTAACAGCTATATAAGCTAATAATAATTATAATAATAATAATATATGTAAGGGAAATACCATTATGGTATGTGACCTAAATAAGTTAAGTCTAAGCCCTAAGGTATTCAAATCTCTCTAAAAATCCTTAACTTTAATTCTACTTCTCCACGAATTCCTATCCTCAACCATGTCCTCGGAGAGGTTTAGGTCTATCAAATCATGCCTAATCCTCTCATCCCAAGTCAATTTCGGTCGTCCTCTACCCCTCCTCCCCTCTATAGTAATGTTTTCTACGGATCTAACTGGATTCGTCGTCTGTCTTCTCTTTACATGTCCAAACCACTCAATCTCCACTCTCTTATCTTGTCTGCTATGTTCGCCACCCCTAATCTCTCGCGAAACACAACGTTTCTTATTCGGTCTAGCCTTGTGTGCCCACACATCCAACGTAGCATTCTCATTTCTGCTACCTCCATCTTCCGCACTTGTGCCTTCTTGATGGCCCAACAATCTGTTCCATATAGCATTGCAGGTCTAACTGCCACCCTATAGAATTTTCCCTTTAGTTTAGTCGGGAAACTCTTGTCGCACAATATACCTGTGGCTGCTTTCCATCTACACCATCCTACCTGAACTCGGTGGGTCACATCACTGTCTAATTCCCCATCGCTCTGTACAAATGATCCTAAATACTTGAACTTCGTTACCTGCGGGATCACCTGCCCTTCAATTGTGATCTGTGTGTCTTCATTGTCGTTTATCCCACCAAAATCACAGTGGAGGTACTCCATCTTAGATCGGCTAATCTTTAAACCTTTTTGTCTCTAAGGTTTTTAACCTTTTTCTTTTTGCAAAAAAAAAAAAAAAAAAAAAAAAAAAAAAAAAAAAAAAACTAGACGCCACATGGCGTATAATGCCCAAGGGTGGAGCATTAGGCGACTCGGGGTGGTCCGTGATGGGTGCCCCATCATGCATGGTGGGGGTTTTGAACACCGCCACCAGTCCCCCCATAACTCGTGATGGGGGTGCGGCCGTGATGGCCATCACGTGTTGGGGTGTGGGGAATGTTACCGTTGATAACCGTTGGTGGGGGTAATAAAAAAAAATAAAAATTAAACAATATAAATAATCTACCATTTCAATCCAACTCAAAATCAAATCCATCTCAAAACACTCTCAATCTTCTACTACAAAAACCTATTTCTTCACACTTCAATTCAAAACAAAAAAATATGGAATTTCCGAGTAACTCGTTTCCGCTAGACACCGATAGCTCTTCGTCTTCGGGCGATGACATTGTTGAATGGTTCCTGTTGTTATATAACGAAATTAAGGCTCGAGCCGTCCAAAGAAAAAAATGGTGGATCGTTATCGTATACATGCCCATGAAGTGCTAATGAACGACTATTTTGTGGAGGAGCCTAAATATAATGAAGAGACGTTTAAGGATCGGTTTCGTTTGTCGAAATCTTTATTTTTATAGATTTTAGCCGACTCTGAAGCAAGCGAAGAATGGTTTCAAGAATCTTACGACGCGAGGGGCAAATGAAGTTTTACAGCGCTTCAAAAATGCACATCCATTATTCGTCAATTAGCGACAGGTAACCCACCCGACCAATTCGATGAATACTTACAAATGACTTAGAGAACTTCACGTGAATGTCTGCAATTTTTTTATAACGCGATTATTAAATTGTATGGAAAGGAGTTTCTACGAAAACCAGCAAGACACTAGATGGAATTTTCCAAGGATGCTCGGTAGCATCGATTGTACATATATCGAATGGGGGAATTGTCCACGGGATTTTCAAGGGGCGTATGTTAGGGGTGATATCAAACGACCGACCATCGCACTTGAAGCGGTTGCGTCAAATGATTTATGGATTTAGCATTCTTATTTTGGTGTTCCTGGTTCAAACAACGACATCACTGTTCTATACACATCACCATTGTTTCAAAGCGTAACAGATGGTACCGCACCCTTCTATCCGTATTTTGTCAACGGGAGATATTATAGACGTGGCTACTTTCTTGTCGATGGTATCTACCCGGCATGGTGTGTTTTTGTGAAAGCCTTTTCGTTTCCTGTCGAGGTCAATGAAAAGGCGTTCAAGAAGTTGCAAGAATCGGCAAGAAAAGATGTTAAGAGAGCTTTCGATGTCTTAAAGGGTAGAGGATGCATACTTAGTCGACCGATTCATGCAATTAAAAAAACCCATGATCTCTAGCTTAGTATATGCATGCATCATATTACACAATATATTAATAAAAGAATATGGACGTGCAATTTCTCCAAATTGGGTTCCGGGTCCTCCTACTCAAGTTCCCGTTCTTGAGAATGTGCAATTAGACTTGCGGGATGAAGATATTTACCATCGGTTGAGATATGATCTAGTTGAACTTGTAGGTTCTTTAGGTTTTGAATATCCGGATTCGGACGAGGAGTAGATTGTTTAATGTTACTTATTTTTTAATTATAATTATTAAGTTGTAATATGTTATAGTAATATTGTTTTAAATTTTTAAGTTGTAAAAAAAATAAAAAAAAAATAAACCCAAAGCATCACACCACCACCCCCACTAAAATTCCATCACTAGTGATGGAAAGTGGTGGGGTGAGGTGGCGCACCCCTATTGGGTGTTGCAAATGATGGGATTTGAACCACCCCCACCCCCTTATAGCTACACATGGTCTAAGTTCACAATCATCAAGACATGACCGTCATGAGTTATAAGTTGTAAACGCAATGGGTGAGGAGAATAAATAGTAACATCATGAGCATGAAAGTCAGACAAAAAATCCTTGACAAGCTTTCTTTAAGTCATGACAACCCATAAACAAATTTAAAAAATTCATCCGTAACTTTGCACTACTAGAAAACATGTCTCTTTCCTACAAACATTTCTTACAAAATTCCTAGGACAAGTAATTACAACATATTTCAAATGAATTTTCAACAAAAAAAAAATAACTCTAATTTTGCTGCAATATTGCAACAGAAACAATAGAATTTTTGTTGGAAAATTGTTGCTAACTTTCCAACAAAAAAAATATTTATCAACTGTTTCTTTTGTTTTTTTATGCTTGTATAAACTAATCCCAAATGAAAAACAAACCTGAAAATAGCTTTTCTAGATAAGTTGTAGGAAGTTTGCAACGGTATATATTTGTTACAATTTTGTAACAAAGTTGTTGGAAAACGGTTAAAAACAATTTACAAGCATATGTTTTCTAACACCACCTTTATGTTGGAAAGTGGGTTTTCCAACATATTTTCTACAAAATCAGTCGTATAGAAATGTCTAATTTTCTAGTAGTGTTGCTAACATCGAGATGTAGCTCCATCTATATCTTAGTTAATGCCCGAATCTATGGATAACAATGGTTGAACCATTCATAAATTGTCGATTTTAATATAATTGATTTGAATGGGATCACAATGTATTGATTGTCGTTCAAAACTTCAGAGAAAGGATATTTAACCATTTGGAATCACTCATCATAGCGTAATCGATGTTTTTAATTTATGTCGATTCCTTGTTATGTTTGAGAACGACCAATTGAAAGCAACCCCTAGGTAACTACTAATTCACAAACCTAGAGATAAAACTAAAGAGAGCCCACTTTAAAAAAATAAAATAAAATTTCTTTTTTCTAAAATAGGCTCCTAACCTTTATAGGAAGTTTATTAATAAAATCCATGTCCCTTGGTGTCATATTTATATATAAAAATGTATCTGAAAGCAAAGTTATTTCCTTATACCATATATGTCGTATGGTGAGGATGAGAGGGGGCTAAGCCCCGCCACCTTAGCTGTAACAACTCGGGTTTTCTAAATCTATACTACCGACCCATTTTCAGTTTCGGGAAAATTTAATTAATAAACGTCACTGTTTTGGTCAAAAATCAACGAAGGATAAAATAACCAAATTAGTTAGGTGAGTTTTATTGCTAACTTGATTGTAACGATTGTAATTCTGTTTCAAACACAAACACATATATTTATACGAGGAAAAGCCCTTAATCTTTTAGAGGATCGCCGGCTTAAAAACCTCGGGTGATGAAAATGGTCTATCACCAATTTATTAAACAAAGAATCGGGTTACAAATGTTGGAGATTATGATCAAAGATTACAAGAATGCTAAGTGTGTGTGATCTGCTAGCTTGCTCTGCGAATGAGTGTGTCTATGTAATGTGTGACCTAATTAATCATAATCTCGTTTATAAACAAAAATAACAACTAACAACTACTCCTATAAATCCACCACCCTTCCACTAACCCCTTCAACGTCTTTTGACCATGTGCTAGGATTCTTCAGTAGCGAATTATGAGGTGGACTTGGTCATAGAGCCGTTATACCTATCAAACACAATACCACTCAAACACAACTATTAGTAAACAGATAATACCGAGGATCCTTGATCCTTCATAACCTGGAATATATCTCAAATATAATTGATCCATAAGTCACTTAAGGATAGGGGATCCTCAGTATAAATTCTATACCCTAACAATTTTCCCAAAAATGGCGGGTGTTTATGCAATACAGCTGTCATTTTGAAATTTAAAAACCCTACAAAAGATAGAACGATTAGACTGGTGTCAGATATCATTATTATCGTAAACCATTATTATCAAATCTAGCCGCCTATATATGCGATCATCCCACTCCTTTTATAACCACACAATCCGACAGCCAAACAGGTATCCTCTTTCCTTCATCTCTCATTTTCTTAGAATAATATTTTACTCTAAAATCATGTCGACTGCTTCCTCTTCTTCTCCCGAACATTCCAACCAGACTGAGCTATCGGAAATGCAATCACAGAACCTTATTACAAATCCATCCACGGAGATATGTAAGTTTACAGATCCCGAAATAGATTAAATCCGGCCACTGTTTCCTCCGGAAACCGTTTTCCGACCGTTCGATTCCTTAATCAAGTGTGACACCTATTCAAAGACCTGGGTCTGTTTCCCCGTCTGTCCTTTTCTTATCGGCTACACGTATCCGTTCCCTTCCTTTACCCAGAGTTTCATTGATTCCACTGGAATATCTTATATCCAAGCCATGCCCATGATTTGGAGGGTTTTGCGTACTGTTGAAAGAATTATAAAGGAAGAGAAGATTGATTTCAGCATCCAAGAGTTGTCACATCTCTATACCCTAACCACTCATTGCTCAACCCGATTTATCTTGAAGTTCAAACCCCGACAGCCTAATCCGATTTAAAAAGTGACCCAGAACCGTTCCTTTTGGAGGAATCGGTTCTTTTTCATTAAAAGAAGCTCCATCACCAGTGGGGTCTATTTACCTTTAAAATTGGTGAAAAAGGGTAGGATCATAGATCCTTGGAAAATGGATGATTTAGGATAACTGATCATTCTTTTAATTATTTTTCCTTGTTTATTCTTCCTTGCAGTAGACAACTTCACTTCTTTGGCTAATTTATCTGGAACAAAGGAGAAAGCAAAAAGGTTTCTTGGCCTGGATTCCGAAGTCTGTACTTTCAAGGCCATGTTCATTGAGGATTTTTGTGAAATTTCTTCAGAATCCACCAGCATGTTAAGTAAGACTTAAATTTGTATAATAAATTAATTGAATTAGAAAACTTATTTGTTTCTTGTGTTTTACAGGTGCTCAAAGGTGTTGTGACCCGTATCAATAATCAATAACAATAAACAGATCTTAGATCCGAATCTATACTATCAATACGTTTATAGATCTAGCTCATAATTAACCTTGATTTAATGTTATGTATGTGTAATTACTTTAATGTGAAGCTTGAGAGAGAGAGTAAATACTTTAAAACTTTTCTGTATATGGTTATTTCTCTCAAAAAACTCTTTATTACAAGTGAACAGTTGTTCACTATATATATAGAAGGCGACCTGGTTCGCTAACATCCCCTAGCGAACCAGCTTTCCCTTCGTTACATAACTTAACTTAACGAACCACCCCCATATTCGTTAACATCCCCTAACGAATCAGGAGGGAATACATTATAATGTCTTAGTTCGCTAACATCCCTAGCGAACTAGACTTAACCTTAACGAACTAGTCTTAGTTCGCTAACATCCCTAGCGAACTAGACTTAAACTTAACGAACTAGTTCAAAATAAACATTAAATATTACATTAATTGATAAATAAACATTAACGATAAATACAAAGACTCCAGACGCAAAACCGTGCACTAACAGACACCCCCTCGTCTTGAGCTCTTTGTCTTTAACTTATTTAAAGCGCTTGGACTGCCAGTCTCTGCAACTATGAATTCCATGTTCGTGACACACACGAACGACTCGTTGGAATTGCATAGTCAGGTCGTAATCTTCTTGGCGTTCAAACAAAATCTGTTTCCTGTATAGCACGTCGTTGTCTGTCTCTGATAAATTAAACAACCACATCGGGTCGATTATCTTGATGAGCTCGGTCTGCAGTCCTCGACCACGAACAATAACGGCCTCGCCAGTATGATTGTCATAGTACCAACGGTTGAAAGACAGATAAATATCTTGAGGCATTGTCTTCACAGGAACCTTTTTCATCGTCTTTGGCGGCTTCACTTTCAAGACAAGTTTCTTCCAGCCGGTCCTTGGATCAATCTCCTCAATGCGCTTACGTCTTGGAACCTGGGGCTTGAAGAATTTGAAGCCATGATTGACCTCTAACAGTAAGTGTTGATGAAACCACTCAGCCGTTCGGTGATTCCCACGATTGATAAATGGACGTCTCGCGAGGGTACGTACATCCCAACGCGGTAAAGTTAAAACATCCATTATCCTCTCGTAATACTGGACACCTTTTTCCCACTTGACTATACATACCTTAAGGTCTGAATCATGGAGCCAGGAGACAATATCACCATGCACCTTAGAAACAGTCTTGAAGGTAGTCACCTGATTCGCCTCAATCTAAGCAGCAGCAGTATCTTTTCTTTCTTGATCTACATACCGATAAGCACTTATAATCTTACCCACTTTCTGGCGTTTGAACCATCTTTCAATGTCATCATCAGTCACTTCTTTGAGTGAGGGAACTGTTCGCTGCACAATCTTCTCCAGTTCATCCTCAGTCTCTTTAATTACGTCTTCATGAAATACTGGAGCACCTTGATCAACGTTTGCGTGTTGATACAAGTCCGGGTACTCTTCAGCTGTCACATCCTTCTTCTAGATCTCCTCGTTCTCATAAATAAAATCCGTATCCATAAATAACGGATCAACTTCCATTTCATCCTCATTGATCACTTCGACATCGGGCTCAGTCTCTAAAGTAGTCAACTGATCGTCATTCAGCCCAAGCAGAATCGAAATCTGCTCCCGTGTCAAAGATCTAACCACAAACTCACCGACCTCTATCTCATCTCTGTTCACCACACTTCTAACCACTCCTGACCCATCAATAAATATCATCGTGTTAGCCTTAATCATTTCAATTGGCTTGGAAGCTGTTGGATCTTGATAGATAATTATCTGCTTGTTCGAATCATCAGCGCCACTAACACCTGCACCAGAGGATAAACCATGTGATTGTTTAGGCTCACCTCCTGAATCAGATTCGTCAGGATCATCATCGACATTTTGGAGTTTCTTGAGGGCATCTTCTTTACAAGTTAATTGTAAAATTAACTCTTCTTGTTCCTTTAATTTCACCCCCTGAGACTCAACAATCGTACGTAACGACTTAGTCTCCTCTGACAGAAAGAAATATAACTCATCATTTTTCGTTGATTCTCCATGAGTCGTTCTTGAGTTTGTCGATCAGCTGCCATTTGATTTTCATATAAATGTAGCAGATTTAGCAGCATTTCAGTTTGACGACCTGGTGGCAAGTTGTATACGGATGGATGAACAGGTTGAACAGGTCCGTAAGGCCGAGTAATCCTCATAAAAGATACATCACTAGGCGGAGGTGGAGGAAGAGTAGTTGTTGGCAGAGGAGGAGGTCTCATTGATGTGGTGGAAGATATTGTAGAGAACACAGCAGGAGGCCTCGGTATCTCGGTCAACGCCATTTGAGGAATAAGACCGAGCCTCTCATATGACACCATCGTCTTGTCAAGGTGAGCATCGGAGTGCTAGTAGTTAGCGGCACCGCCGAGCTTTGAGTAGTTGATTGACGTGGTGGTGGAGTTCCAATAAATACCCCAGCCCCAGCCGAAAAACGGGGCTTCTTTGATGGTTCACCAGTAGCTACAGCTTTCCCCTTCCGTTTTCTTTCTAGCTGAGCTTTCATGGTGGCAGCTAGAGCAGCATCGACTGCATCTTGTTGTTCTTTAAGAGCTCGTTCACCAGCTCCACCATCACCATCATTATCATCATTGTCACCATCATCGTTCCCACCTTTTCCCCCTTCACGCTTGGAATCCGAATCATCATGGATCCAGTGCTCATTAGGAGGACATACGTAATCCGGATTGATTATATGACCAATCATCCGTTTATCCTGTGGCCTGTCTTTTCTATAGATTAACATACGATGCACCGTTTCAGCTTTCATATGTTCCATATCAAGAACATCGTTCACCAACGATCGATCAATCACCAAATTCGGTATTAGATCCTGAATAATTAGCTGTAAAAAGCGTGGATACATTAAGAACTTCTTTGACGGTAGAGTTTGCTAAACTTGCTCTTTCAGATGATCAAAGATGAGTTCTGAATAGTTGAAGGGCTTGTTCAGGATTAGAGAAACAAAGGCCGATTGCAAACTTAGTCTACATTCATCAAAACCACCGCGACGTCCACTCATACAGTGAAGTAAAACATGCAGCAGATACTTGTATGGTGGACACAACCCATTCTTGTTCAACTTAGATCTACGAATATCACCTCCATAATTCAAGCGTGTGAATAACCCCTTAACCAATGTCCTGTCAAATTCACTCGGGTAATCATCATTATCGTTAAATTGAAGTACCCGACGAATGACCTCAACATCAATCGTAATAGGGATCTGATTAATTGTAGCTCGAACCCAATTATTTTCCTCAACAAATTCTGCCGTGTTCCAGAACTGCCTGATTATACTAAGATACACTTTAGGTTTAGCAATGATTGCATAGTATATCTTTGAACAGCGTAAGAAAGTCAACATAGCTCCGAACGTTCTCAAGTCAGTCACATCTTGCTCAACATAAGCACAGATGTGCTTCTTATCAAACGGTAATAAAATCATCTCAGCTTGTTGATCTTGTTGTTGTGGTTGTCGTTGTGGAGGTTGTTCCTGTGGCGGTTGAGTTTGTTGTTCTTGATCAGCCATGTTTTACTGTATAAATAAAACGAATATGAGAATAGATATCACGATGTATAATCAAAAGATATTTGTATTAAACGATTTAAATCCTTTAATTAAATTAAATGAATATTAATGAATTAAATTAACAGATATGTGATGAATCTTTTTTTTTTAATTTTTTTTTAAATGTCATTCGTTAAGAATCACACTGATTCGTTATACCCAGATAACGAATCAGGCGATTCGCTATCAAGTAAATATCTTAACGAACTAAACCTAGCGAATCACTAATTAATTTTAACGAACTAAACTCTAGTTCGTTATATTTTAAGCGAATCAAACTCTGATTCGTGTAACATCTTATTCGCTTAGCTAGTTCGTGTAAAATCTTAACGAATTGGACACGAAACAATTCCAATTCGCTAAGACTAACGAATGGTCATAAATAAGACTTATTCTTTGACTACACAAAGTCAAAGTCAAAATTAGAATGAACAACAATAGTCAACATGGTAAACCCAGATACAATTGGACCATAACTATCGTTGAAACATCAGGATAATTAGCTCGTTGAGCTCGGAATCACACTAGTAAGCTTAGGTGGATGAGATTGAGACTCAATACCTAGATGTACTAAAGATTAAACGAACCAACAGTAAACACCAATAACACGAAACAATAATTAACCCGGCAAACAACAATTAAATTAAGATTTAAGTCCACCAAGGGTATCGAAAAGTGATTCCGATCATAATGACATCAAAATTATACAATTATGAACATAAATTATACACAAATGAGTTTCAAAAGTTCAAAACCCTTAAACCCCTAAAATTTCATAATTCAGTAGTCAACACATGGCCACTTTTGACGAACATGATATCGCCAAGAACAGTTATACCTTAGAAACTCAAATAGATCTTTGAAGTATCCAAACGAAAAGGTCGAAATTTCAGAGAGAATTTGAATCGGTTTCTTAAAGATGAAGAAAGAAGGCGAAAAGTGGAATACTATTCGTTTTCTTGTCTTATATATCAGTGCACAAAATCCTAGGTACACTTGTACGAATCAGACGATTCGTGTAATTTAAAGTTAACGAACTAGCCCATTCGCTAACTCATTCGTTACCTTATGTTGGCGAATCTCTACGTGATTCGTTAGATTAAAGGTAGCGAATCAAGACATGATTCGTGTCATGTTTCGTTAAATTAAAGGTAGCGAATCAAGACATGATTCGTGTCATGATTCGTTAAATATGTATAACGATGGGATGATTCGTTACAGAGTGCGGAAGCGAATTAGGTTAGCGAACCAGAAGCTAGTTCGCTATGAATCACCTAGTTCGTTATCCATAAATAACGAATTAGATTTTAACGAAATAAACTCTTTTATTTAATTTTTTTTAAAATTAAATAATTAAATTGAATAAATTGAATAAATTAAAGAATTAAATAAAGAATTAAATAAATAAATTAATTAAATTATCGAGAAATCCTTTTATCCCGACAACCAGATACGTTAAAAAAATGTTTCAGATTTCCGAAACATAACTTAAAAAATTTATTTAAGTATTTTGTATAAAGAAAACGAAAATATTTTTGGTATTTTGTAAAAATTTAAAGAATTAAAGAATTATTTACAGAAGAATATCCAAACCTTTAAAATAGACCATCTTTTTGTGTTTTTCAATGATTTTATCAAAAGCAGTACATATTTTTGTATTTTTGTTGAGTTTGAGCAGAGAATCATATTGACCAAATTGCCCTTCCATCACAGTTTTATATTTCAGCGATATTATGACTGGCGATAAGTCGGTCATTGGTATTGTTGTCCACATAAATCTAATAACACACATTCAAGTATTTTTGTGATATGATTAAAATTGTTCAATTAAAGCACAGAATATCAGAAACTATCAGCCTCTAATCTCGGTTCAAGCTTAATTTGATTTTTGCCAAATCACCCCAACTTGACTTAAACCATTATATTGTTGATCAAAATTTTTGATACCAATTGTAGAAATTTTGAGCAATGCATCAAGTTTCCTTTACTGTGAGTGAGTATGCGCGAGTCCATCTGTCGGCTTACATACATTGTATCCCCTAGGGTCCGTTTCTTAATGGTATTAAGACGCACGTAAGGGAGGAACAATTGTGTGACTAACAGCGGATTTTGATCAAGTCAGTAATTTAAATTGTACGAAGTACAGCGGTGATCAAGTTTAATGACTTTGGGTTTGCTATAGAAGGCGAGTGAAATATTCATGCTTATGAATACCCAGATGGTTAAGCTGCATAAAGACTCACAGTGTCCAGAATCTTAACGCTTGTTATTTGCTTTATTTGATTTTTGGGTGATCAACAAATATAAGGCTTGAGTATGACTGGTTATTACATTTCTGCCATCCTCACCGAGACTTTTGCTCTAGACTAACACCCCTTTCAATTTGGCGTTTCTTTATGTTTATATCACATACTTTACTCTACTTGGTTGTTTTAAGACCTACCAATGCACCAATGCAATTAAGCACACAGTCTTTTAAGCTTATTTTTTGCTGAATTTGGGGTCAAGATAATCAATGTACTATCATGTTCTCTTTTTGCTTCAAAAACTCAAAATTTTGAGGAGCATAAAATAAAGAAAAGATATATATATCGCCCCAGTTAACTTAAGTTAATAAATAAAATGGCTAACCATCAATTCACGAGTGAATTATAAGACCAAGACATGCAAACATGCTTCATAAACTTAAATAACCGACGTAATTTTCAGCGAGAAAATAATCTAAAATCGTCTGCAAAAACCTTTTTGGTTTTTCTCTGTACAAACTTTTAAAAACACAATATTTTTGTCTTTTCCAATTTTCTTATAAACAAAATAAACTTCACAATCTTTTTGGATTTTCGGAATATTCTGTACAAAACATAAATCATATTCTTTTTGGTTTTTCAAAATTTTAAAATGTTTTTGGTTTTTCTAAATATTTAAAGGAAAAAAAACATTAAAGAACAGAAATCACACTATTTTGGAATTTTGAAAATTTTTTAATGTTTTTGGATTTTAACGAAAACACACTCTTTTTGTAATTTCTAGATTTTCACCCCCTAAAACCAAAATAAATTTTAAAAGAAAGAAATGAAAGAAAATAAAGATAGTCATCCTTGTTTAAGGATATCAGCAAGAGTCTTCAATCCATTTAAACCAAGCAAAAAATTAAAACGTGTTTTATCGAACGCTTTGGTAAATAGATCGGCTTTTTGAAAATCAGTATGTACTTTCTCAAGATCGATTAATTTCTTTTCATAACAATCCCGTATAAAATGATATCGAATTTCGATATTTTTCGTTTTAGAATGTTGTACGGGATTCTTGGTGATACTAATAGCAGCAGAATTATCAATCAAAATAGGAGTAGTAAGAAACTTCAAACCGTAGTCGCGAAGATGTTGTTGTATCCACAAAACCTGGGAACAGCAACTCGAGGCTGCAACATATTCAGCTTTGGCGGTTGAAGTGGAGACCGTTGTATGCTTCTTACACTGCCAGGAAACAAGCCGGTTTCCGAAAAATTGACATCCTGCAGTCGTTGATTTGAAATTGATCTTGCATCCTCCATAGTCTGAGTCTGAGTAGGCGGTAAGATCGAAAGTATTATCTTTGGGGTACCACAACCCGATGTCAGGATTTCCCCGTAGATATTGCAAAATATGCTTGATCGCTGCCAGGTGAGTCACTCGGGGACTAGCTTGGTACCTAGCACACAGACAAACAGCAAACATAATATCAGGGCGAGAAGCCGTTAAATACATTAAAGAACCGATCATGGCATGAAATAGGGTAGGATCAACGGAATCCTCCAATTCATCCGGTGATAAGTTGTGCCCTACTGGAAGAGGAGTAGAAGGGATTTTTCCGGCAGAAATCTTGAATCGGCTCAAGACGTCATTCACATACTTGGTCTGGTGAATAAAAATTCCGTGAGCAGACTGGTGAACCTGCAACCCTAAAAAGAAATTCATCTGTCCCATCGAGCTCATCTCGAACTTTGTTTGCATGGACTTCTCGAACTCCTACACAATGTGTCGTTTGTAGACCCAAAAATAATATCGTCAACAAAAATCTGTACTAGAAGAGATCGTCACCAACAGTTTTATGAAATAAAGTGCAGTCAACAGTTCCTCGTTTGAAGCCATTATCAGTCATATGGTCGGCGAGCGTGCCATACCAAGCTCTCGGGGCTTGATGTAGACCATACAGTGCCTTGTTTAATCGGTAAACACGGTCTGGATAATCAAGATCTTCAAAACCAGGTGGTTGTTGGACAAACACTTCCTCGTGTAATTCACCATTGAGAAAAGCACTTTTAACATCCATTTGATAGACCTTGATATTCTTATAAGCTGCATAAGCCAGGAAGATTCGAATCGACTCTAATCTTGCAACTGGAGCATATACCTCTGTGTAATCAATACCCTCTTGCTGATGAAAACCCTGCACCACTAGACGTTCTTTGTTTCTGACAATCACCCCTCGATCGTCCTTCCTACACTTAAATACCCACTTAGTCGGAATGGCTTTCTTAACTCTAGCAGGTTTGTCTATTAAATCCCAAACACCCAATCTTGCAAACTGCTGTAATTCCTCTTGCATGCTTCTACCCAAGAAGGATCTTCAAGTGCCTTACGAGATGTCGTTGGCTCAACTTGAGATAGAAAGCAATTGAATTTAGCAATATTCACAATTCCCGAAGAATGTAAGTTAGTGTAAGCACACAATATGTTATTATCACTTGACGAAGCAACTTGATAACGTGTACGAATGCCCACATCAAGTTCTCCAATGATATTTTCCTGTGGATGATATCCATGAACCCGAAGAGTGGGATTCTCAGGAACAATAACATTATCAAATAAGTTAGTGTAATGTTCACCCAACTCGGGAGATGAAGCATTATCACTGTCAAGATCAATAACTTGAATTTCAACTTGATCATCATCAGAAGAAGTAGAAACATTATCAATAGCAACTGGAGAAACAACTTGAGATTCTTCAGTTGGAGCATCTGGTTGAACTTCAACTTCATTAGAACTTGAAAATCTTGGAATTGCCAAATGATCTTCAAAGTATGCTTGAACCAGATCTTCATCGATGTGTTCAGTCTAAGGGGTAAAAGAATTAAATAAACTATCGTAGTCAAACATCCAGTCTGGACCTTTCCCTTGAGGAGGAGTTGTGTACTTTTGACAGTTCACATGGTACCATTCTTCAACACAACCAGATGTGAAATTAAAAACCCTTTTCTTTGGAGATGCATATCCCAAGAAATATCCTTCAATAGCTCTTTCTTCAAATTTACCCGAATCATTCTTCAACATTGTACACGGACACCCAAATGGTTCCAGGTACTTTAAATTAGGTTTTCTACTATTTAAGATCTCATAGCTTGTCTTCTTGAGACGTTTCACTGTTAGAACTCGATTAAGCGTATAACAAGCTGTATTCACTGCCTCATTCCAAAATTGGACAGGAAGCTTTGAATCAGCGAGCATTGTGCGTGCAGCTTCAATCAGAGTTCTATTTTTTCTTTCAGCAACACCATTTTGTTGAGGTACATAAGGTGCACTATATTCTCGGTGAATTCCCTTTTGAATACAAAAGAAATCCAATATAGTGTTTTTGAATTCAGTACCATTATCACTTCGGATTCCCTCACTTTTTGTTTATACAGTGATTCGATCTTAGTAATAAGGTTTTGTACCAAAACTGGTGTTTGATCTTTTGAACTCATAAATAACACCCATGAATATCTTGAATTATCATCTGTCACTACAAGACAATACCAGTCTCCAGAAATACTCGCACGATTCACTGGACCAAACAAATCCATATGAAGTCGTTCAAGAGGAGTATCAATGGAATTCAATAACTTAGAGGGATGTGTCTTCTTCTTCTGCTTGCCCTTTTTGCATGTAACGCAGTGATCAGATAACTTAAAATTCTTTAACGAGACACCCTCAACTAAGTCATTTGCCATTAAATAATTCATCTTTCTGACATGTATGTGACCCATTCTACGATGCCATAGAATCGAGTCTTTCTTGGTTGCTTTCGAGACAAAACATGTTTCGATCGATGTTGATATCGTAGAACTCATATTTAAGACATAAATATCATTTGATCGTGGTGATCGCATGACAACCATGTCCTCGGGAATAACATAACCCGGTTTCAAGATAAGACACTCTCTGTCAGTAAATATCGTAGTGTACTTTTTATCACAAATCTGCGATACACTCAATAAGTTATGATCAACCTTGTCGCAATAATTCACTTTCTCAAACGTAATGTGACCATTTGAAACTTCACCCTCTTGTGTGATCATGCCTCCAGAATTCTTAGCAAACGCTACATAATCCCCTTGAATATTTCTTACGTTGGTTAATAGGTTGAGATTCCCAGTGATATGACGAGAACATCCACTATCCATGATCCAGTTTTCACCAGAAATGGTCTTGGATGAACCCTACACACAAACAAAAGTGATTAGTTCAAAAAGGCAGCCCAGGCCTCAGTCTTGGGCACCTTTTGGTTTTCTCTTTGATCATTAATTTTAACAGATTTCAATTGTTGTTCAGCCACTTGTGAATAAGTTACCGGCTTCCTAGACTTTCGTCTTAAGTAAGCTGCCTGAACAATGTTTGAATTCTTGTTTTGACATATAGGTTCAGTTGGAATGAATTTTGGTTTCACTTGACCGTGTGTCTCATTGACATGTAGAACCTTCCGAGGATTCACATCAAAGAACAAAATATGAGTATCATCAGCATACGACACAGGTCGTTTCAGAATCTCCTTGACCAATGAAATTGGCTTAGATTTGTCCTTGATAAAATGATGAAGATTCTAATAGTTCTGTTGACTACAATTCCTCACAACATGACCTTGTTGACCGCATAAAAAACAAGTTCGCATGTCTACACGATGATGTTTAGAAGTAATTGGAATAAATGATGCCGATGATTGATGATGACTCACATTTTTAGTCATGCTCTTAGCAAACTCATCAGATAAGTCAGATTTCTTCTTTAAATAGAAATCTAAATTAGAACAATTCGAAAAGCTTTTTAGTGTATCTGTTCCAGTTGACTTCACAAAGTTAATCTTCTTAGCTTGTTTTAAAAATTGTTTTTCCTTAGTCAATGGATCAGATTGAACTGAAGTTTTTGTTTGAGCATACACACGTTCAAGTTCTTGAATTTTTGAAGTTTCATTGACAAAATCAATTAGTTCATGTTTAATGATACTGATTGGAATGTCTTTTTCAGTGAACATTGTGTCCATTCCCTTTAACTTAAAAACTCTAGCCGAAGAAGACTTAGAACTCGGAGGATTAATGAAACGCATTAAGTCCTCGTCAGAAATCTTTGGTTTAACTGACTTCTTTGTCCTCACTGGTTTAGTTTTCACAGTTTCTTCCTTGTTCATTTGAGACTTGAATGAACCATACACAGCTTCCTCAAACTCTTGGATTCGCAAAGAATATGATTAGAACTAGGAATGTTCTTATTCTTGTGTATTATCTCAGGTTCAAACACATCTTCAATAATCACTTTATCAATGTTTTCAACAAAGACCTTTTTACTTTCCACATGAGGTTTCTGAGGAGCAACTTGGGGTTTGACAATTTCAGTTATAACCATTTTAGGTTTTTCAGAAATCACAGATTCCTTTTGAATCAAATCTTCTTCTTTTCTTGCAAAAGGATTAATTTTATAATCATTATGAAAAGGTGGTGGAATTTCAACAAAACCAATACCTTTCTTAGAATCTTTTTGTTTTCCAGATACTTCAATAATTTCATTCAACAGAAAAGATAAATTTCTAAATTTCCCCAATTTGTTTTTCAATTCAAGAACCTCATTCTCAAGCTTAGTTATCTTAGAACGATGTTTCAAAATTTCCTGAAACTTTTGTTCATTAATGGTCATTTTCACAGATAACTCGGCTTTGAGATCGTGGTTACTTGTCGACAATGTTTCAATCTTTTCTCGAGATCTCCTTTCAGATTCAAGAGATTGTCGATAAGTATCCTTAAGAGAAACAATTTCTCTTATAAGATTATCATTTTGATTTTTCAATGCTTCTAACTTAGATTTGTTAGAATCACATTCAACACATGATACTTTAACACATGAAGTAGTAGAAGTAGAATTACTAACCTCATTGATCTTGGCCATGCAAGCAAACAATGATTCAGAAGGCTTGTCGCAAGAGTCGTCAGAATCAGATCCAGTATCATTATCGGAAGACATCTCACTACCAGTAGCATCTTGACAATCTTTATGTAACATAGCCAAATTTGCTTGAACATCATTCCATAGTAACCGTTGTGACCAATCAGTTCCGTCTGCTAACATTGCTTGTGTTGTAGAAGAAGATGGTTTCTTTTCAGCATCACTTCCTCGTGGTGTAGAAGCATTTTGACTTTGACCACGAGGTCCAGTGTATTCTTTCCTTGGCTTGTCACATTCCTTCGTGAAATGCCCAAATTCTTGACAATTATAACACTTTACTTTTAATTTGTCAAAACCCAAATTCTTGTTTAAAGCTGGAAGATCTTTTCCAGTTCTCTGCATGAATCTTTTAACTTTACGAACGATCATCGCCATGTTCCATTTCAAATCCATGATTTCTAGATCATCTGGATCTATCTGATCATAGTCCTCATCTATTAAATCACTTGTGGCAATTTTACTACTCACTAAGTTTTCATATGAAGACATAAAAGCCATTAGAAAAGCAAAGTTTTGCTCAGCTTCCTTCATATTAACACAAAGTGGTGTAGCAAATGGATTTGTATTAGTTGAACTTCCAGAACCACCCGAATTATCAGCAGAGTAGAAACAAACTTTTGGATCATTAAACATTGTTGATTCTTTTTCACTTGCCGCATGAGTAAGAAAAGCAGTGATTGGAGAGATTGTTGAACTGAGAGGCATACTTCCACCATAGAAAGCTGGATCTTGATTTTCTTTGGAGGATTTTTGACACTTAAGATCATATTCTCTAGCTTCGATCTTTTGTAGAAATTCAAGTGCCGTCAAGTCTTCATTCAGAAAATAATCATTCTCTTTCAAAACCATTAGAAATGTTGAGTAGAAACTTGGAAGCACACTTTTAATAGTGTCAATTTTATCTCTTTCAGAAATTTCCATTTTCATCTTGTCCATTTCAGCAATTAAATGACTAAATCTTGTAGTCATCTCTTCAACTGTTTCTCCTTTCAATAAATTAAAGTTTCAAAACTGAAACTTTAGCATCACTTTCTTACTTTCAGCAGGTTTCCCATGCTTCTCATACGCAGATGTTGAAATAAAGACGCACATCTCTTGATACTACCAACTTGATGAAAGATATTTTCTGGTAATGCCATAGTCAAAGTATAGTATGCTTTTACTCGATTTCTAAATCTTTCTTCTCTTCTTGTGAGTATTGAGAAACGGCTTTAGGAGTATACCCAATAGTATCATCACCAATCATTGGTGCAACATAAACTTCATCAAGACAATATGAGCAGTCAGGATGAACAGATCCCAAATGTGCACGAAACTGAGGTTCCCACTTGGCAAAGTCACTGAACTTCATCAATCTTGGATATTTAGAATGTGAACCTATCTCGGTATCAAGTTGCAACATATGTTGCATCAACATGTTTTGAGACGCTAATGCATACATACCAGCCATCTTTGAAAATCGAATCAAATAATGAAATATCTTAACGAATTAGTGAACAGCTATAGCGAACTGTGAACAATTGTAGCGAACTGTGAACAGTTGTAGCGAACTGTGAACAGTTGTAACGAATCAATCCTTAATAAAATTACGACTGATCAGTAACGAAGTATCTTAACGAATCAAAAGTCAACCGAATGAGTCAACTTAACGAATTACATATAAGGTTAACGAATCACTCAAATAGCGAAACAGATAACGAATGAGATGAAGGTTTAACGAATCACAAGTCAACTTAACGAATTGACCAAACGAATTGATCAAGTCAACTTAACGAATTGACCAAACGAATTGACCAAGTCAACTTAACGAATTGACCAAACGAATTGACCAAGTCAACTTAACGAATTGACCAAAACGAATTGACCAAGTCAACTTAACGAATTGACCAAAATTAGTTTAGCGAATCAGATGATAATTAATAACGAATCGCCAAAATAAACTTAGCGAATCACTAAGAAGTACTTAGCGAACTAAGATAACGAATCAGCTACAGCTGATAGCGAATCAACACTATAGCGAATTATACTATAACGAATCAGGTTGTTACAACCGTTTGTAACAAACTCTGACACCTTATGCCACGTGGCAAAGGTTGTTATGACACAAATCCCAAGAAGAACACGTGTCACACGAATCGGTTAATCTAGTTAACGAACTAGATAACACGAATCAATAACTCACACGAATTGGCTAACGAATAAGATAACGAATTAGCACTGTTGATAACGAATCACAGTGAAACAAATAGCGAATCACCATGAAGAAGATAACGAATCACATTCATCTTTAAATCTTCAAATCTTCAAACTCATTTCCAGAAATTATGAAGATTAAACCCAGAAATCCTAAAATACCAAATTCGTAATACAACCTCGTTACTCAACCAAATCTCACAAATAACCATTCAAAATTCTCGTAAACCAATTCGGAATCCAATACACAAAACCTCGTAACCGATTAACACCAATAACCAAACCAATTTGATCAAAAATAAATCCCTGTTTTCGGACTTAAACCAAAACCAAAACACACAAATCCAATCCAAATCTCAATTCGTCCAATCCAAACCTCGACAATACCTTAACCAACACGAATTCAATCCAATTCGTCCATAGTTCAACCAAAATAAACACAAATTGATTCAAAATCAAACCCAAACTGAAAAACTTAATAATAATAACAATTAAAACACCAAATCAAGTGTAACGAGCACCAACAGCTCTGATACCACTTGTGGTTACCCGTATCAATAATCAATAACAATAAACAGATCTTAGATCCGAATCTATACTATCAATACGTTTATAGATCTAGCTCATAATTAACCTTGATTTAATGTTATGTATATGTAATAACGTTAATGTGAAGCTTGAGAGAGAGAGTAAATACTTTAAAACTTTTCTGTATAATGTTATATCTCTCCAAAAACTCCTTATTACAAGTGAACAGTTGTTCACTATATATATAGAAGGCGACCTGGTTCGCTAACATCCCCTAGCGAACCAGCTTCCCCTTTGTTACATAACTTAACTTAACGAACCACCCCCTGATTCGTTAACATCCCCTAACGAATCAGGAGGGAATACATTATAATGTCTTAGTTCGCTAACATCCCTAGCGAACTAGACTTAACCTTAACGAACTAGTCTTAGTTCGCTAACATCCCTAGCGAACTAGACTTAAACTTAACGAACTAGTTCAAAATAAACATTAAATATTACATTAATTGATAAATAAACATTAACGATGAATACAAGACTCCAGACGTAAAACCGTGCACTAACAAAAGGTCCAACAAATCCGCCAACAGGTTCTCTCTTGAGGATATTGACAGCCTCATATCCCCTCTAGTTGTCAAGAAAGAAGCTTTAAAATCTGCCACCACTTCTGTGCCAAGGACTGCAACCACTAGGGCCAAATCAGCAGCTTCAAAGAGGAAAAGATCTTCTGAGCCAGAGAATCCCATTGAAATGATCATCGCTGTAAGTATCCCTGATCCTGAAATCCCTTGTTTATGAATCAAGAATCCTTCTAACTTTGTGTAGTTGTCTGGTATATGCTGTGAACGCTTCCAAGGACTACCATGAGAAGATTGTAGGCCAATTGGGGGATAGCCACACTGGAATGGGAAGTGTTGCGTTGGCGAAGGATAAGGCTATAGCCCAGCTGAATAGGGATAAAAAGCGCTTGGAGGATCTTTTATCCATCACAGAAACCCAGCATCTTCAAGAGGTGAAGCAAGCTACCGATGAGGCAAAAATGTGGGCTGCAAGGTCAGTTACGCAAGCCAGGATCAAGATGGATGCGGAAGCCGGTGATCCTGCTATTGATAAGGCTGCTTGGGATGTAGAGAAATGGAAGCAGGCTTTGGTGGATCTCGGTGGTGCTGAAGACGAAGAGGAGGTTGAGATGGCTGATGCGAGTGGAGCTGGGACAAGTGGAGCGAAGGATGTGGTCGAGACTGATGAAGGGAAGGGAGCAACAACAGATGATGAAGAAGCTGCTTAAGCGGGCGATGAAGGATATCAAAGACAAGGCTAGAGCCCTTTTTTTTATTTTGTTTGGTTATGTTTTGAAGATATTTGATAATGGTCTGTATTTGAACAATACTAACTAGGATAAAGGATCCATGATCCTTAAGACAATTTCTAGGGGTAGCGAAGGTGGATGGATCCTCTATTTGTGGGGATGAAGCCTTTGATGCCCCTATTTTTATTTCCTACACTCTTTTAACAGTTAGTATCACTTGCTTAACCCGGGTGGATGGTCCATCTTTTGAATGGTGAAATCTGGGTTAAGGTTTTTGGGTAAGTCCAAGTGACTTAATAATAATTTAAATTTTCTGGCTATTTATGTGGTATTTATTATTCTCAAAGTAGGTTTGATAAATTCTTAGTCTTGTTAATCTTTAAAAAATATCTTTGAGCAAAAAGTTTTAAGGATAAAGTATCCTTTTACAAAATATACTAACGACATCGAGTCCTTACAAAAGGAATTAATGAAAGCTCTTATTCGAGTAAATGTAAATTGATAAGTAGAAATCATACCATATGGTCTAATTAGACCTAAGTTACCATAAGTATTGATCTTTCTGTGATCCTTGTAAAGCTTAAATTAAGGATCTTGAATCCACAAATTTTGTTACTTATGTGATCCTCATTATTGAACTTAGGATACCTAATGCAAATAACTTATGATATTAACTAGGATTAAACTCAATAAACTGGGGACAGTCCCACAAATAAGCTAGGGACAAGCCCGTGTAACTGGGGACAAGCCCGTGTAATTTGGGACAAGCCCGTGTAACTGGGGATAAGCCCAAACTGGGTACAAGCGCAAAAACTGGGGACAAGCCCAAACTGGGGACTGGCCCAAAGATACAGATGTTAACTGGGGACTCGCCCATACGTGAATGACACGATGACGCCATAACCTTAGCTAACATGAAAATGTTAGATACCTTTGTCTTGAGATAACATGAAAATGTTATAAACCGGTGGTATGGTACGTCTACCATAAATCATAGGATCCTCCACATAGCCGAAAGCTACGAAATTGTCAGCCACTAAGCGTGTACTGGTCCCGTTGCCCCGAACTATACACTGGATAATGTGTGCTCCAGGCGAGAGTGTAGAAACTCTAATTTATAAGAAAGGTGAAAACCTTTAAACCTTATAAGATATGACCATCAGGGGTCACACCATAATCGTGAGCTAGGCCAAAGGAAACAGTGATGTACCTTAAGCTTGAGGGAGAGGTGGCCAACCTCTTAGACATTGAACCTTTTATTAGAATCCTGCATTGTTATTTAAAACTTGGAAAAAATAAACATCAAGAATATGTTATCCTTAAATTAATAAGAATCTGAAAGGGATAAGTGATCAGATAGATATTACAAATTTTAGGATCCTTGATCCATTAAGGATACTCGATCCTCGGAGGATACTTGATCCTGATCAGAAAAAGTACTTCTTGAGATGGATAGCATTCCATGCCCTTGGTAACATGTTGCCTTCCACAGTGAGCAAATGATACGCCCCCTTTCCTGCCTCCGACTCGATCAGATATGGACCTTCCCACTTAGGTGCTAGTTTCCCATCTGTCGGATTAGTTGTATTTTAGAAGGCTTTCCTCAAGACCAGATCTCCTTCTTGAAATCTTCTGATCCTTATACTCTTGTTGTACGCTCCAGCTACCCTTTGTTGAAATGCCACCATCCTAAGTTTGGCTAGATCTCTCAGCTCTTCAACGGTATCCAAATTTGAGAAGGATTTCTTTATTGGCTTCAGAGTCACAGATGCTTGTTCTGGCTGTAGGAACCACCATCTCTGAAGGGATTACTGCTTCTGATCCAAACACCAATGAGAAGGGTGTTTGTCCTGTTGCTCTCTTTGGTGTTGTTCTATCATCCCAAAGAACATAAGGAAGTTCCTCAGCCCATTTGCGTTTGTTGGATCCTAGTTTCTTCTTCAAGTTGTTGATGATGATCTTGTTACTTGATATCGCTTAGCCATTGGCTTGAGGGTGAACGGGTGTAGAAGTAATCATCTATATGTCCCAACTGTCACAAAATTTATTAGTTCTTTTCCCAATAAAATGATTGTCACAAACAATTTCAGATGGGATACCAAATTTAGTTATAATGCTTCTTTTAATGAAGGATATAACTTCCCTTTCTCGAACCTGAACGAATTCTTCTGCCTCAATCCATTTAGAGAAGTAGTCTGTCATAGAAAGCATAAAGACCTTTCCGCTTGGTGCCTTTGTAGCTTGCCAACAATATGCATTCCCCACTTCATGAAAGGCCATGAAGACTATATAGGATACATTGGTTCTGCTGGTTGATGAAGGATGTTTCCATGCCTTTGGCAAGAATCACACTTCTTTGAGTACTCCATTGCATCCTTCTTCATTGTTGGCCAGAAGTATCCAGTCCTAAGTATCCTGGAGAATAATGCTCTTCCCCATGTGTGGTTGCCGCAGTCGCCTTCGTGGAAGTCTTGGAGTATCTCTTGTATTTCAGGATCCTCGATGCATCGCAAATAGGGACCTGCAAGAGATTTTCTATATACAGTATCTTGTAAAATAATGAATCATGATATCTTCATTCTGAAAGCTTTAGGGTTTCCCCTGTAGAGATTTCTCCATCTTGGAGGAATTTCTTGATTTGAAGGATCCAAGATCCTGCTTTTGGAGAGGATGAAGGATCCTTAAGTTCTTATGTGTAATCCACAGTTACCTCCACAGCTTCCTGTTCTCTAATTTCCGGAGAAAATATATGAATGATAGGAATCTTTACATCATCTGGGATCTTTAATGATGATGATAAGTTCGCTAAGGCATCTACCCCATCATTTTCATCTCTTGGTACCTGCATGATACTAAACAACTCGGAGGATTTTGCTAATTCCTTCAAAATTTCTAAATACTTGATCATATTCTCACCTTTCACGGTATAAGAGCCGTTAAAGTGGTTCGTTATAAGTAAAGAATCTATATAAACTTGAAGATACCTGATCCTAATTTGTTTGGCTAAAAGTAAACCTGCGATAATTGCTCTGTATTCTGCCTCATTATTGGTGGCTTGAAATGCACATGCAATGGACTAGGGTATTATGTCCCCATGTGGCGATTTCAGTAGGATACCTAATCATGTTCCTCTTACGTTGGATGCTCCATCTGTGAAGAGGATCCAAGGATCCTTGGTTTCTTCTAGTTGTTGGACCTCTAAATCAGCTTCCTTCTGCATTTCACTACTGGAATCAGCCACAAAGTCTGCAAGCGCTTGTGACTTAATGGTTGTTCTGGGCTCATACTGAATATCATATGCACTCAGCTTCACGGCCCACTTGGCCATCCTTTCTGTCAATTATGGCTTTCTAAGCACGTTCTTAACAGGATAATTAGTTCTTAAAACAAAGTATGTGTTTCAAAATAGTGTCTCAACTTGGTTGAGGCCATAATCAAAGCAAGAATTAATTTTTCAATGTGAGAATACCTGACCTCTGCATCTAAGAGGCTTTTACTTACATAATATACCAGGTGTTGTTGTCCTTCATGATCCTTGGCCAGAACAGCACTAACTGCATTACCTGATACGGCTAAGTATAGAGACAACGCCTCACCATCAATTGGCTTCATCAAAGAAGGCGCTGAGGATAGATAATCCTTAAGAGCCTTTAGTGCATCCTCATGCCTTTGAGTCCATTCAAACTTTTTATTCTTCCTCAAGATATCATAGAAGTCTTTGCACTTCTCTAAGGATCTGGAAATGAATCTGTTGAGAGCAGCTATTCTTCCCGTTAGTCTTTGGACATCTTTAGCATTCACAGGAGACTTACAATTGATGATGGCATCTATCTGCTCGGGACTTGCATCTATACCCCTCTTAGTGACCATATAACCAAGGAACTTTCCCGCATTAACACCAAAATGGCATTTAGATGGATTAAGTTTCATGTTATATTGGTCAAGGATATTGAATGCTTCTTCCAAGTCTTTAAGGTGGTCTTCAGCCTTCTTAGACTTCACTACCATGTCATCTATGTAGACTTCCATGGTCTTGCCTAACTGATCCTTGAACATCATGTTGACCAATCTTTGATATGTTGCCCCTGCATTTCTTAGTCCGAATGGCATAAAAATATAACAGTATACGCCGATAGGAGTCATGAATGTTATATCCTCTTGATCAGATGGTTCCATCTGAATTTGTTGAAATCCAAGAAAGCGTCCATAAAGGTAAGCATGTAACATCCCCAAAAATTCGATCCAAATTTGACAACTTAGGAAAGTTAGGATCAAAAATAATATATAGACAAGTCATGAGAAAATATTAAATAAGGAAATATAAGAAAAATAAGGAAATAAAAATATTTCCTAAGTTAAGTTTTCCACATAAAGGAGATAAGAAAAGAAAACTCTATACCACATGGAAGGATGTAAGAAAGTGTAAGCACTTTACTTGGGTATAAATAAGAAATATGACTTTCATCCCACATGGAAAGTGGTAAAGAAATGGAAGCTCTTTATAAGAGATAGAATTTCCATAATTATATTCTTTTATGCTTAGCATGCACCAAGTGGTTCTAGCGGAGGGTGCGAAGCACCCGACTCACACGCGCACGCGCTCGAGCGAGGAAGAGGATAATGGTGATGGCGAAGGTGACGGCGAAGGGCGTTGGGCGCAGTATGGCGCTTTGGTGGCGCACTTCGCTCACTCGCATCGCTCGAGCCGCTTTGAGAGCCGCCTTAGTATTTTTGGACAACGAGAGTTAGACCCAGATATGACAAGCTACTAAAGTTAAGGGACTAAAATGAAAAATGGTATTCAGGGACCCATCGCAATACGCGATGAGTCCAAGAAAACGGTCTTCGCGTATCGCGATGGTCCATTATGACTCAGGGAAACGTGTCACACTCTGGTGACACGTGGCCGCATGGCAGGCCACGTGGCGACACGTGTCAAACGTGTCAGGCCACGTGGCAACGCCTGAATAACATGGGTCATCGTGATACGCGATGACCATGAGAAAGGACCCATCACGTATCGCGATGGGATCCGAAATCAGTTATAAAATGGGAGCCTCATGGCTTATTCCCTTCACACATTTCCAGTCTCTCTCTATCTCGTTTTACATGACAAGCACCGTTTTACGTGCCACCGACCCAACAATCATCACCTCGTAATCCGTGCCAAATACCCGGTATTTTCCTCAAAGTGCTTGCCAACCAGAAGTAGCACGACATTCCATCTCGTAGTACGTTCATGACCCGACATCACCTGAACGTCGCCTTGATTTGCGTGCCAAGGAAGGTTGATCAATAACGACTCGATAACGTGCATAGAATAGAATTGTTGCCCGTATAAAGTTAGTAATATCTAACTCCGAATACGCGTGCGAGGTAGGGGTTCTGTCACACCCTGATTTAGGTCCTAGGCATGTGACCATAAGTTGGTACTTGTTTTGTAAATATATCAGAGTTTATGGTTAATTTTAGCGGATGACTCTTGGTTTGAATATAATATTAATTTACGTTGAAAATTTACTCGGGAAATAAATACCCGAGTATTAGTTTACAAAAGATATGTTTCATATTACAAGGATTTTAGTTCATCAAAAACAGAGCCATCTTGTACGTGCTTCAATCTTCATTAAAACTCCAATCCTTGTTAATGCTACTTGTTAGTGCAAAGAAATTTGACACTGTGGATATGTTATCCTGGCATATGTCTGGATCAGTTATCCTTAGCATGTATTCCAGATCATATCAGGATCAAGGATCCCCAGTACTTATTACTAATTAACGGTTGTTCTCATGTGTAGTCTTATATTGAGTAGGTATAACGGTTAGAAGACTCAGTCTATCCACTAACTTGCAGTCAAGAAGATATGACGTGTCTGGATCAGTTATCCTTATGAAGAGTTCCAGAGCTATGTCAGGATCATGGATCCTCAGTATTTGGTGCTATTAATGGTTGTTTCTTATATGAAGGCTGATATTTATCAAGTGTAACAGCTCCAAGACCTGGTCTACACCCTATTTCGCATCCTGAGTGGTGGAGCTCGTGGTCAAAGTGGCACTTACGATTATATTGAAGGCAATGGCGGCTTTTTAGGGATTATTAGTTAATAGTCTTTATCATTCATAACTCCATTGAGTTATTATTTTTGATGTATAAATAGAGGCTATAATCAGCTAGGAAAACACACTCAACACAACAACATACTCTGCTCACTACGAATTCAGCAGCATACACAGACACACACATAGCTTTCGTTGTAATACTGATCATAATCTCCAACCTTGTATCCTCATTTTTTATATTAATAAATTGGTGATCGACGATTTGTCATCACCCGGGGTTTTTGTGTCGGCGATCCGAACCAGATCAAGGGCTTTTCCCCGTAAAAAATCCGTGTGTTTGTGTTTGCAGTCGATACATACTTGTTTTCATCATCATAGCACTAATCCT
Source organism: Bidens hawaiensis (assembly GCF_021521415.1). Lineage (NCBI taxonomy): Eukaryota > Viridiplantae > Streptophyta > Magnoliopsida > Asterales > Asteraceae > Bidens > Bidens hawaiensis. The sequence continues at coordinate 68,576 of NW_027493961.1, read as the reverse complement.
CACTAAACGAATTTGGATACATTATCCTTAGCAGATTTTTATCGAAAACAATTTGGCGCCCACCATGGGGCAATTGGTGCTATAATCCAGAAAATACTTTATCATTCTCAACCTTTTCATACCCATATCACTATCAATGGCCTCTCAATCAACTTCCGCTTCATCAACTATGCGGGCTACGGTTCCTCTCTCATCAAGGACTTTGCCACCGATGCCTCCACCAATTACAGGAGCACAATGGCCTGCTACTGCTGGAAGCAAGACGCAAATACCAGTCTTCCAGAGCTCAAAAACCGTTGCTGCTGCGCCGGTGGTTAAAGCATAGATGGAGCAGCAAAACAAGACCAACTAGAGGATCATTCGTGAGATAGAAGATCTCAAGAAGAACAAAAAGCCAGCGGAGGATCTTACCCCCTGATGCCAAGGATGCTGGATTTCACCAGTACAGAATCCATGACTCAGTTCTCCCAAGGATCATCTATCCTTCAATAGGGGTCCATGGGCCAACATGCTCAAGGATCCTCGATATTTCAGTCAGGATCATCTATTCTTCAACAGGGGTCCATGGGCCAACAGGCTCAAGGATCCTCGATATTTCAGTCAGGATCATCTATACTTCAACAGAGGTCCATGGGTCAGCAGAATCAAGGATCCTCATATTATCAGCAAGGATCAGCCATCCTTCCACCAGGATCCTACAGTACCCATCCTCAAGGATCCTTCGTCCCGAATCAAGGATCATTATTTCCGAATCAAGGATCCTCAGGAGTCCAACATCAACGATCCTCCGAAGTCCATGAAGGAGATATAATCCCCATGAAAACCATAGCCTCTGGAGGACCAACTCCTATCGCGGATTCTTCTTATCCCATATACTCATCCGGGATGCCGACCTTCACCCAGCAAAGAGGTAACTTGTATGATCCTATATCCTTAGATACTAACCGTGGTCCCATGCAAGATACAAGTATCAACCAGGCTATGTCCAAAGAACTACAGAAGCTTAAGGATATGATATCCAGTGTTCTCGGGGTGATATGACCAATCCCCGAGATACCTGAGGGAAGCCACAAGTTATCCAGATTTGCTCCACCTATTTGTGATGCTGAAATTCCGAAGCGATTCCAAACCCCCAACATGAAGACTTATGATGGGACCACAGATCCTGAGGAACACGTTGCACAATACAGAGAAAGGATGGAGATCAACCCTATCCCGGAGAGACTCAAGGAAGCTTGCTTATGCAAAGGATTCGGATCTACACCCACAGGATCAGCGTTAAAGTGGCTGCTAAGTCTTCCTCCCTTTTCAGTTACTTCTTTTTCACATTTAGTTAACTTGTTCAACAGCCAATTTTCCTGTAGTAGGAAATTCGAAAAGTTAACTAGTGATATGTACCGATTTATCCAACCTAGTGATGAATCCCTTAGGGATTTTGTTACGAGGTTCGGCAGGGAAGCTCTAGAAATCCCTAATCTTGACATGGCTACTGCTGTTGAGGCCTACAAGATGGGAGTTCAGAGGGGCTCCCCCTTTTATGATGATCTTGTGATAACTCCTTGCAGGTCTCTAGATGAAGTACGGAACTGAGCACTCAGATTCATACGGTTGGAGGATGATAAGAGGATCCAGGATCGTCTGGGGAATCAAACGAAACAAGAATCCTCCAACAAGAAGCAAGGATTCTCGTTCAAGAACAACAACACAAAGCCGTATAACAAGTTCAACAACCAGAACGTACGAGCAGTTGAAGAAGGAGATGATGATGAAGACTATCCCTGCATCTACGAGTATTGTTTCTCCGTAGATACCCATGGCTTGATTTGTGCCATGAAGGATCTAGGGGATAAAGCAAGGTGGCCTCGAAAGAACAAGAAGACAACTACCTTCAAAGACAAGTCTAAATGGTGTGCCTTCCACGAAGATTTTGGCCACACAACAGACGAGTGCATCGGCTTAAGGAGGGAAATTGGATACCTCCTGAGCAAGGGTCACTTTAAAGGGCTTTTGGGAAGGAAGGAATCTAGGATCCAGGATCCTAAAGATCTTCCAGAAAAAGCCACGCCACTACCACCAGATGCTCATGTGATCAACTTTGTTTCCAGAGACTACGAAATTGTTTTGGACAAAAATCTACTAAGGATCAAGTATCCAAATCTGTTATGTGAGGTAAGGTGCTAACTCGATAATGACAAGTGCGTAATTGTAATATTGGTGAACACAAAGGTTTGATCATGAGGGAAAAAGCCCTTAACCAAGATAGTCTTACTTCGGTCAAAACTTATCAAGGTAATCTTTGGTAAAATAACTCTGATCAAGGTTTAATAAGATAATCTTTGGTCGGATTACTTTAGTCAATGATCAACAAGGTAACCTTTGGTCGACGAGTATATGATTATCGTGATCTCCAGCACAAAAAACCCCCGGGTGGTGAAAACTATCACCGTCAATTGTATTGATAACTAAAAAGCGACTACAAGTGTTGTGGAGTAAATGACCGAGATTACAAAGTATGCTAGTGTGTAGAGAGAATGTTAGTTTCTGCTCTAGAGTGTGTGTGATAGTACATGTATTTTCCTACTCAATCATAGCTCGTTTAAATAAGATAACAACAATAACAATATTTCCTAATTATCCGGAAGTCTTCCACCTATCTGCTCCACGATCTTTGACCACGTGCCAATAACCGTCCAGTAGCGATATAAGCGGTAGACCAAGTCTTATAGCCGTTGTTGATATTAACGCGTTCATCTTCACATTAGTTCATCCATTAACAGCTATACTGAACTAGGATCATGGATCCATACTCCAGCTAAAGGTTGCTCTATGAGGATAGTTGATATAAATACGTCTCAAAGTTGCCACACCTGTCTAACACATCACCATACTAAACGCAATCATTAGTAAACAAGTAATACCGAGGATCGTCGATCCTTTATATCCTGATACATATTTCAAGGATAACCTATCCATAAGACAGTTAAGGATAAAAGATCCTCAGTATAAAATTCATGGTCTAACAATTGCCCCTAAAATGGCGGGTGACAGTGGAATACAGCTGTCATTTTGAAATTCAAAATCACTTTGAAAACTGATTGATGGGACAGTTTTACCAGAATATTTACCATTTAGCCCCCAAGGTTAGTTATAACTGTATATATATGCCGCCCTATATCTTTGATTATATACACGCCTTCATCCAACGCATCAGGTATCCTTCTTACCTTTCTTTCTTATTTTATTTAATCATGTCTGCTGCTTCATCTTCTTCTTCTCTGGCCCCCTCTAAACCTTCCGAGTAAACCTCCGACGGCTCTGAGTTAGCCGAAATAGAACCACAATATCTACTTGCTAACCCATCTTTCGAAATCTGCAAGCTTACGGATCCCGAGGTTGATGACTTTCTTACACTATTTCTAGCGAGAACCCTCTTCCGACCCTTCGAATCCAGCGTCAGATGTGATGTTTACTCCACGGTTTGGGTCTGCTTTCCAGCGACTCCCTTTCTTATTGGCTATAAATACCCTTTTCCACCTTTTCCCCCAAAGTTTTTTCGATTCTACCGGCATATCTTACATACAAGCTATGCCGATGATTTGGAGGGTTCTTACTACTATCGAAAGAATCATCGAGGAGGAAAAAATCGATTTCGGCCTTCCGGAGTTATCATATTTGTATACCCTTACTACCTTCGGTTCTGCTCGTTTCATCTTCAAATCCAAGCCTAGACAGCCACATCTGATCTCGAAAGCCACGCTTAATGATTCTGTGGGGAGGAATCAATTTTTCTTCGTAAAACGTGATTCAATACCAGGGGGAACTGATCTTCCTTCAACGTGGGTCACGAAGGGTAGGATCCTGGATCCTTAAGGAGTAGCAGAATCCTTTATTCTTCAATCTTTACCATTATGCTATTTTTGTTGTTTTCAGTCGAGAACTTCGCTTCACTGAGCAAATTACCTGGAACAGAAGAGAAAGCAAAACGATTCCTGGAGCTGGATACCGCAGTTAGAACTTTTCAAGCTCGATTTGTTGAAGGTTTTTGTGATATCTCCTCAAGTTCAAGCATGTCAAGTAAGTTAATAAATTAAAATAATTAGAGTAAAATAGAAGACTTATCTGTCGATTTTTCTTCCATAGGCACCAAGAAATCAGGAAAGTCCGCTCTTAATTTCTCCCTGGATGATATCGATTGTATGGTTACCTCTCCTGCTGTCAAGAAGGAAGCTTCAAAGGCTGGAACTAGCTCTGAACCCAAGACTGCCACGACCAGGGCCAAATACGCAGCTTCTAAGAGGAAAAGATCCTCTGATCCTGAGACCCATTGTGACATTGCCAGTTCAGTAAGTATACTGTATGCTTCTAATATTTTAGGATCCAATATTGTTCCGATTCTGATATGAAACTTGATGATAGGCCGTGACCGCTGTGAGGGATTACTATGAAAAGATTATCCATCAGATGAGCAAGAAAATGTCAGGTCTAGGGAAAGCTATGGTGGCTAAGGATAAAGCTATGGTCCAGCTTTCCAAGGAGAAGAAACAATTGGAGGATCATTTATCCTTAGCCGAAGCCCAACGTCAAGAGGCAGTGGAGCAGGCAACTGATAAAGCCAAGGTGTGGGCTGCTAGGTCGATATTCCAGGCACGGATCAAGATGGCGACTGAGGCCGGTGATCCTGCTTTTGACAAGTCGGCCTGGGATGTGGAGAAATGGAAGGCTGCCCTTGATGACCTTGTTGGTGAGGATGACGAGGAAATGATTGAGAACACCAAGGCTGGGACCAGTGGCGTTAAGGATGCGGTTCAAGCTGGCAAGGAAGGAGGTGATGCTGCGGTTGAGGATGCAGCTTAAGTAGGCAATGAAGGATATCGAAGACAAGGCCCGAGCCCACTTTTTTATTTTGTGTTGATGTTTTTCTGAACAATTTCTATGGTCAGTAATAAATAATAGTAACTAGGATGAAGGATCCATGATCCTTAGGACAATCTATTGGGGTGACAAAGGTGGAGGGATCTTCTGTTTGTGGGGATGAAGCCTTTGTTGCCCCTGTTTTTAAATTTCCTGCACTTATGAATCGTTAGTAACTCTTACTTAACCCGGATGGATGGTCCATCTTTTCGTATGGTGAAGTACGGGTTAAGAATTTTGGATAAGTCCTTGGGGCTTATTTTAATTAATATATAAATCTTTTGACTTCTTGCTTGTTAATTTTCAAAAATCTGTTAGATATAACTTTAGCATTATTAATAGTATGACAAATAATTTTAAGTAAAAGATTGTTAGAATAAAAGATCCTTATGAAAATCGTTTAGGATAAAATATCCATAAGGAAAAAATATTAGGAAAGAATATCTTTACATAAAAAATATTAGGATAAGACATCTTTAATAGTTGATAAAATTTGTACAATAGAATTTCCTCAGAGGGTATATTTTGGATAAAGTTTCCTCAAAACAGGTTAACAAATTTTAATACTAAAACAATTTTAAAGGAATAACCTTCTAAACTGAAATATTTAAAATCATTGAAACGAGTATAACACATAAGTTAATTAATAGAGCTCATACCAGAAGGTCTAGATAGACCTAAGTTACCAGAAGTGTTGAATTCTCAATGATCCTTGAAGGAATAGCTTTAGGATCCGGGATCCTTATATTTTTTATCTTCGCAGAAAACTTAGTAATTCTGTTGCAAATAATTCATAATGTTAACTGGGATCTAATCCATTAAACTTGGGACAAGCCCAAATAATATACTGGGGACAAGCCCGTGTAATCTGGGGAAAAGCCCGTGTAATCTGGGGACAAGCCCGTGTAATCTGGGGACAAGCCCGTGTAATCTGGGGGCAAGCCCGAACTGGTGTTAAACTGGGGACAAGCCCAAATATTGGGGACAAGCCCAAACTGGGGACTCGCCCAAATATACGGATGTTAACTGGCGACATGGCCCTTGAGAAGAGGTGAAAACCCCTTAAACCTTAGGAAATGGTACGTCAACCATTATTCGTAGGATCCTCCATATAGCCGGAGACAACGAAATTGTCAGCCACTAAGCGTGTAGTTGTCCCGCCGCCCCGAACTATACGTCGGATAGCGTGCGCAACTGGCAATCGTGTGAAAGGTGAAAACCTTTAAACCTTAGGGGATATGACCATCGGGGGTCATACCCATTCGTGGGCAAGGCCAAGGGAATTAGTAAAGTACCTTATATGTAAAGGAGAGGTGGCCAACCTCTTAGACATTGAACCTCTTATTGAAATTTGCATTGTTACTAAAAAACTTGGAAAAGATAAATGTCAAGAATATATTATCCTTAGAATTACAAGAATATAAAATAGATAAGTAATCAGACAGATATTACCGCTTTTAGGATCCTTGATCCTTTAAGGATAATATATCCTCTCAGGATTGGATCCTGATTAGAAAAAGTACTTCTTTAGGTGGATAGCATTCCATGCTCTTGGTAGTCTATTGCCTTCCATCGTGAGCAAATGATATGCCCCCTATCCTGCTTCCGACTCAATCTGATAAGGTCCTTCCCATTTGGGCGCTAGCTTCCCATCAGCTGTATTTGTTGTGTTTTGGAAGGCTTTCCTTAATACTAGATCTCCTTCTTGAAACCTTCTAATTCTGATATTTTTGTTGTATGCCCCAGCTACCCTTTGTTGATATGCTGCCATCCTGACGTTGGCTAGGTCTCTGAGTTCTTCTATAGTATCCAAATCTTCAAGAAGGATTTCTTTATTGGCTTCAGGATCACGGATGCTCGTTCTTGCCATAGGAACCACCATTTCTGTGGGAATTACTGCTTCTGATCCAAACACCAATGACAAGGGTGTTTGGCCTGTTGCATTTTTAGGCGTAGTCCTGTCAGCCCAAAGAACATAAGGAAGTTCTTCAGCCCATTTTCCCTTCTTGGATCCTAGCTTTTTCTTTAGATTGTTAATGATGATCTTGTTGCTAGACTCTGCTTGGTCATTGGCTTGAGGATGAACCGGAGTGGAAGTAATCATCTTGATTCCCCAACTGTCACAAAAGTTAGTGGTTCTATTCCCAATAAACTGGGAACCATTGTCACAAACAATTTCAGCAAGAATACCAAATCTAGTTATAATATTTCGTTTAATAAAAGATATTACTTCCCTTTCTCGGACTTGTACAAATGCTTCTGCCTCAATACATTTGGAGAAGTAGTCAGTCATAGAAAGCATAAAGACCTTTCCACCTGGTGCTTTTGGTAGCTTGCCTACAATATCCATACCCCATTTCATGAAAGGCCATGAGAAGGATATAGGATATAAAGGCTCCGCTGGCTGATGAAGGATGTTTGCGTGTCTTTGACAAGCATCACATTTCCTTGAATATTCCACCGCATCCTTCTTCATCGTTGTCCAGAAGTATCCGGTTCTAAGTATCCTAGAAAATAATGCTCTTCCACATGTGTGATTGCCGCAATCTCCTTCATGAAAATCCTTGAGTACTTATTTGATCTCAGGATCATCAATGCACCTCAAGTATGGACATGCAAGAGATTTCTGTATAGCATATCATCTAATAAAATATATTGTGATACCTTGAGTCTGAAGGATTTTGGATTCTCCGTAGCCGGGATCTCTCCATTCTAAATGTACTTTTTGATCGGGAGGATCCAGGATCCTTGATAGTCTGAGGATAATAGATCCCAAAGTACAATATGCTTATCACTTGTTATTTCCCTAACCGCTTGCTCTCCTATAGCTGGCGACGGTATGTGAATAATTGGGATCTTCGTATTTTCTAGTATTTTTAGGGATGAGGCTAAATTTGCTAAGGCGTCTGCCCCAGCATTTTCCTCTCTTGGTACCTGTACTATACTAAACATTTCAAAGGATTTTGCTAATTCCTTCAAAATTTCTAAATATTTGATCATATTTTCATCGTTTACGGTATAAAAACCGTTAAAGTGGTGAGTAATAAGTAAAGAATCCATATAAACTTGAAGATACCTGATCCTCATACTTTTTGGCTAAAAGTAAACCTGCTATGAGTGCTTCGTATTCTGCTTCATTGTTGGTAGCTTGGAATGCAAATGCAACGGACTGGGGTATTATGTCCCCCGTGGCGATTTCAGTAGGATCCCCAATCTTGTTCCTCTTACATTGGAAGCACCATCGGTGAAGAGTATCCAAGGATCCTTGGTCTTTTCTAGTTGTTGGACCTCCAAGTCAGCTTCTTTTTGTAGATCACTAGTGAAATCAGCCACAAAGTCTGTCAGTGCTTGAGACTTGATTGCTGTTCTTGGCTCATATTGGATATCATATGCACTTAATTTTACAGCCCACTTGGCCATTCTACCTGATAACTCTGGTTTTCTAAGAACATTCTTCATAGGATAATTAGTTCTCAAAATAATAGGATGAGTTTCAAAATAATGTCTTAATTTAGTAGAAGCCATAATAAGTGCAAGAATTAACTTTTCTAAGTGAGAATACCTGGCTTCCGCATCTAAAAGAATTTTACTTACATAGTAAACGGGATGCTGTTCACCTTCATGATCCTTCACCAAGATGGCACTTACTGCGTTTCCTGAGACGGCTAAATACAGGTATAAGGATTCTCCATCCACAGGCTTCATTAGGGCTGGAGCTGAGGATAAGTAATCCTTCAAGGCTGTAAGCGCAGCCTCGTGCCTTTCCGTCCATTCAAACTTTTTATTCTTCCTAAGAATGTCGTAGAAGTCCTTTCATTTCTCGGAGGATCTTGAGATGAACCTATTGAGGGCAGCTATTCTTCCTGTGAGCCTTTGGACATCCTTTGTGTTTGCAGGAGATTTCAAATTGAGGATGGCTTCAATCTGCTCTGGGCTTGCTTCAATTCCTCTCTTCATCACCTTATATCCCAGAAATTTTCCAGCCTTAACACCAAAGTGGCATTTTGACGGATTCAATTTCATGTTATATTGGTCAAGGATGTTGAATGCTTCCTCGAGGTCTCTAAGGGGATCCTCAGATTTCTTTGATTTCACCACCATATCATCTATGTAAACCTCCATAGTCTTACCCAACTGATCCTTGAACATCATGTTGACTAATCTTTGGTATGTTGCCCCTGCATTTCTTAGTCCAAACAGCATAGCAGTATAACAGTATATGCCGGTAGGAGTCATGAATGCGGTATCCTCTTGATCAGATGGTTCCATCTGAATTTGTTGAAATCCAAAGGAAGCATCCATAAAGGTAAGCATTTCATGTCCTGCCGTTGCATCCACCATGGAGTCTATATGTGGTAACGGGAAAGGATCCTTGGGACATGCTTTGTTTAAATTTGTAAAATCAACGCATACCCTCCACTTTCCATTCTTTTTTGAAACTACAACCAAATTAGCTAACCATCGAGGATACTTAACATCTCTGATCATACCGGCCTTAAGAAGTTTTTCAACTTCTTCTTGTATGATCTTGTTCCTCTCAGGAGCGAATTTCCTTCGCTCTTGATGGACGGGTTTAACAGATAAATCAAGGCCGAGTTTATGAGTGATTACCTCTTTTGAAGTACCTGTCATGTCCGAGTGCTTGAAGGCAAAAGTAGATCTTCTTTGCCTTAAGAAGGATATTATTTCCTCCTCAATCTTACTGGGGATACTGGATCCTAAGAACACCTTTATTTCTGGATCTTCGGGGTCCAGTGATACTTCTTTAAGGTCTTTCTCCTGAGCTTCCAGCACGTCCCTAGGATGTTGCTGTAATTGCTATGCTATGGTTGGCTTGGCTGTTGGCTTCATTGATGATGAATAATAGTTCTTGGCCTCCGCTTGGTCACCTACTATCTTTAAAACTCCCCAAGGAGTACGTAGCTTGATGCACTGGTGATAAGTTGAGGCTACAGCCTTCATTCCTTGGAGCCACGGCCTACCTAAAATAACATTGCAACAGGAAAGGTTATCTATAACACAAAATTTTTGGTATGAATTTAACCCTTCGATATAAATTGGGAGGTTGATGTCCCCCGGTGTCTTCTTGGTTTCGCCACTGAAACCAACCAGCACCGAAGTTCTAGGAATGATTTCTGAATCCGGGATGTTCATCTTCTTAAGGACATCATGTTGGATAATGTTGACCGAGCTGCCTCCGTCTACTAGGATACTGCGTACATAATGGTTAGAGATAAATAAAGTAATAATCAAACCGTCGTGATGAGGATCCTGTATGTTCATTTTGTCTTCCTCATCGAAGAAGATTCTCTTGTCTATTGTTAGGGTGGTGGACACTATTGGTTGATCTCCGTTATCCATCTTTATCTCTTTAGCGAGTCTTTTTGCTGCAGAGAAAGAAGTTCCACATATGTCTGAACCACCTGAAATGAAATTGACCGTTCGCACATCCAGCTTGTCCTGGTGAGGATCCTGGATCCTTGAATTGAAGAAGATTCTCTGATCAGTCACTCGAGTAGTGGGGATGAGCGGTCTTCTCTCTTCGTCCATTTCGAATTCTACTACGGGATCTTCTCTTATGGCACAAGAATCTTGAAATAATTCGTAGTTTCTGGAGACAAAGTTGATCACATGAGCATCTGGCGGTGGCGGTGTTGCTTTTTGTGGAATGTCTTCAGGATCTTGGATTTCTTCCTTCCTAAGAGTTCTTTAAAGTGACCCTTGCTCAAGAGGTAACCAATTTCCCTTCTTAAGCCGATGCATTCGCCCGTTGCATGGCCAAAATCTTCGTAGAAAGCGCACCACTTAGACTTGTCCTTGAAGCCGACAACCTTTTCATTTTTTCGGGGCCACCTTGCTTTTTCTCCCAGATCCTTCATGGCACAGATCAAGCCATGAGTATCCACAGAGAAACAATAATCGGAGATGCAAGGATAGTCTTCGTCGTCATCTCCTTCTTCAACTGCCCGCATGTTCTGATTATTGAACTTGGTGTACGGCTTTGAATTGTTGTTCCTATTCCAGGATCCTTTATTCTTCTCGGGGGTTGGTTGTTTTGCTTGTCCCCCAAGACGATCCTGGATCCTTTTGTATTCTTCCAACCGGATGTATCTTAATGCCCTGTTTCTGACTTCATCTAATGTCCTGCATGGAGTCATCACTATATCATAATAAAAGAGGGAGCTCTTTTGAATTCCCATCTTGAATGCTTCAACAGCAGTAGTCATGCCAAGATTTGGGATTTCTAAAGCTTCCTTGCCGAATTTGGTGATGAATCCCTAAGGGATTCATCACTAGGTTGGACAACACGGTATAAATCACTGGTTAACTTCTCAAATTTCCGACTACAGGAAAATTGAATGTTAAATAAGTTAACTAAGTGAGAGAAAGTAGTAATTGAAAAAGGAGGAAGACTTAGCAGCCATTTTAGAGCGGCTCCCGTTAGTGTGGATCCAAAGCCCTTGCATAGGCAAGCTTTTTTTAGTCTCTCCGGAATAGGATTGATCTCCATCCTTTCCCTATACTGTGCTACATGTTCTTCAGGATCAGTGGTCCCATCGTAAGTCTTCATATTTGGAGTATGGAACCGCTTCGGGATTTCAGCATCACAGATAGGCGGAGCAAATCTGGATACTTTGTTGCTTCCCTCAGGTATCTCGGGGATTGGTCTTATGACCCCAGGAACACTGGATATCATATCCTTGAGCTTCTGCAGCTCCTTGGCCATAGCTTAGTTGATACTTGCATCCTGCATGGAACCACGGTTAGCATCTAAGGATAAAGGATCATACAAGTTACCTCTTTTCTGAGTGAAGGTTGGCATCTCGGATGAGTAGATGGGATAGGAGGAGTCTGCGATAAGAGTTGGTCTTACAGAGGCTATAGTCTGCATGGGGATTATGTCTTCTTCATGGAATTTGGAGGACCATTGATGTTAGACACCTGAGGATCCTTGATTCGGAAAGAAGGATCCTTGATTCGCGATGAAGGATCCTTGATGTTGGGTACCATAGGATCCTTGTGGAAGGATGACTGATCCTTGCCGATAATATGAGGATCCTTGATTCTGCTGACCCATGGACCCCTGTTGAAGGATAGATGATCCTGGCTGAAATAGCGAGGATCCTTGAGTCTGTTGACCCATGGACCCCTGTTGAAGGATAGATGATCCTTGTGAGAACTGAGCCATGAATTCTGGACTGGTGAAATCGAGCATCCTTGGCATCAGGGGGTGAGATCCTCTGCTGGCATCTTGTTCTTCTTGAGATCGTCTATCTCACGAAGGATCCTCTGATTGGTCTTGTTTTGTTGCTCCATATATGCTTTAACCTGCGAAAACATAGATGAAACATCACTGTTAGTATTAACCACCGGCGCAGCAGCAGCGGTTTTTGAGCTCTGGAAGACTGGCAGCTGTGTCTTGCTTCCAGCAGCAGCCGGCCGTTGCGTTCCCGTGATTGGTGGAGGCATCGGTAGCAAAGTCCTTGAAGAGAGAGGAACCATAGCCGGCATGATTGATGAAGCAGAGGTTGATTGAGAGGCCATTGTTAGTGATATGGGTATGAAAAGTTGAGAATGATAGGAATAATATGGATTATAGCACCAATCGCCCCACGGTGGGCGCCAAATTGTTTTGGACAAAAATCTACTAAGGATCAAGTATCCAAATATGTTATGTAAGGTAAGGTGCTAACTCGATAATGACAAATGCGTAATTGTAATATTGGTGAACACAAAGGTTTGATCACGAGGGAAAAAGCCCTTAACCAAGATAGTCTTACTTCGGTCAAAACTTATCAAGGTAATCTTTGGTAAAATAACTCGGTCAAGGATTAATAAGATAATCTTTGGTCGGATTACTTTAGTCAATGATCAACAAGGTAACCTTTGGTCTACGAGTATATGATTATCGTGATCTCCAGCACAAAAAACCCCCGGACGGTGAAAACTATCACCGTCGATTGTATTGATAACTAAAAAGCGATTACAAGTGTTGTGGAGTAAATGACTGAGATTACAAAGTATGCTAGTGTGTAGAGAGAATGTTAGTTTCTGCTCTAGAGTGTGTGTGATAGTACATGTGTTTTCCTACTCGATCATAGCTCATTTAAATAAGATAACAACAATAACAATATTTCCTAATTATCCGGAAGTCTTCCACCTATCTGCTCCACGATCTTTGACCACGTGCCAATAGCCGTCCAGTAGCGATATAAGCGGTAGACCAAGTCTTATAGCCGTTGTTGATATTAACGTGTTCATCTTCACATTAGTTCATCCATTAACAGCTATACTGAACTAGGATCCTGGATCCATACTTCAGCTAAAGGTTGCTCTATGAGGATAGTTGATATAAATACGTCTTAAAGTTGCCACACCTGTCTAACACATCACCATACTAAACGTAATCATTAGTAAACAAGTAATACCAAGGATCGTCGATCCTTTATATCCTGATACATATTTCAAGGATAACCTATCCATAAGACAGTTAAGGATAAAGGATCCTCAGTATAAAATTCATGGTCTAACAGAAATGTTTCAAGATTCGTGTGCTATAGAAGAAAAGCCCACAAAAGAATTCGAGTTGGATGTTGAAAGAAGACCGCTTATCCCCACTACTCGAGTGACTGATCGAAGAATCTTCTTCGACTCATGGATCCAGGATCCTCAGAAGGATAAGCTGGATGTCCGAATGGTGAATTTCATCTCTGGAGGTTCAGACATTTGTGGAACTTCTTTCTCTGCAGCAAGAAGACTTGCCAAAGAAGTCAAGATGGATAACGGAGACCAACCGATAGTATCCACTACCTTAACAACAGATAAAAGGATCTTCTTTGATGAGGAAGACAAACTAAACATCCAGGATCCTCATCATGACGGTTTGATCATTACTTTATTTATCGCTAACCATTATGTATGCAGGATCCTAGTAGACGGAGGGAGCTCGGTCAACATTATCCAACATGATGTCCTCAAGAAGATGAACATACCAGATTCAGAGATCATTCCTAGAACATCAGTGCTAGTCGGTTTCAGTGGTGAAAGCGACTAGCACTGATGTTCTAGGAATGATCTCTGAACCAAGAAGACATTGGGGGACATCAACCTCCCAATTTATATCGAAGGGTTAAATTCATACCAGAAATTTTGTGTTATTGATAACCTTTCTTGTTGCAATGTTATTTTAGGTAGGCCCTGGCTGCATGGAATGAAGGCAGTAGCCTCTATTTACCATCACTGCATCAAACTACCAACTCCTTGGGGAATAGTAAGGATAAATGGTGACCAAGTCGAAGCCAAGAACTACTATTCTTCATCCATGAAGCCGACAGCTAAACAGGCGATAGCATAGCAATTACAGCAAAATCCTAGGAATGTACTGGAAGCTCGAGAGCAGGACCTAAAAGAAGTATCCTTGGATCCCGAGGATCCAGAAGTAAAAATTATCCTAGGATCCAGTATCCCCAGTGAGATCGAGGAGGATATAATATCCTTCCTAAAGCGAAGAAAGTCCACGTTTGCCTTCAAACATTCAGACATGACAAGTATTTCTAAGGAGGTAATTACTCACAAGTTAGGCCTTGATTTATCTGTTAAACCCGTCCATCAGAAGCGAAGGAAATTCGCTCCTGAGAGGAACGCGATCATACAAGAAGAAGTTGAAAAACTTCTTAAGGCCGGTATGATCAGAGAGGTTAAGTATCCTCGATGGTTAGCTAATGTGGTTGTTGTTTCTAAAAAGAATGGAAAGTGGAGGGTGTGTGTCGATTTTACTGATTTATACAAGGCATGCCCCAAAAATCCTTTCCCGTTACCACATATAGATTCTATTGTGGATGCAACGACAGGACATGAAATGCTTACCTTTATGGATGCTTCCTTTGGATTTCAACAACTTCAGATGAAACCATCTGATCAAGAGGATACAGCATTCATGACTCCTACTGGCATATATTGTTATACCGCTATGCCGTTCGGACTAAGAAATGCAGGGGCAACATATGACTGGTGAATATGATGTTCAAGCATCAGTTAGGCAAAACCATGGAAGTCTACATAGATGACATGGTGGTAAAATCGAAGAAAGCTGAGGATCATCTCAGAGATCTCGAAGAAGCGTTCAACATCCTGGATCAATACAATATGAAACTGAATTCGTCAAAATGTCAATTTGGTGTTAAGGCTGGAAAGTTTCTAGGGTACATGGTCACCAAAAGAGGGATAGAAGCAAGCCCCGAGCAGATAGAAGCCATTCTCAACTTAAAGTCTCTTGTGAATGCTAAGGATGTCCAGAGGCTGACGGGAAGAATAGCCGCGCTCAATAGGTTCATTTCCAGATCCTCCGAGAAATGCAAGGACTTCTATGACATTCTTAGAAAGAATAAGAAGTTCGAGTGGACGGAAAAGCATGAGGCTGCACTCAAAGCCTTAAAGGATTACTTATCCTTAACACCAGCTCTGATAAAGCCTGTGGATGGAGAATCCTTATATCTATACCTGGCTGTCTCAGGAAATGCAGTAAGTTCCGTCCTTGTGAAGGATCACGAAGGTGAACAACATCATGTTTATTATGTAAGTAAAAGTCTTTTAGAAGCAGAGGTCGGGTATTCTCACCTTGAAAAATTAATTCTTGCTTTAATTATGGCCTCAACCAAGTTGCGACACTATTTTGAAACACATACTATTATTTTGAGAACTAACTATCATGTTAAGAATGTGCTTAGAAAACCAGAAATGTCAGGTAGAATGGCCAAGTGGGTTGTGAAGCTAAGTGCATATGATATTCAATATGAGCCTAGAACAGCCATTAAATCACAAGCGCTTGCAGACTTTGTGGCTGATTTCAGTAGTGACATGCAAAATGAAGCTGATCTAGAGGTCCAACAACTTGAAGAAACCAAGGATCCTTGGATCCTCTTCACAGATGGAGCGTCCAATGTAAGAGGAACAGGTTTGGGCATACTACTAAAATCTCCACAGGGGGACATAATACCCCAGTCCATTGCATGTGCATTCCAAGCCACCAAGAATGAGGCAGAATATGAAGCTCTGATCGCAGGTTTGCAATTAGCCAAAAGCATGAGGATTAGGTATCTTCAAATATATATAGATTCTTTGTTAATAGCTAACCACTTTAACGGTTCTTATATTATGAAAGGTGAGAATATGGTCAAATATTTAGAAATTGTGAAGGAATTGGCAAAATCCTTCGAGTTGTTTAGTATAATACAGGTACCAAGGGAAGAAAATGCCGGGCCAGATACTTTGGCAAATTTAGCCTCATCTCTGAAAATTCCAGAAGACAAGAAGATCCCAATTATTCATGTTCTCTCACCAGTAATAGGAGAACAAGAAGTGGGGGAGATAACGAATGACAAAGAAATTGTACTTTGGGATCCATTATCCTCGAATAATCAAGAATCATGGATCCTCCCGATCAAGAAGTACATTCAAAAGAGATTCCAACCACTGAGAATCCCAAATCCTTCAAACTCAAGGTATCACAATATATTTTATTAGATGATATGCTATACAGGAAATCTCTTGCAGGTCCATACTTGAGGTGCATCGAGGTTCCTGAAATCCAAGAAGTGCTCAAAGATTTTCACGAAGGTGATTGTGGTAATCACACCGGAGGTAGAGCCCTGTTTTCTAGGATTCTAAGAATAGGATACTTCTGGCCAACAATGAAGAGAGACGCGGTGGAATATTCGAAGAAATGTGATGCTTGTCAAAGACATGCAAACATCCTTCACCAGCCAGCAGAACCTATGTATCCTATATCCTCTTCATGGCCTTTCATGAAATAGGGTATGGATATTTTAGGCAAACTACCTAAGGCATCAGGAGGAAAAGTATTCATGCTTGCAATAACGGATTACTTTTCAAAATGGATAGAGGCAGAAGCTTTTGTTCACGTACGCGAAAAAGAGGTGATATCTTTCATTAAAATAAATATTATTACTAGATTTGGTATCCCCTCGGAAATTGTTTGTGACAATGGTTCCCAGTTTATCGGGAAAAGAACCACTAACTTTTGTGACAGTTGGGGTATCAAGATGATAACCTCTACTCCAGTGCATCCTCAAGCTAATGGTCAAGCGGAGTCTAGCAACAAAATCATCATCAGCAATCTAAAGAAGAAGCTAGGATCCAAGAAGGGAAAGTGGGCCGATGAGCTACCTTATGTTCTTTGGGCCGATAGAACGACACCTAAGAATGCAACAGGCCAGACACCATTTTCATTGGTGTTTGGCTCAGAAGCTGTAATTACCACAGAAATGGTAGTTCCCATAGCTAGAACAAGCATACGTGATCCTGAGGCCAACGAAGAAATCCTTCTCGAAGACTTGGATACTGTTGAAGAACTTAGAGACCTGGCCAAGATCAGAATGGCAGCTTATCAACAAAGGGTAGCTGGGGTATACAACAAAAAAATAAGGATCAGAAGATTTCAAAATGGAGATTTAGTTTTGAGGAAAGCCTTTCAAAACACCACCATTCCGGCTGATGGGAAGTTAGCACCCAAATGGGAAGGTCCTTATCTGATCGAGTCGGAGGCAGGAAAGGGGGCATATAGTTTGCTCACTATGGAAGGCAACAGGTTACCCAGAGCATGGAATGCTATCCACTCAAGAAGTATTTTTTCTAGTCAGGATCTAGTATCCTTCGAAAATCAAGCATCCATCTAGGATCAAGGATCCTAAAATTGGTAATATCTATCTGATCACTTATCCTTTTCACATTCTTATTAATTTAAGGATAATATATTTTTAACGTTTGTCTTTTCCAAGTTTTTAAGTAACAATGCAGATTTCAATAAAAGGTTCAATGTCTAAGAGGTTGGCCACCTCTCCCTCACGCATAAGGTACATCATTATTTTCCTTGGCCTAGCCCACGATTGAGTATGACCCACGATGGTTATACCCTCCAAGGTTTAAAGGTTTTCACCTTTCTTATAAATTAGAGTTTCTACACTCTCGCCTGGAGCGCACGCTATCCAACGTATTGTCCGGGGCAGCAGGACCAGTACACGCTTAGTGGCTGACAATTTTTGGGCTTGTCCCCAGTTTAACACCAGTTCACGGGCTTGTCCCCAGATTACGCAGGCTTGTCCCCAGTTCACGGGCTTGTCCCCAGATTACACAGGCTTGTCCCCAGTTGCACGGGCTTGTCCCCAGTTTATTTAATGGGCTTGTCCCCGGTTTATTGGGTTTAATCCCAGATAATATCATAAGTTATTTGCATTAGATATCATAAATTAGATTCTGAGGATCACCGAAGGATCATTACTTATGGATTCAAAATCCTTTAATTCAGTTTTATAAAGATTGCAAAAATATCAATACTTATGGTAACTTAGGTCTAACCAAACCTTACGGTATGATTTTTGTTTATCGGTTTACACTTATTTGATTTCAGTTTATATCTTTATAGATATAAGGATAAATTATTCTCAATCTATTTTTATAAGGATTTAAGATCCTGGATTATTTTTGCACGGATATTTTATCCTAAAAACTTTTTACTAAAGAATATTTCTCAAAACTTTCAACAAGTCTAAAGCTATATCTGACAAACTTTCAAAATAACAGACAGTTAACAGATAGTTAAAAGATACTACTTATTAAACTTACTTGCAATTACCAAAAATCTTAACCCGAATTTCACCATTCAAAAAATGGACCATCCACCCGGGTTAAAAAGGTGTTACTGGCTGTTCATGATTTGCAGGGAGAAAGATATACAGCCGGAAAGGAAGTTCCCATGGAAACTCCATTCATATGTGACATTTATATCCAACTTGTCAAATCTCTTATGTTTTTGCAGGAAGTTTGAATTCAAAGGCAAAATGACAGCTGTGATCTTATCACAACCGCCATTTTGGGGGCAATTGTTAGTGCACAGAAATTTGACACTGTGGAATGTTATCCTGACATATGTCTGGATCAGTTATCCTTAGCATGTATTCCAGATCGTATCAGGATCAAGGATCCTCAGTACTTATTACTAATTAACGGTTGTTCTCATGTGTAGTCTTATATTAAGCAGGTAAAACGGTTAGAAGACTCAGTCTATCCACTAACTTGCAGTCAAGAAGATATTGACGTGTCTGGATCAATTATCCTTCTGAAGAGTTCCAGAGCTATGTCAGGATCATGGATCCTCGGTATTTGGTGCTATTAACGGTTGTTTCTTATATGAAGGCTGATATTTATCAAGTGTAACGGCTCCAAGACCTGGTCTACCCCCTATTTCGCAGCCTGAGTGACGGAGCACGTGGTCAAAGTGGCAGTTACGATTATATTGAAGGCAATGGCGGATTTTTTGGGATTATTAGTTAATAGTTTTTATTATTCATGACTCCATTGAGTTATTATTTTTGATGTATAAATAGAGGCTATAATCAGCTAGGAAAACACACTCAACACAACAACATACTCTGCTCACTACGAATTCAGCAACATACACACACACTTATAGCTTTCGTTGTAATACTGATCATAATCTCCAGCCTTGTATCCTAATTTTTGATATTATTAAAGTGGTGATCGACGAGTTGTCATCACCCGGGGTTTTTTTGCCGGCGATCCGAACCAGATCAAGGGCTGTTCCCCGTAACAAATCCATGTGTTTGTGTTTGCAATCGATACATACTTGTTTTCATCATCATAGCACTAATTCTCACAAAACGAATTTGGATACATTATCCTTGAGTGATTTTTGTCCAAAACACTACTTATGCCTAATTACCTGAAATAGGTTGGAAAAATACGTCTTCTATATGCTGGTGAACACGTATGACTCTATAAAATATTTGAATGTCATTACAATACAAATATAGTTTTCTCTACAAGCTCAACAGAAGCATTTCTACTTCTGTTCTATGTACCACTGCCCTACACACACAATTATTCCCGAGCCACGTATCTCTTAATGGGAAACTAGTTATGACCATTAGCCTGCGGCCACGTAGCCTTTGAATGATTAGGCTCAATGGTTATGTTTGGATCCAAACACATGTGTATTCGGTCTGAGTTGATTTTATTCTCTAATTTGTATTATAACATTTTAGAGATCACATAATCTCATGTAAATATTGATTGACTCGTTAAGACAAACACCCATTTGTCTCATTGAGTATAAATATGTTTTGACTGATTTAAAAAGGTTAATGTATTCACCTGTACCGTCGGTGTTGGAAAACCTTGACTGATTGATTGATTGTGAATGATATTTAACCTATACATAAATAGGTTTGTATGAATGTTTTGAATAATGTTAAGCTGTGATTGTAAGCATAACCTTGAAATCGTTTATCTTTGATTGTGAATGAAAACACTTGGTTTTATGTGACGTTTGATATAGCATGCTTTGGCTTAATAGGTTACAACGCGTTGGTAAGTTTCTCCAGGTAAGTAAACGGGTCCCTCGGTTGATTGGTATTTATACGAATTACTTTTCCTTAGGCAAGAAACTTACTACTAGTGATATCCCCCTTACAGTTACTACATGCCCGTCAAAATATATCTTTGATTAACATTACTTCATTATTTAGTAATGTTTATGAAAAACTTGTTTATGGATGTGAATGTTGTAAAAAAATACGAACAAGGTTAAAGGCCATAGCCTCGATTGATAGTCTAAGCTATAACTCAAATAACTTAAACATAACTCCTACCTTAGATTGGATACTTAGATTGATAATAAGAAAAAGGCAGGATCTTGATCTACTCGATTGTATGCTTGCAAGTTCGATTATAACTACGTTCCAAGCACGAACTTCGAGAAAATGGCACGTCGGCTTGTTACGGCAATGGGGCACGCCTTTCAAGGTTAAGTGTGTGTAAATGGAGGTGTGATGGGATGAGGAGAGCTCAATACCCGTCACCCCCTTTTATAGGCTGATTCTGAACCCCATCGCAGTACGCGATTGGTTCCTTTACCCCGTCGCGTACCGCGACGCCGCAATTTGTCGCCGCCTTACCAGATGATGACATGTGGCCTGTCATATCGTGCCATGTGTTGACACGTTTTTGGGCACGTGTCTGATGACTCAGCAAGACCATCGCGCTACGCGATGGGCTTATACTTGCCCCGTCGCGTACCGCGATGGGTGAAGTTTTCAGAATGTACATTTTTGGTCCCTATACTTATGTAAGTTGGTATAATTAGTTTTTAAACTTATAGGGTAAAAGACGCGGTGTTACAGGTTCTGCCTAAGTTATTATTTTATTATTATAAATGGTTTAGACCATAGTCGTAGATATAGCGGCTCCTTGATTACAATTTAGTATTGTATAACTTTTCTTAAGCAAAGGTTATAGTCAAAATATTGTTTCTTCTTGATTAAGAAACGTAAGCAAGTATATACAAAGGGTATAATTAAAATAGTATCTCTTTATTATTAAGAAATATAAATATTCAAATAATATAGTTAAATTAATAATTCTTTTTGAAGAAGAAAATCGGTATAGACGTTTCTTCCTGAAGAAGAAACATAGTATATGATTGGTATATAAACAAGAGGACTAAAGATCCAAATGTTTTATACAAATAAATGTTTTTATCAAGGTTAAAGCTATACAAAACGGACTAAAGGTCTGAAACTAGATCGATGATCTAGTTATTTTACAAAGGTTATTCTCGTACTATAGGTCCGAGGTAACAAGTCAAGAAGTAGAAAACAGAAAACAGGAATCAGTATCAGAAATTGATTATAAACAGTAAAGGTGAATACGCCCCAAACCTTTTACAAACTCTTTTAGAGTCAGAATGTTTGCATAGGATTTACGAATCCTTAAAAAACTTTGTGTTACAATAATAAGAAACGGACACTCTGATTGAGAGTATACATGTGTCTGGATCCATTCATACATGGTGACTCTGCATTTTCCCGAGGCCATGCAAATCATCAACATATCTCCGGAAGCTTGATGAGAAAGTATTTGTGTATATAACTGATTGTACAAGGTACTTAGGGTAATTTGATCCCAATGTAGTTGGGTGCCTAATGAGTAGTCATAAAGGTATTGAAAAGATTTTTACAAAGAGTCAGAGTCATTCACCAGCTATGTGCTGACTTATTTTCTAACCATTTTACAGGAAAACAAGAAATGATAGAACAGACAAGCAAGAAGGAATAGAAGATTGGAGACATAGTCATCAGATGCTATCTGGTGGCTCAAATATTTTATTTCAAAATATTATAAAGAATTATGTTTTCAAAAGAAATGTATTGAAATATCAAATGGGTATTTAAACCCGAGTTTCAATTATAATAATATTTTATTATAGACTTCCGCTAAATCAAACCGCAACTCTGATATATTTACAAAACAGGTACCAACTATTGGTCACACGCCTAGGCCCTAAGTCTGGGTGTGACAGGTTGGTATCAGGGCCATCAATCTTAGCGAATTAGGTATTTAATTATACCTAGGCTTTGATTAAGGATAAGTTTTGAAAACTTTTATACAAATAATGATTCAAACAAACTAGATACTTAGTTGAAAAGTATCAAGAAATTATTCAAAACTGATACGGATAAGATATAAACAAAAAAAAATAAGATAGGAGCGTCTTCCTATCCCTAAAATCTAAACTCGCACAGATGTCCGATTGTCAATCTAGCCAAGGATCATGTCAGTCTCGATCTGGTAAAGGAAAATGATTTATGGGAACGTCTTTTCTCCCAATTCCTATATCTAGCGATGAAAACTCATACCAAACAACAATGGAGGAAGATTCAGATTCATTTGATTTTGACATTCCGCTAGCTCAGATAATTTCAAAGCAAAACACATATGGAGCAGGGTCAAGTAGATCCAAGAAACTAATGACGCCAAAGGAAAAAGAAGTATTGATTTACCCGGAAGAATATACTCAAAAGCAAGAATATTTTAATTTTCCGGAAACACAAGATTCTTACTTTGCTCACACTCAAAACGAAGAAACAATGAAAGAAATGGATGTGGAAGAAAAAGAAAAGGAGACTAATAAAAATATCACGAAAGATAACAAGATTAAGAAATTAGTCATTCGTTGGAAGAAATAAAACCTTAGTAATTGTAGAGAGTATAATTGTAACAAATAATATGCACTCTTGTAACTATAATAAGATGAATAAAAGATATGTTTTGAATTCTTCGAATATTGGACTTATCTTTTACAAATTTTATTGTAGTATGTCAAGAGAAGAAAGTGCAAACTCTCACAATAGTCCTCCCAAGAAATTGGGAAATGAAGAAAACATTAATAACAAAGATAAGGATAATGAAATTCCCGCCCAATATATAGGAGGAATTCAAAAGATGATTAAGGAAGCTATCAAAGACATTTCGATAAATCAAAGTCAACCAAAATCCAACAAGCGAAGTAAAAGTAAATATGTACATTCAAGAAAGGAACAGGCTCATGATAGCTCTACATCTGATAATAATTCAAGGAATAAGAAACAAAAGAAATGTAAGATCCAAAAAGGATGCAACTTTAAGAACTTTAAAGTTTACAATCCTAAAGAATTTCATGGAGACTCGGACAGTATAGCCGCTATGAGATGGCTAGAAGAACAAGAATCAATCGTCATCATAAGCAAATCATCGGTGAGGAAGCTATCCAGTATTCTTCACAAATGTTCAAGGGAGAAGCTCTTGAATGGTGGAACACCCTAATTCAAAACAAGGGTCGAGAAACAATGTATAATTTAGGTTGGGAAACATTCAAAGGTCTCATATTAAAGAAATTTTGCCCAACTCATGAAATGGATCGAATTCAAACTGAGTTATGGAATCACAAGGTTGTTGGCACAAATCTTAGGAAAATATAACACTAAATTCCTAGAATATTGCCGATTGGTTCCACATTTGGTAACGCCAGAATATAATAAAGTAACTCGCCATATATATGTATTACCAAGAGAAATAAGAGACAAGGTACGATCCAATATGCCAGAAACTGTTGATTCGGCTATGGAATTGGCCGGATACTTAATCAACGGTATGATAAGAAATCAAGAGGAGGAAAGGAAGAAAGATAAAGAAATCAAGAAAGCTAAAGATTTCGAGAAATTAGAAAAAGAATAAAGTACTCCCAAGTCAACATGCAAAACTTGTTGAAGAAAACATACTGGAAAATGTTGACTAGAAAATACAAATAATTGTGCATACTGCAAGAGAGCAGGACACACAATAGAAGAATGTCGAAAGACATTAGGAGTATGTTTTACATGTGGAGAAACGGATCACTTTAAGACTGAATGCCCGAAAAGAAAAGCTAGTCAAGACTAATAAATGACAAGATCATATCAAAGAAATGCCAGATAGATTAGTTAAATTTTGTACACTAATTGTAACTCATTATCAAACGAGAAGTTTTGTAAAAATCAAATAAAGGTATTTAATTCCCTATGTTATAAATGAAATATTAGCATATAGATCATGTTAATACACAAGAATGCTTATATTTATTTACTCTAAAAGACAATCAAGAGGTTCAAATGTTGAAAAGTTTTATCCGAAACTTAGAATGAATAACACATTGAGATAAATAATCATCTAGAAAGATGACTATAAAGGAAGGGATGCGTCCAACATCAGAAATTAGACATACATACAAAGATAGTATATTTATCAAAAAGTAATTCTAATCAACCACAAGATATTCAAGAAATACAATTTTACCTACCGAGTAGGGTTGATCAAAAAAAAGTCAAAGAAAAAGAACTCGAAGATATTCAAGAAAATACAATCGCTAAGTATAGCAAAAGTGATTAAGTTAAAGTACAAGGGTACTGTTGGAATATAGAGAAACATTAATCAAGATAAAGGAATGGAATGGAATGGATTCAATAGACTGAATCTAAACTTATGGGAGTAAATTCAGCAGACTGAATCTAAAGAACAACTTAGTAGAATAGATTCGACAGACTGAATCCAAACAACAATGTAGTTAACATCAGTAAATGTTTAGAATACAAAATGGTAAGATAAATAGTTAAACAAAAGTGATCACTGTGTTTATCAATTTATAATTACTAATGATATTCTAAGTTATTAACTGAATATATCATTTATAGATGTAAGTTAACAACAAAACAAAAACCTTAGTCATTCTGCATAGAGATTGTAACAACAACAACCGGATTAGATAGAATCTAATCAACAATCGAAGGTAAGAGCCATTTACACTAAAGACAACGAATCTCGAGGATGAGATTCATTTCAAGGTGGGGAGGATGTAACATCCCCAAAATTTCGATCCAAATTTGACAACTTAGGAAAGTTGAGGGATCAAAAATAATATATAGACAAGTCATAAGAAAATATTAAATAAGGAAATATATGAAAAATAAGGAAATAAAAATATTTCCTAAGTTAAGTTTTCCACATAAAGGAGATAAGAAAAGAAAACTCCATCCCACATGGAAGGATGTAAGAAAGTGTAAGCACTTTACTTGGGTATAAATAAGGAATATGACTATCATCCAACATGGAAAGTGGTAAAGAAATGGAAGCTCTTTATAAGAGATAGAATTTCCATAATTATATTCTTTTATGCTTAGCATGCACCAAGTGGTTCTAGCGGAGGTTGCGAAGCACCCGACTCGCATGCGCATGCGCTCGGGCGAGGAAGAGGATGATGGCGATGGCGAAGGCGAAGGCGACGGGGAAGGGCGTTGGGCGCAATGTGGCGCTTTGATGGCGCATTTCGCAAGCTCGCATCGCCGCGAGCCGCTTTGAGAGCCGCCATAGTATTTTTGGATAACGAGAGTTAGACCCAGACATGACAAGCAACTAAAGTTAAGGGACTAAAATGAAAAATGGTATTCAAGGACCCATCGCGATATGCGATGAGTCCAAGAAAACGGTCATCACGTATCGGGATGGTCCGTTATGACTAAGGGACACGTGTCACACTCTGGTGAGACGTGGCAATATGGCAGGACACGTGGAAGACGTGTCAGGCCACGTGGCGACACGTGGCAACGCGTGAATAACATGGGTCATCGCGATACGCGATGACCATGAGAAAGGACCTATCGCGTATCGCGATGGGATCCAAAATCAGCTATAAAAGGGGAGCCTCACGGCTCATTCCCCTCACACCTTTCCACTCTCTCTACCTCGTTTTATGTGACAAGCACCGTTTTTCGTGCCACCGACCCAACAATCATCACCTCGTAATCCGTGCCAAATACCCGGTATTTTCCTCGAAGTGCGTGCAAACCAGAAGTAGCCCGACATTCCGTCTCGTAGTATGTGCATGACCCGGCAACACCTGACATCGCCTCGATTTGCGTGCCAAGGAAGGTTGATCAAGGACGCCTCGATAACGTGCATAGAATAAAAGTTCTGCCCGTATAAACTTAGGAATATCTAACTCCGAATACCCGTGCGAGGTAGGGGTTCTACCTAAGTTATTATTTTATTATTATAAATGGCTTAGACCATAGTCGGAGATATAGCCGAACCTTGATTACAATTTAGTATTGTATAACTTTTCTTAAGCAAAGGTTATAGTCAAAATATTTTTTTTCTTGATTAAGAAACGTAAGCAAGTATATACAAAGGGTATAATTAAAATAGTATTTCTTTATTATTAAGAAATATAAATATTCAAAGAATATAGTTAAATTAATATTTCTTCTTAAAGAAGAAACTCGGTATAGATGTTTCTTCCTGAAGAAGAAACATTGTATATGATTGGTAAATAAACAAGAGGACTAAATGTCCAAATGTTTTATACAAACAAATGTTTTTATCAAGGTTAAAGGTATACAAAACGGACTAAAGGTCTGAAGCTAGATCGATGATCTAGTTATTTATACAAAAGGTTATTCTCGTACTATAGGTCCGAGGTAACAAGTCAAGAAGCAAAAAACAGAAAACAGGAACAGTATCAGAAACTGATTATAAACAGAAAAGGTGAATACGCCCCAAACCTTTTACAAACTCTTTTAGAGTCAGATTGTTTGCATAGGATTTACGAATCCTTAAAAAACATTGTGTTACAATAATATGAAACGGACACTCTGATTAAGAGTATACATGTGTCTGGATCCATTCATACATGGTGACTCGGCATTTTCCCGAGGCCATGCAAATCATCAACACGTCTCTGGAAGCTTGATGAGAAATGATTTGTGTATATAATTGATTGTACAAGTACTTAGGGTAATTTGATCCCAATGTAGTTTGGTGCCGAATGAGTAGTCACAAAGGTATTATTGTTGGTTTCACAAAGGTATTGAAAAGATTTTTACAAAGAGTCAGCGTCATTCAACAGCTGTGTGCTGACTTATTTTCTAACCATTTTACAGGAAAACAAGAAAGGTTAGAACAGACAAGCAAGAAGGAATAGAAGATTGGAGATATAGTCATTAGATGCTATCTGGTGGCTCAAATATTTTATTTCAAAATATTATAAATAATTATGTTTTCAAAAGAATTGTATTGAAATATCAAACGGGTATTTAAACCTGAGTTTTCAATTATAATAATATTTTATTCTAGACTTCCGCTAAATCAAAATCGCAACTCTGATATATTTACAAAACAGGTACCAACTATTGGTCACATGCCTAGGCCCTAAGTCTGGGTGTGAAAAAGCATCTCATGTCCTGCCATTGCATCCACCAAGGAGTCTATATGTGGTAATGGGAAAGGATCCTTGGGCATGCCTTATTTAAATTGGTGAAATCGACATACACCCTCCACTTTCCATTCTTTTTTGAAACAACAACCACATTAGCCAACCATCGAGGATATTTAACCTCTATGATCATACCGGCCTTAAGAAGTTTCTCAACTTCTTCTTGTATGATCGTGTTCCTCTCAGGAGCAAATTTCCTTCGCTTCTGATGGACGGGTTTAACATAATAATCAAGGCTCAACTTATGAGTAATTATCTCCTTTGAAATACCTGTCATGTCTGAATGTCTGAAGGCAAATGTAGATTTTCGTTGCTTTAGGAAGAATACTATATCCTCCTCGATTAGGGATACTGGATCCTAGGAAAATTTTCACGTCTGGATCCTCGGGGTCCAATGATACTTCTTTTATATCTCGCTCCCGAGCCTCTAGCACGTTCCTAGGATGCTGTTGTTGTTTCTATGCTATCATCTATTTAGATGTTGGCTTCATGGATGAAGAGTAATAATTCTTGGCTTCCACTTGGTCACCATCAATCCTTACTACTCCCCACGGAGTTGGTAGTTTGTTGCACTAATGGTAAGTAGAGGCTACAGCCTTCATTCCGTGTAGCCAAGGCCTGCCAAGAATAACACTGCAACAAGAAAAATTGTCGATAACACAAAATTTTTGGTAAGAATTTAACCCTTCGATGTAGATTGGGAGTTTGTTGTCCCCCACTTTTTTCTTGGTTTCTCCACTGAAACCAACCAGCACTAACGTCCTCGAGATGATCTCTGAGTCTGGGATATTCATTCTGGAGTACATCATGTTGTATGATGTTGACTGAGCTTCCCCCATCGACTAGGATCCTACTCACATAATGGTTAGAAATAAATAAAGTTACAATCAAACCGTCGTGGTGAGGATCCTGTATGTTGTTCTTATCTTCTTCATCAAAGAAGATCCTTTTGTCAGTCGTCAAAGTAGTGGATATGACTAGTCGTTCCCCGTTCTCTAACTTGGTCTCTTTGGCATGTCTTTTGGCCGAGGAGAACGAAGTACCACATATATATGAGCCGCCGGAGATGAAGTTGATTACTTGTGCATCTGGCGGAGGAGGAGTTGCTTTTTGCGGGACATCTTCAGGATCCTGGATCCTTTACTTTTTTCTTCCCAAGAGCTCCTTATATGGCCCTTACTTAAGAGGCACCCAATTTCCCTCCTTAAACCAATATAATCATCAGTCTGATGGCCGAAATCCTCATGGAATGCACACTACTTGGAATTGTCTTTGAAGGATATTGACTTCTCGTTTTTCCGTGGACACCTTCCTTTCTCTCCAAGATCCTTCATGGCACAAATTAAACCATGAGTATCCACAGAGAAGCAATACTCAGAAATGCTTGGGTAATCTTCATCATCATCTCCTTCTTCGACTACTCGAACATTTTGATTGTTGAATTTGGAGTAAGGCTTTGAGTTGTTGTTCCTGAATGAGGATCCTTGTTTCTTGCCAGGAGATTCTTGCTTCTTTTAAGCCCCTAACTGTTCTTGGATCCTTTTGTCATCCTCTAGCCGTATGAATCTAAGTGCCCTGTTCCTTACTTCATCTAAAGTTCTGCATGGAGTCATCATAAAATCATCATAAAACGGGGAGCCCGTATTTAGTCCCATCTTGAAAGCTTCCACAGCCGTATCCATATAAAGATTAGGGATCTCTAGGGCCTCCCTACCAAACCTCGTAACAAAATCCCTAAGGGATTCATCATAAGGTTGGATAACTCTATATAAGTCACTAGTTAACTTTTCAAATTTCCTACTACAAGAAAACTGGCTGTTGAACAAGTTAACTAAATGTGAAAAAGAAGTAACAGAAAAGGGAGGAAGACTTAGGAGCCATTTAAGTGCAGATCCTGTCAGTGTGGATCCGAAGCCCTTGCATAGACAAGCTTCTTTGAGCCTCTCAGAAATTGGATTGATCTCCATCCTCTCCCTATATTGAGCCACATGTTCTTCCAATCAGTTGTTCCATCACACACCTTCATGTTGGGGGTCTGAAATCGTTTTGGGTAGTGTTGTGCAACGGTTCAGAACCGTAAGAACCGAACCGGAACCAAAAATGACTAAAAATTAGAACTGGAACCCATTATAGTAAACCCTCGGTTCGAGAACTGGCAAATTCGGTTCTTGCTAATCGGTTCTGGCCAGAACCGTTTCTGTTGTATATTTATCAAATATGTTGTGCAAACTTTGCAAATTACAAAACAAGTTTATATAATTGTATGTATTCTTTCACGATAAATTTAATTTAGATTATAACATGAAATGCATGCGCTATATTTTTTATTAAAACCTAAATGTTAAAGTTAAATAAATCATTAGCAACGATAGATTAAAGGAATATCTTATTATTTTCTATTAAATTACCTTGATAGCTTAAATCAAAATTGATCATGGTTGCTAGGTCTTGAACGCAAAGAAAGAATATTAGAATTAAATAATGATTGAAATGATGCGGGTTAATAAGTTATTCTATAAAAAATGGGTATTGGTAAATTTAGTTAAAACGTTTTTAATATTCCGGTTCTTCGGTTCCAAGTCTGGAACTGCCGGTTTTACCCGGAACCGAACCACGAACCGTTTAATACAAATTCTGAGAACCGAGAACCGTAATGTAACACAGGTTAGCGGTTCTAAGGCACCGGTTCGGTTCCGATTCCGCGGTTCTGAACCGTTTTTTGCTCACCCCTAGTTTTGGGATCTCAGCATCACAAATAGGTGGAGCAAATCTGGATAACTTGTGGCTCCCTTCTGGTATCTCGGGGATCGGTCGGACCACCCCTGATACGCTGGATATCATATCCTTAAGCTTCTTCAATTCCTTAGCCATAGCTTCGTTAATACCTGCATCCTGCATGGGACCAAGACTAGCATCTAAGGATATAGGATTATATGAGTTACCTCTCTGTTATGTGAATGTTGGCATCCCAGAGAAATAACTGAGGTAAGAAGCGTCTGCCACGACAGTTGGTCCAGCGGAAGCAATAGTCTGCATGAGGATATTGTATCCTTCATGGACCTCTGAGAATCTTTGATTCTGAAATCTCAAGGATCCTTGATTCTGGAGGTGGGATCCTTGATTCTGGAAAAAGGATCATTGAGGCTGGGAGATGAAGGATCCTTGATGATACAATCCGGAGGATCCTGACTGAAGGATTGATGATCCTTGCTGAGGGAGAGAGGATCCTTGAGCTTGGAGATCCATGAACCTTGGATTAAGGATAGATAATCCTTGTTGGAAAACTGAGGATCCCTGAGCTTGTAGAACCATGGACCCCTGGTGAACGATAGATGATCCTTGCTGGAAAACTGAGGATCCCTGAGTTTGCTGACTCATGGATCCCGGTTGAAGGATAGATGATCCTTGCGCTAATTGAGCGAAGGATCCTGGAGTGGTAAAATCCAGCATCCTAGGCATTAGAGGATTCTAATCCTCTGCTGGCCTCTTGGTCCTCTTGAGATCTTCTATCTCCCAAAGGATCCTCTGGTTAGTCTTGCTTTGCTACTCCATGCATACTTTAACCAGCGAAAACATAGCTGGAACATCATTGTTAGAATTAGCCACCGAAGTGGCAGCAGTGGTTTTCGAGCTCTGGAAGACTGGTAGTTGTGCCTTGTTTCCAGCAGCAGTAGTCCTTGGTGCTCCCGCAAGTGGAGGAGGCATTGGTAGTGAGGATCTTGGTGGGAGTGAAACTGATGAAGGCATGGTTGATGAAGCAGAAGATTGTCGAGAGGCCATTAATGGTGGTATTGATTGAAAAGGTTGAATATTGATAAGGTATTTTCTGGATTATAGCACCAGTTGTCCTACAGTGGGCGCCAAATTGTTTTGATCAAAAATCAACGAAGGATAAAATAACTAAATTAGTTAGGTGAGGTTTAGTGCTAACTTGATTGTAATGATTGTAATTCGGTTGCAAACACAAACACACAGATTTATACAAGGAAAACCCTTGATCTTTTAGAGGATTGTCGGCATAAAATCCTCGGGTGATGACAATGGTCTATCACCAATTTATTAAACAAAGAATCGGGTTACAATGGTGGAGATTATGATCAAAGATTACAAGAATGCTAAATGTGTGTGATCTGCTATCTTGCTCTGCGAATGAGTGTTTCTATGTAATGTGTGACCTAATTGATCATAATCTCGTTTATAAACAAATATAACAACTAACAACTACTCCTACAAATCCGCCACGCTTCCACTAACCCCTTCAACATCTTTTGACCATGTGCTAGGAGTCTTCAGTAGCAAATTATGAGGTGGACTTGGTCATAGAGCAGTTATACCTATCAAACACAATACCACTTAAACACAATTACTAGTAAACAGATAATACTGAGGATCCTTGATCCTTCATAACCTGGAACATATCTCAAGAATAATTGATCCATAAGTCACTTAAGGATAAGAGATCCTCAGCATAAATTCTATGGCCTAACAGTCACCTTTATCAAGTTAGTTTTATTTTATTCTTATTATTTATTATATATATTTAATTTAACTATAATAACTTTCAAGTATATACAAAAATGACCCTAAACAATAATTTTAAGCCTATATGTTTCAACTTCATACAACAAGGACTAAACTGCAATTTTAAGAGTTATAACTCATATTTACCATGATCTGATCCAGCCCTAACCCAAACCCGATATCCTATTCGCGAACCCGATTAACAGTTGGAATGTTTTGGTCCTCAATTCTCGCTAGAAACATGGAAATTGTATCAATATATGTGTTATACCTTCCTATTATGGCCTAACCAGCGATTTAATTTAGTATCTTGATCTTGTGTGATTCGTTTTTCTTATTTCGTCTAGCCGACACTAGGTTGATCTTATTTACATATATTACGACCATAATAATTCGATTAAAGGTACAGAATCAATCCTCTTTGCATCACCAACAATAACCCCATATCTAACTAGATTATCATTCGTGTTCGCATCGTGTTCTAGCCTCACTTCTGGCCGCCACAGTTCGTTTGATTTGACCCGTGTTACGGCAGCGTACGAGGTAATTAAACAGTTTGTTATGATCGCGAGATGATGCTGATCAAAAGCCCAATGGCTGTTTTGTTTAATTTCATCGGGTTGGATCAAATCAAATTGTTAGGGTTTATGTTCTAATCTGAGTTGTTTTTGTTATTGCTTATAATTAAATGAAACGAATCTTGTATGCATCTTCTGGTTAGCCCAGCTGGTTAATTCATCGGTTACGGTGTGGCAGGTCGCGGGTTCGAGTCCCTGCCACCCTGATTTTGGTCTATTTTTTATATTTCATTTTCTTTAAGCTATATTTGAATATTATATATAATAAATCAGTAATTTAGTATATTTTTATAAAACCGACAAATATACTTGTGTTTCTCCCGCATCTTTGTTTCGCCTATGTGTATATGTATATATGTATATAAGTATACATATATGTGTGTGTATATATATATTAACACGAAAACTAATATTTATGATTTAGGTAAACCTTATATATATATATATATATATATATATATATATAACAAACTTATGGTTTTCAAAGATGTGTTCTATTCATATAATATTTTTATATATTATGTTAAATATTATAATACTTTTAAATGGATCGATAAACTAATAATATTTGTAAGATGAGTTTTACTTATACAATATTTTTATATAATATAGTATTATAATATACTTTATTTGTAATTTAACAAAACTAATAATTTTTCATATAAAATTTTAAATAAAATA
Source organism: Bidens hawaiensis (assembly GCF_021521415.1). NCBI lineage: Eukaryota > Viridiplantae > Streptophyta > Magnoliopsida > Asterales > Asteraceae > Bidens > Bidens hawaiensis. The sequence continues at coordinate 35,228 of NW_027493961.1, read as the reverse complement.
AAAGGGTTTAATAGTGACTTAATAAAAATTATCGAACTCGCTTACCCGATCTAGATCATTAACTTAGCGTATCTTCGTATTCTTTTTCCTTATTAGGCCTTATCGTCAACGCGCGTGATCCGCTTTCGTCATTTTTATTGTTATCTATTCGTTATTGTTCGTCTATTGAGGTGAGTATCACATTCCCATATTTTACTTCTTTTTCCACGTTTTGGGGACATATGCGTAAATTATATTTCTCATATATATACTTATACTCAAAACTGCAACTATTGTCTTATGTGTTAACAACTTATACCTTACTTGTTTATGTGCTTATTTGTTTTATATGCTTTCACATTCGGAGAGGTCCAACATAATCGCAGAATAGTATGATCATACACCAGTTGTTATAGCCTTTGTGCTTCTCAACATCCCAGTTACACTTGCTCATTTGGTTAATTTGTTATACTCATATGACTTGTTGCAATTACTTATTTTTTTATATACTATATGTACACTTAAACTGGTGTGTTGCTCACTCAACCTTGTGTTGACAAAACTATTTTATTTTCAACGCATATGCAGGTATTCGTGTGATGTGAAGTAATTAGAAGATCACTTAAGGATGCATGCTAGAAGAAAATATTAAAGAGATAATATTATTTATGATTTATATTTGTTTGGATATTGTATGAATATTTGTATTTATTAAATATATATTGAAATCTCTCATATTGTATATTAGCAACCTTTGAAAAGCTGTGAACAATCAGTTCACGCCCCAGCATTTTCGTCATAGGTTGGAGTATGACATTAGCGTAGAACAACATCACATAGGGTGCCGAGGACGCTAATGGCAAGCTAGTTGCTGAAGAATGAGAGTCATTTAAATTTTTAGTTACTATTTAATAAGATAACCTATCATTTCTATCTTGTTATCCCACCGTCACATTTCATATTTTACCCACTAGGGCACATGCTCCTGTTGCAAAATGTGAGAGCCTCAAATGACGCGCCCAAGTGAGGAACTCACTTTTCAGGTCAATAGTCTTTGCTTTCCAATGAGCATTTCAAGTTTACACTATAACTTTTAAAATAAAGGCGAGCTAGGATTCAACAATTGAGTACTTTCTATACATGTTTTAAGTTATCATAAAACATGTGCATTTTACAATCTAAACCAATTCAACATTAAAGGAAACAAAACAAAGTATTAATACATTACATGAGATATAAGTAGTTATTCGAAAAATACGACGACCCCAACCCATCTAAGGCACTGATTAATTACATCATAAGACTTGTTTTCCACGTGGATTATTTTTTTCTCTATCCCACCATTATGCCTCGCACATTATTTACTTGCAACAATTAACATATTCTGCCGACAATTATCTATCTCTAGATAGGATATATTGACTTACCCAAAGATACCCTAAATTTGGGTTCAATATGTGCAACACTTTGATCAAAATCATTCTAGCTTGCCAGCTTTGCAAGGACCCCAACCGCGGCCGAATTGACATAGGTGCATGGCTCGGTGTAAGATGAATTAACCCGTGAGTCTATAAATCTATCTGCCTTGTCCGGACCACCAAGGATGGCACCCGTGAGCTCGTTAGGGTTAGGTTTATCGACGTTGTACCAGTAAACAAAACTCATCCCGCAATTTACATTTTCGGTTGGAGCCATCACCGGCACGGATGCACCTCGATGATGCGCTTGGAGCGGTGGGTTGTTACCAAACCCTACCATCATTGATCTCTTCAACGGGTTATCACCTAGTAAATAATCCATCTACAACAAACACACTCACATTAATGAAGGGCAAAATGCATTGTATAGAAAACAAGGAAAGTCGTTTGTGAACTATTTAAGATCAGTTCGCTAAAAGCTTGAATCGAGTTTGAGCTTAAATGAACTGGAGCTTGAGCCTAAAAAATCATTTTGTTTAATAAATTAACCGAACTGCCTCTCAAGTATAAAGAAATTAAGCCCGTCCTAATTCTATAATATAAGCTTGTTTATATGCGAGCCCGAGCCTAAGGTTTACTTATTGAGCTCTCCTAAAAGATCCTTTTATACATATTTTTTGTATAAAAGTTATGATAAAATAACTAAATATATATAATGTAATATATAGAAATTATAATTGAACATATATGAAAAATAATTACAAACATAAAAAACAATAACCAAATAAATAAATAATAAGCGAGTCAAACCCGAGATAAACTCGAACTTAAAAAAATTACCCATCAGTTCAGCTCGAGTTTTACGAACAGAGTTCGAGCCTAGGCAAGCTCAAACTCAGCTACACCCTCAAAAAGTCAATATTTAACCAGCTTGTGTGATCAAGTCACTCAACTTGGTGAGTTCTTGTAGCATGGAAAATGATGTCCTGGTCACAGTCAACATACATATGGAAACAGTTAACGAGGTACCTGTCTTTTAGCGAAATTCATGAGTTGGACACTAGTAAAGTGTTTATCACCACAAGTGACTTGCATATGATGTCTTTCCAACAAATCACTATAAACACTGAAAAGAAATGCGGTGGATGTCACGTACTGTGCATTTGCACCATCTCTAAAGTGAACTAACCCCCCTGCATGCATGTGCAAATTTCCCCTGATTAATAAGCATGGGTGCATACTGCATAATTAAGGATGGTATATATAAAACAAGGAACCTGGAGTGATAAAAGCTTGATGGTAGGGGCTTTCTGGAAGAACATTACATATATATCCATCAGCCTGTTGTTTAAACGTTTGAAATTCTTTTTGTCCTTCCCAATACAGCTGTCACATTTCATTTCAACTTAATGTTACATTTAAAACCAACACTAGCTATAAAATGAAAATGAATAAACTCATGAAGGATATATGCCTGAGATAAAAGGACTTGGGCACCAGCAAATTTGAGATCCCAACTGAACTCAGAAACAATTGCAGTGGTGGACTCATCTTGAATGAATTGTAAATATATTGGTCTCCTTGTTGCAATGTATAGCCATGTTGCCCCCCATAGTAACTCATCCTGAAGTTTAATGTATGTCAAACATTGTTAATTATATAATAATTTTAAAATATGCGAAAATGGTTTGATTCGGATGAGACTTTACATGATAACCGGAGTAGGAGCAGTAGAAAGGGCATTCACCATCATAAGTTCCCCTATGTTCATTGGCAAATTGAAACAGCTGCAAATCGAATCGATTTCTTTTAAGAAAAATAATACTCACATATATATATGTAACGAAATAACCTCGTTACAAACCTTTTTGGCACTGTAAAGGAGGTTACGAGAGTAGGCCGGATCGACGTCACGGAAAACGATGGATGAAGCAGCCAAAGCTGCAGCGGTCTCCGCGGCAATCTCGGTTCCGGGACAATTTTGATTAATCTCCAACACTTTTCTTGATGACTTCATGTTCTCAGGCCTCATCCAACACTCATGATCCGACACTGGATCTCCTACCTACATTTTAGAGTCAAAATCATCTAGAAGGTCATGTATGTTTGTTGTGTATGTATAAATGTATGTGTATGTACTATCCATGAAAAGAGGTTAAGTTTTGCCTCTGAAATTGAATGAAAAACAAATACTTTGTTCTAAAAAGATATTAAAGTTGGTAACTGATGACAAGATTAATTGTAGTAAAATAAAACTTACTCTAACCTGTTTCTTCTTATTTTTAGACACCGCAAACAAATGAACATATATACTTCATGTAGTTAATTTGTTTGTGGTGTCTAAAAGTTTTCAGTTTTATAAAACCGAGAAACTTTTCTTGAATCATATAGGAATATAAGTTGATCACCTGAACAAACAATCGATTACGATCGGTACTCGCTTTAAGAAAATAATCGGTTCCCCATTTGATACTATCCAAAACATTTCTCATTTCGCCAGCAGATGTCAACTCCGCCTTATAAAATATAACAGCCCAGGCCAATGTGGTCACCGTGAATGCCATCGGAAATCCATACTTGACATTATCTCCGGCATCATAGTATCCCCCCACCAAATCAACCTATAAGCACAACGCAAAGCAACGCAACACAAAGCGAAAAAATGTCAAAATCCAAAATGTGAAAACCCTAAAACATTTACATACACATCATGGTCTTGAAACCTTACACCAACTAGTTTTCCATCATCAAGAGCAGAATCACCTCTCCATGGAGGCCTAGGGTGTGGAGGAAGCTTTCCAGATCTTTGGGCCTCCAAGAAAATAATCGATTTCGTAAGGGCTTCCTTGTAATTGAAGTGTGCATTTACACACACCAAGAAACTTGTTACGAGAGTCAATGCGATCATCAAACGACCGGATTCCCACATCATAGAATTAGCTTGGATCTTCAAGAACACACGTTTGATATTGTTTTGTACATTTGTTTTTTTTTTGGCGGGAATGTTATGAATGAAAAGGGTTGGTTAATTTTTGGGGGTTAAAAATCAAGGTTTAAAAACCTTTAGTACGTTGTATGTAACTGATGGTTTAAAACATACGTACCATTTGTGTGTATATTTCTATGGCTACCAAATGTAAAAGTGTAACATCCACACATGGCTCCTAGATTCATTTATCACCATTAATTAAACAACAGTCACTAAATTAAACTAACATAAAAAACATAATCACTATAGCGTTTATATACGCATTTGAAGGATTGGTTTGGTTGCAAGGTTTTGGTTTCGTCTGTACGTGTGTGTTTCTTCTGTGTTACATCTTAGGATCGCGTTTCTGATCTTGTTGAATTCCCGACTTCTGAATCGAACTATGGATACCATATTGAGGATATAGTCAGTAATCCGTGAGAGCTAGTGAGATCGTTACTAAAACTCCTGTAAAAGATGATAACAAAATTAGCAATATAATTTGAAAAGGAAATATGAAACCATAACGTGACTAGAATATCATAGAGAATTTGTAGTGTTTTTTCTTAACAAGTGCAAGTATAAGTATATAAGTATTACTTCTATTTCCATAACGATCACATTTATTATCTTAAAATAAAACGCCAAAACAAAATCACCTGGGTGGCATTTATTTAACTAGTTTTTAGATTACTTTCTAATTTATGCTTTGATAAATAAGTAACTTGTCGTTTCAAAAGAATTATGTGAAACAAATTTCCTTTTCCCGATTCTATTATTTAACTCTGAAATATAGTAAATTATACGTAATTTCATTGATATCTTATCTTAAAAAATCGTTTTATAACTCCTAAAATATTATTACTATACTATTTGATAATTTCTTGAGTAAATTGCAGTTTTCTTCTTTATTTTTATACCAAATTTCAAAGATGGTTCTATGTCTTTTAAAATTGATAGCATTTGTACTTTTAAGTTTACAAATTTTGCTTATTATATCTTTTAGCCCTAACACTGTTAGTTTTGAGCTTTGACCGTCACATAATGTCATGTTCCTTGCACACGAGTGTTAAAAAAAACGTTCTTGTTCTTTCACTAACATCACCTCCCACTATCCAACCTCCGACAACCACCACCGCTTGAAATGACCCCATCTCCTTCCCCTCTTTTACATTTGGTGGTGACGCCTAAACTGACTTAGTGTAGCTTAACATGATTTGTTGTATGTCATTAACATAGTCTTAACTTGTCAAACAAAGTTATAATTAGTCAAACATATCTATAACTGATCAAACATAGTTATACTTGGTCAATCATGACGAAACACGCAAACATAAACATGCTTGTTTTTTTTATTAATTTCATGGGTAACTAAGATATTCGATTAACATATCAGATTAAATCAACATGCTATTCATGTGTTGTGATATTCCATTGACAATTTCATTGTGTCTTCAAACTAGGTATCCGTTTGTATCAATTTTCGTTAAAATTTTATTTTTATATTTTTACTCCTTTCGCGTGACAAGATCTATCAACGGACATATGCCTATTTTGAGCCATAAGCCATTCATGGCAAGCTCCATGTATGAGAAAAAAAATCATAGGTAAAGCCGTAAAGGTAAGGAGTTAAGTTAATATTGTTTGTAGAATCACTTTGGTAAACCTTAATAATGCTCAACGATTTTATCCTTGAGTACTATTTTACTTTAATATAAAAATATAGTAAAAATAAAGAAAAAAAAAATAGCAACGACGCCTGAGAGATTCGAACTCTTGCGGGAAACCCCAGTACTTAGCAGGCACACGCCTTAACAACTCGGCCAAAGCGTCATTTGGTTGTAGATTCGTTTTAATATTTATAATCTTAACCTTCGTATAGCAGCAAAAATTTGATGGAGGGAACGTTTCTTTGGTTTAATTACATCACAATTTGGAAAAGTTTGGCTCAGTTCCAGTTTCATTCGTTTTCCATTTAAACATGGTTTCATTTGAATTCAGTTTCCAAAATCAAAAGTAACATGTTAGTTAGAATTTAGGAATGCGGTTCAAATATCATATCCATTAGTTACTTAGTAATGCCATTATTTTTTATGTTTGTTAGCTCATAATTTCATATTGATATTTGAAGTTGTAGGTCAGTGTCAGTGTCTGGCATTGTAGATCTATGTGAAAGTAAAATGATTGGATTATGGATAGAAAATATAAAGATTTAGGACGGAGGCTCTAAATATTGGAAAGACTTGGGTTACTTTCACCCAGTTTGATTTTTGTTTTAGAACAACGATTATATACTAGAACTAGAAGCAAAACACCAACGGTAATGTTCTTATTGTTTGTACGTACTCTTGAGACCACCCTAATTTTCATATTTTCCTTTTTGATCTCTCTCGTGTGATAACCTTTGTTGATATCACATAATCTTCGTTGATGTTTGTTGGAATCGTTAGTATTAGAACTAAAATCTTCCACATATGTGGCAGTGGCAATTTTCACATGTGTGTGCATGTAGTGTGAAATAAGATTTTTTTTATGCGTGTTGTTGAAATTTACAGTATTGAAATATTTGTGCATATGAATTTCCAAATAATGTGAAATTTGAATTTCACATGTGAGTGTTAAACAAGAATTTCACATGTGGGTGGGCAATGTTTGTTATAATTGGTGAACTCTAAATTATATTAGGGGATGTTTGTTTAGTTTTGTACGAGCCTCTTAATGATTCAAGCCTAATTAGGTCAGACTTCAGAGTGTTTGTTTTGTCAAAGTGTCAAATCTGAATGGCTGAATGATCCTCTTACCCATTCAGCCCTAAAACAACGTTGGATGAGAAGAAAGATCTAATTGCCCACACATACCACAAGTTCGTTCAATGGATTCAATATTTCTTTTCATCGGCTCTTCTTATTTATCTTTACGTCTAACCTGTTGTTCTATTTTTTTATCTTTCGTAGAAATATTCCGCATATATTCACATCTAGTAGTTACATATACAACATATATCACTTACAATATATATCATTATCAAAGGGGAATTTCTTAGTATTTGGATGATTTTTAGGTATTTCAATAAAAAATAATAATTGGGTTACGCCATATATATGAAAGAGTATACAATAATGATGTATTTGTCGAATCAAATATCATGGTCTAATAATTAAACATTCTGACTAGTTGATAATTTTACAATTAGTTGGGAATTTTGTGAAAGGTTCCTGTAAAAGGTTTCATTAACGTCTAATTCATGTCGAGTAGACCTTATTTTTGTGAGAATTATTAATTAATGAGTTGTAGGTAGGGATTATGTCACCACAAACAGAGACTAAAGCAAGTGTTGGATTCAAAGCTTTCTTCTTCGGCCCACACCACCACTACCACGCTCGTTGACGCTTGATTTATGCCCAATTTAAAGCAAACCAGGTACAATTTCTACTCTTTATTTCCCTACCCTCGATTTCTGTTTCCCGGCCCTCTAAGATTCAGATATGGTTCCAATGGCTAGGCTTAGAATATAGGGTTTAGCTCAATTTATGTTAATCTAGGGTTGTTGCAAAGGCAGGGAGATAATGTTAGTTGTTTCTTCTTTCAATTTGAAACCCCTTTTGAATTCCTTATCTATATTACATTATAATACATATAGGCAACCCTTCACATCCTTATGAAACGTCGTAAAATTCAATGCACCATGTCTCCGGCTCGATTGTAATTATCAAGTTATCATATCAGGCAACATTAAATTGAGTCTCCAGAAACGTTAAATTGCAATCAAGGTGACTTTCCGATTCATATTTTGGCTTCAATTGCAATGAATATGCATAAATTGAATTGAACAGTTACTATACCTAATCAACTGAAACCTAATTAAAGGATCAACATTTTCTCCATTGATAATCCGGTGTTTCTTTCGTTTTCTAGGCTCATTATAATACCTTATTCTCCTTTCAATTCTCCTCAATTTATTTAATTTTTCCAGGTATGGTGGTTTTTAATACAGTTCGTTTGAGTTATTTTAAACTATTTCATTCCCTTCAATTCTCTTCATTTTTCCCAGGTATGTGTTGAATACGGCTTGTTTGGGTTCTCTTCAATTCTTGGCAGACACAACCGACAATTTTTATCAGGTATGTGTTTATTCTTTTGTTGATTGTGTTATTGTGAATCTGGAATTAAACAGTAGTCACTTTGGGCAATTTTGTTGATTGTGTTATTGTGTCTGGTTAATTTTGTTGAATCCTATTTGTTTGGGTAAATTTTATAGTGAATCTGGAATTAAATAGTCAGTTTGAGTAATTACTAAAATAATTATTATTTTTGATTTGCTTTGTTGATACCAGTTGTTTCCTTGTGTTAGCTCTACACACAAGTTCAATTTGCTTTGGTTGCTGGAATCAATAGATCTTTACTGATATCAGGTATTAATATAATGTCTTCACGTTAAGTTTAGGAATGATTTGAAAATTGTGAGTTTAAAATCGGTTTTGTGGTTACTGATCTTTCTCAGACCTTCATCTGATGACCTACAGTTTTACTACGGTGTGATTGAATGCGCCATTATCTTCCGTCTACTTCTTGTCAAAACCTAAACCCTCCACTTCTCTCTCGATGTAGACTCTGATTTTATTTCTTTGGTTATAGTTATAGTTAAGAATTGGTTTGTTAAGTTTCTAATGTTGCCTGTCTTTTGACAGGACTAGCTGAAGAGGTCAAGGAGTTATTTGATTCACCGTTGTATAGTATAACTTCTGTTTCTTTATTTGCTTTTTGCATTACAAAGTTATTTAAAGGGGCATTTACATATATTCCCTCCCTAACTTTCCTTATTACATATATCCCCAATGCTAAACATTTAATTACATATATCCCCTCCATAAACCACATATATTACATATCTCCCCATTTCATTAAAATTAACTACTTAAATGACTATTTTACCCTTAATGAACTAACTAAGCAACTATTTTCATATATCTCCTTGATAACAACAATTACATATATCCCCAATTTAGTAGACAACAATTACAACATTTGTTTATCAACTTCAAAGATTACTCCATTGATTTCACTTGATAATCTCCTATTTTCTCCTTGTCATCAAATGTGTCTGCTTACATCCCCACCTTTAAATTTGAGAACTTTCAACATGAGCCAAATCTACATGGCATTCGAAGTGAGAAAAAAAATGTTTACACTTTTGACCACAAACACAAATTAAAAAAAAAGTGCCCAAATTTGGGCCATTTGGCATACCATATCAGTTCAGTCACATTTTCAAGCATCCATCCAAGTATATATTTTGACATTTTCCATGAGCTCCTGTTTTCAATCAAAAGCACTCCCAAATCATCATTAAAGGAACCATAACTATAGTACTTTTTCCATTTTACTGCAACAGTAATCTTCAATGGGTTTGGGAGGAAAAATAGGTTCCATTGTGTCAAACAACATTCTTATCTTGGTAAAAACTCAAAATAGCAATGCACACGTCTGTATGTTAAAGAAAAGACTTACATCTATAATAACTAAAATATTGCAATGAAATGCCATAACAATAAGTTAATTACTATATAAATAACACGTGAAGAATGACAAAATTTATGATAATAGGAAAAAGTACGTCCAACCTCAATAAGGGCTAATGACATGCTTTAACCAAAAATTCATATGGCCCTTCGCAAAAAATTGACCCATAGTCACAAGGTGTTGCAAGGGTTGGTCATCCCATAATCCATCAATAATTATTGTCACAATTCAAGCCAACTGGATGTAGCAAATACAATTTGACTAACAGATGGTATGAATTTCGATTAACATAGAAATTACTACAATTTTAACCATTAATCGACGCCACCAACACTGCCACAATCATTCAATCGGCGGAAAACGATAGAGATGAAATTATGGTTTGCAGTTACACAGACGCCGACAGTCACGGATGTTGATATTGGAATGCCGGAGGTAACGGATGCCGACGCCGGAGGTCACAAAGGCGTGAATGGAAGCAAACATATTCTCTCTGTTCTGTAGGCATGAATGGAATGATTAGAAGCGAGGTTTGGTTGGAGATTGACAAGGGTAGAAGGGTAATTGCAAGATAAAAGGGGAGAAATGTAATTAAGGTTTTAATATTGGGGAAATATGTAATTAAGAAGCTTAAGGAGGAGATATATGTAAAAATCCCTTATTTAAATTTACTCAATGATGTGTACTTTGCATCTATTAATCACTATTTAATACCATTTGTGTATGCTTTGCTGAATAAGGTTAGAAAGGAGAATTAATTAGGAGACACAATCTTGCATTTTCAACATAAGGTGAAATCTTTTGTAAATGTATATGTTATCTTTCTTGCTCTCATAAAGTTGCTGGCTTTTTTGCTTCAATGCACAATCTTTTTACAAAATTATTAATCCATTTAGTTATTGCTCTCAAAAAGTTTCTACATTTTTGCAAAGTTTATGAATCGGGTTTTTTTCATGCAAGCACCCATAACATCTTCTAATTTTGGTTGGAAAGTATATAGGTTCAACGTTAAGATTACTGAATTAGTGCCATTATCTATTCAATCTTTAACAAGGGGTACACATGGTTTCTTACTTTATATGCAGATTAATATGTATAGTAGTTGCTGAGAACTGTATTCGTGCGCCTGCTGTTCTTTGCTTCGGGTACACTCTAAAGGTATTTCGATCGTTGTATTGTACATGTTATTGTTTGAACTTTGTGATGCAAAGCAGAATTACAAAAGACAAGAATACTTTTAGAAGAAAAGTTGATAAATTTTATGAAAATTTGGTAAAATCTTGTGAATTCCAAATTAACATCCTATGATTGAAATTTTATAGAATAATTAAACGTGTGACTTTTATAGTAAAAGATTCACGAGTTTTTACAATAAAAATGGAATAAAATTGCTAAATTTGATGAAAATTGTCAATGCCAAAATCGAGTCTTCAGATCATGGTTAAACCATGCTAAGTGGAACCCAAGTTTATAATTTGTTTAAATTACGAGAGCTCAAGCTCTGCTCGCCAGTAGTTTTTAAAACTCGGTCGCAACTCATTTATAATTTATTCATTTTTCTCATATGTTTGTAATTATCTGTTATGTATGTTCATAGTTATAAATTTTATACATCATATTTTATATTATTTGGTTATTTTTTACCATTTTTTTATTAATAACAATAATAATTATTAGTAAATATGATAGAACCCGGAAATTATAAGATTAGATTGATAGGTTAATCCAATTCGAGAAGGATTAGGTCTCCGATTAAGCCGATTCGAGATAGCAATTCTCCAAATACAAGGTTAATAAACCCTAATATGTTTAATAATATAAACATGGATATCCATAAACTAAAGCATAAACACTTATATAGACCTAATTGTAGTAATTATTGAAATGGTTACTTAGACCCTTCGACTTCCTTTAGCTCTTCATCTTCCTTGAACCCTTCAGCTCCCTTGGATCTGAACGGGTTCGTATCAAAATATGTATTTAATTTTATTGTATGCATATATATAAATAATAGATTCGTTTGTATTCACCAGCCTTCTTCGAATATGGCTGCAGCCGGTTACTCTAAATACGAACATGCCAACTCTTCACTTTTTTTTTACTTTCATATAAATGAGCTTCAAAACCAAAGATCTCTTTTAGTGCGTGATTATGTGCACTACTATCGTGGCTAACTCATGTTTGAAGTTCACATATAATGAATATTTACATCATCTTTCATGGACCAACATGACCATTGGAGATGAACCCCTTTTAAAACATATAGTTCCTACCATGTTTATTCAGGTAAACAAGGACGGTCACTTCATATTGTTCACCTTAAGTAGTATAAAAACACAATACCAAACTTTGGCTACCTGACTATTCTTATTTTGGTTAATGAAGGGTACAAAAGAAGCATTGTGTTCATTGGAGTCATTAGAAGTTGTTGGAAAGAAAATAAAAGCTTTAAGTAAACTGCGTATTATTGTATTATCGAAAACGGAGATCACTCGGTTAATATTTGGAAAATATAACTCAGAACAATGTGTTGTTGAAGCAATTGCAATGTTTGTTTTTCATCTCATAGGTGCAAAAGTGAAAAATTTCCGTTACTTTGTATGTGCGATAAATTGTGTATTTTGATTAATACCCGTACCAGTCCGGGTGGCGCAACAATTTTTACATACATAAATACATATATATATATATATAAATTTATACATTTATTCTCAATGAAATGATAGATTTTTTTTGTTTCGCCTGTTTTACCTTAACGTGTACTTTGGCTTTTTTTAGTTCATTTTTGGTTTACAAGTTTCTGTATTAAACACAACTGGTGATGGTGTTGAAAGCAAATGTTAGTTTTACAATCTGGATTGTGGAAACATACCAAAGGTCTAGGAGGCTGAGCTTTGACACTGATGATTTTATAAATCTGCTCCACTGCTCAGATTCAAAGAGGTTTAGTAAGTTTATGTTCTTTTTGTTTATCACATTAGTTTTAATAATTAATGGTGAAATGTATATTGTATAAAACTTGCAGCATGATATCAGATGCTATGTAGATGACTCAATAAAACACGGTGTCCCTTTTTCCGCGTTTCGTAAAGAACGTACCAGTGGTGAATATCATGGTGTTTCTTTCTGGTAATATACTAATAACTCTATTTGTTTAGGATCTTTAACTTTGCAAACCATTACACATGCCAAAATCCAAGTTGAATAATAGTTAATTTGTAATCAGAAGCAAAATAGGATGGTTAATTTAGTGGTGTAACCTCATTCTTTTGTTGTTTGAAGTGGTAATAACAACATTATTATTATTTATAACACACAAAGACATGAGATCTTGCCACCCACAGACAGAACATTGCTAATTGCCTATATTCTTTATTGGTTATTCTCCCATATTACATTTTTTCCAATGTTTTGCAAAAGTTGACTGATGATGAAAATCTTAATCTTCGGGTATTGGTCCAAATGATGAAAACCTTCGGTGTGGACCGAAGCTGCAAAACAGTTCCATTGGTTATAATATCAAGACCATATGTATCCTATTATCCACTTGGATTCATATTCTTTGTGTGTTTTTGATAAATCATGTTATAAGGTTATTATATTCATTATAAAATTGTATTGCTTGTAGTTCTCATGTCCTCCCTTTCATGTGACCTAGCAAATATTTTGGTCATGAATCAACTCTATATACTTAAATGTAATAATTATTTACTTTCGATTTTTTTTTTGAGTTTTCTTTATAGATGTTGGAAGATATGCCCTCGACTCACATCACGGATTTGTGATTCAATGTGGATTTGATAGAGACACTGACCTGGGTATGTAATCTGTCCATTGTCACTCTTTTTACCCTGCCCAAATCAGTGGTCCTTTCATATGAATGCAAATTTTAATAAGGATTAACAAACAAAACCAAAGTAAGGAAAGTTGACTTAATGAATGTGGGGTTAAATGCTCTTATTGGGCTAAAAGAAAATGGCTTGATTGGAACACTAATCAATGTTTGTTAAAAAAATTTTAAAGATTTTATAAAATATAGCCATGCCATCACGCCCAAAGGAAACAGCTTGATTGGAACACGACTTAATAGAATTTTTAAGAGTTTTGTTGACTTTTAAAAATGACAATTTACTCTTTTGCCATGTCATTGGCTTAATAGAAAACGGCTTCACAGAAACACGAACATATGGATTTATGTTAAAAGTTATGTCAAACTTCTTCAAATGACAATTTTACCCTTCTGCTAGGTCACAGGCCCCATGAGAAAAGGCTTGATTGGAAGACAAATGGATGTTTGTTACAAGTTTTGTAAATTTTTCTAAAATGACAATTTTACCCTTTGGTAGTCATCGGGCCTACATAACTACTCGATTGGAATGCTATTAAATATGTATAATTAACTTTTAGTTCTTAACGAACAAAATACGCAAACAGTGTGTTTTAGAATCTAAAAATAAAATGTTTACTAATTTTGAAACATGTTAAACGCTTGTGGTTTCTACAATGGGTGTTTGTTAAAAGTTTTTCCAAAACATTAAAAACGATGACTTCACCTTTTGCCAGGTTATTGGGCCAACAAAAAAGGGCTGGAATGGAACATTAGGATGAATATTGCAGCTTGTACAACGATATGGTTGGAGTATTTACACGACAAAATGAAGACGACTGTAAACGCTTGTCGATGCAGAAGAAAGAGATATCTGCTTATTAGAAGGTTCATTATAATTAGTTTTTAATATTTGTAGTATCAGTGGTAAAAACTTATTTAATTGTGCTATGCAAGGATTGTGACATATATAGATTACACTAATGTTATAAACTTTTTATTAAAAATAAAACAAAGATAGTAAACAAATAAGAATACTAACAGGAATACTATACAATATATCGTGAGATGGTTGAAAAGTTAACATAAACGAGTACCCGCCTTTTAAATTTTCTTGGGTTGACCTTAAAGATAACCTCTTTGTCTCATTACCGTTGTTTTTACTCAACCTTCACTAAGATCTCTTACGCTAACCGATAGAAAATTTTATGTCGCTTCTCCTCCAAAAACCCAACTCATATTGAATAAATTCCCATTGTGTCCCCGCCGCAACGCGCAGGCACACTTACTAGTTGTGTATAAAGCTTTTATGTTTTCATATATTAATGGCCTTTACATGAAATATATGTAGATGATTGTGAAATCATTGTATTTTTTAATTTGTGTAATCTTTAATTTCTTTCAACTTTCTTATGAATAAAACATTAAAATGCCTTTGTGGCTTCATAACCTTTAGATGATAATTTTCTTAACTTAGTTTTTGATTTTCATAGTTGCGGTTGAAAGCGAAGAGCCGACGTTCCCTTGAATCTATCTTTCTAAGGTTGAAAATCAATTGGTTCTCTACTCATAGTTGGTTCATTTCTCTATCGGTGTCAATTGAGTTATTGTTGATGGCAAGAGGTCCATCGCTAGGCTACACTAAAACCACATATTTTATCTCGGTAGCAACACTTTTCTTTTCTTTATTTTAATTTATTTTGTGAATCGATCGCCCGGTTAACATGTTATGATTTGTTATTGATAAAATATCTGCCCTACTTGCGGTGTGCGCATATATATATATATATGCGTGTGAACCCTCGGGCGGGCTAAAGTGAAATTGCACTAATTTTGACGTTATTTTACTAATCTCGTGAAAATAACGTTAAAAGTGGCAGAAGGTTAATCAGGCATCATGTCATGGCGTTGATAGCCGAAAGACAATGGTGCATGCACCAATCAGCGGTGTCCCGATGGTTGAGTGTTATGTGCCTTATGTCCAAGGCTTGATGCAAAACTACTATCGAGCCGGGGGTCTCACAGGAAGCAGCCTCTCTATTCCTAAAGGGTAGAGGTAAGACTGTCTACATCTTACCCTTCTTAGACCCTACCATAGCTTTGCTATTGATGAGATATACTGAGTACAATAATGATGATGATGATGTTGATGATGATTCAAAATTGATTTTAGGTTTTAAATCAAACAATCTGTAGTCCTTGACGCATTCTAATTAACCAAATAAGTTCTCCCCATGGCTGATTTATGTATATTTACTGTTTTTGAATCCATTTTTTAAATAAGTTTTTACCTAAAACAAAACCATATAGAAGTGATTTCATTTAGTATAGTTTGGTTATAAAATAAAAGATGTCTCTATTTATAATGAGTGAATTATAAGATTGAATGGACAAATATTTTTAACAGGTTCAGTTATGGTTATTTGGTAACTGATTTTATTGTTGGATTATTGTTATATGTGACCAAACCATTCTTAAAGAGGTCCTTATAGCTCTCAAGTAAAAAAAGCATTATGATTTGACCAACTTGAGCTCGGTTCAAATGGACGCAAATGTTGGTCGACTGCCACTGGACTATCAAGAGCTTAGGGAGAGAAAATTATTAAAATTTATAGCAATTGGTTGGATGGACGACTGTAATGGGTGGATGGTTCAAATAAGAAAATGTAAAGCTTTATATGTGCCCCACAAAAGGTTATTTATTATTTGAGTTAAGACTTCTAATGTTATCTTGATTGATTGGCATCTTTTATTCATATTGAATATGACTTTGATGATAAGCTTAATTTTGCAAATTGATTTCAGATAAAATTATTGTTTGCGTCCCTGTGGTTTAAGGTAGGAGTCACAATGAGCCCCCAAAAGAAATTTTGAACTGGTTGTGTCCATGTAGTTTCAAAAATGAACTATTTGAGTTCCTGCTGTTACTTAATTATGTTAGCTTCAAGGGTAAATTTGACATTTCACTTGTATATATATACATTGTCACTCTGAGTCCTTGAACTTTCATAATTGGTCACTTTAAGTCTCTTTCACCTTTTAACAAAAAATAAATAAACTTGACCAATTCTTTTAACAAAAATAAACAAGCCGAACCACCTTTTCAAAAAAAAAAATTAACGAACAAAAATTAACGAACCGAACTACTTTTTAATAAAAATAAACGGACCAAACTAACTTTTTAAGCAAACTAAACGAACCAAATCATTTTTTTAACAAGTAGTTCATTTTGTTTAACAAAAATAAACGAATCAAACTTTTTTTTAACAAAAATAAGTTACCCAAACTTTTTTTTTAGCAAAAATAAACAAATCAAACTATCTTTCTAACAAAAATAAACGAACCAAACTTGTTTTTTTAACAAAAATAAACAAACAAACTTATCTTTGAACAAAAATAAACGAATCGAACTACTTTTTTTCTACTAAACTAAACGAACCGAGTCACTTTCTTTAACAAGCAGTTTAGCTCATTTCATTTAACAAAAACAAACGAATCCAACTACATTTGAACTAAACAAAAAAAAATGAATCAAACTTATTTTTGAACAAAAATAAACTAACCGAACTACTTTTTTGACAAAAATAAACTAAATGAACAACTTTTTTATGAAAAAGAAAACAATACTTTTTTTAATACAAATAAACAAAACGAACTACTTTTTCACTAAACTAAACGAACTGAACAATTCTCTTAAACAAAAACAAACATAGAATTACTTTAAAAAATGAATCAAACTTATTTTTAACAAAAATAAAAAAATAGATCGAACTACTTTTTTTTTACCAAAAATAAATGAATCAAAATTTTTTTAAACAAAAATAAGCTAACCAAACTTATTTTTAACAAAAAATATTGTTGTATCTTGTGCTAAGGTGGAGTGGGAGTGCAATTTGATTGCTTATTTTAGAAGTAGTTACATTCGTTTAGTGTAGTAAAAATTAATAAAAAAAAGTGTTCGTTTATTTTCGCTTAAAAGGTACTTCGAGTGTTTATTTGTGTTAAAAAAGTCGCCTGGTTTGTTTATTTTCTTAAAATGTCGTTCGGTTCGTAATTCTGTTAAAAAAGTATGGTTCGTCTATTTTTGTTAAAAAAATTAGATTAGTTCGTTTTTTTAAGTTTTTTTTATTTTTGTTAAAAAAGTTCGATTCATTTATTTTTGGTTGATTATGGTTTGGATAGTTGATTATGGCTTGATTGATTATAGTTTGGAGGTTAATTATGTAATCTGGAGGTAATTTTTTAAAGAGGGACTAAAACTGAGCAATTACTTAACCACAAGGACTCATATGAATCATAAAAATGGGTAAACTAGTAATTTCAGATCTGGCAGGGACTCAAATGGTTCATTTTTGAAACCACAGGGACTCAACCAGGTCAAATTTTCTTTTGAGGACTCATTGTATCTCCGCCTTGAAACCACAGGGACTCAAACATTCATTTTCTCTTGATATCATGTATTTTGTTTATGTTATCGAATTCATAAATATATGGTTATCATTTGGTTAATTGGTTTGAAGTTTTGTAGCTGTAGTTTTAGATGTTTGTTATAATACTATTCATTTGAACCTTACTGGCAAATTGATATTATGGTAGCTGTGCTCTAATGCATTTTGATCCAAAAGCTAATGCATGATGCACAATTAATCAGAGCTCTGATTAAATACATACATTTTATTCAACACATAATAGTTTATGGGGTTAAAATAGTCTTTCTGCACGGTCATTCAGTGGTCTAACCAAACAACAATTAGTGACTCAACTTTTACTAGTTTAGCACTTAATGTGTGACATTCGTCAATTTCGAGTCTTGATTCGTATTCGTTTTGTAAACTTTTATTATGTAAAACGACCTGTTTTTGTAAATCGAAACCTTGTAAATAATCAAAATGATGGATTTTATGTTACAATATTGTTTCACACTTGTTGGGTCTTGAAAACATCCTTTTCGGTCTTTAAAACGCATTAAAATCACTTAAAACGAACTTCGGGGGCTAAATCTGCCATTTTTGAAAATTGGGAAAATCAGGTGACCAACCCCATCGCGCCACGCGATGGGGGATACTCCATGGGGGTCGCGTAGCGTGACGGGCTACAGATCAGCAGCCCGTTTGTTTGTTGTTTTGTGCTTTGTTAGGACCCTTTTTGCATGAAACTTCTTGTGTTTAACACCCATATTTGACCACCTACATTATCCTATATATACACCCCCATTTCACTTCATTTTTCCCCTGTTACAACTCCAAAAACTTTCTCAAACATCAAAGATTCAAGGTTGTTTATTAGTTGTTCTTGAAGGTTTGACTTCCAAAAGTCAAACTGAGTTTAATCTTTCATTCTGATTTGTTTATATAGTCTTACTAACACTTGTTTATGGTTGTACAACATATATATAGCATACACCCCTTGTTACCTTTGGTAGTTACTTCTCCGGTTCCGATCAGTGAGGTTTCGGACCTCGTAAGGCAAGGCTTCATGGAGAACTTCATGTTCTTGATACACACACACACACACACACTTATATAACTTGTTTATACATACTAACCATTCTTAACTTTTGCTCATTTTAGTTTATTTACAAGTTCCATGGTTATGGGTTTGAGGGTCTATGCTTCGGTTTAACCGTAAATAGCTCTAAACCGTAAACCGAACTTTGCTTACGATTTTTAGTTAAATACTTGTTTTAAACATGTTTAATGTTAGATCTCAGTTTATAAAACCATTTTTATGAGTTCCATGGTTATGGGTTAGTAGATTCTAAACTCGGTCTTAACCCGAAACTAGATCCGAACTGTAAACCGAACTTTTGTTTAAAGACTTTATTGTTAACTTTTTTATTATAAAACTTTAGTATTTTCATTTGTACATTATTATAAAAGTTCTTGGATATTTGGGCATGTGGAAACCATCTATGAACTTATTGTGAGATGGAAACCGAACTAATCCGATTGTTACTCGCTTAAGACACACAAGTGTGTTTTTAGCTACCAAGACTTGTATATTTCTTTAAAAATAGTTTATAAACTGATTTTAATTATTTTTTAAGTACTTGGAAATGTTGGATCCAACTTGATCTCATAACAAAGTTTGGACCGACAAAACCGAACACTCGCTTAACGTACGTTGTTAGTTCTAAAACAATAGATCTACATACTTGGTTAAGTCTTACTTAATTTTTATGAGTTATCACATAACATTAATATTTTGGAAAGTTGACTTTGAGTTTGACCAATTGTCAAGACCCGAACCAACAACTCGAACACTCGTTAAAACCCGTTTTAGTATCTTTATTCTGAAGGGACTTGCATTCTTGCATTTTACCCATTTTATTACTTAACATAGGTTGATTAAATATTAAGGTTAGATATTTTAACCCGGTTTCGAACAAACTTACATGTTAAAGGGTTATTATTATAAATTCTTAAATAGTTACATTTTAAACCTTGAACTTTAATTGTTTACTTTGCTCAACAATTATTTTATTTTAAAACTTTCAAGACAACCTTTCTAAACCCGAACTTCTTTCCTTTTAGGATTTGTTCGTTAAACCCGTCGTTCCGACAAATTTTCAAATTATCATCTTTCAAGTTATTACTTGAACGTGAGTACTTTCATACATCGTTTTTCTATCTTTTATTTTGGGGGTGACATTTCATACTTATTCAACTAAATGTTTTATACTTGATTCTTAAACCACAAATGTTATTGTATACTTTACATGAATAATTGCTCGATTTGGTGTTCAATGATTATGTGCCTATGTGTTTTACGCTTTTGGTTGGTGGAACTATAAAATCCTAGTCTATTTGGCATCCACTTATAGCAAGGTGTCGTTAACGTAATGCAATTAACGATAACTATAAATCCTAGACTATTTGGCATCCCTTATAGTTAGGTGTCGCTAACGTAAATCTATTAGCGATTTTATCCTTATTGCTTTTATTTATTGTTTCGTATACGAGTTTGGTGGCTCTTTTCTTACTATATAACTATATGCTCAAACTTATGAATTGCTCACCAACCTTTGTGTTGATAAACTTTATTTTATGAAATGTTACAGGTTACATCTTGGTTGATTATGAGCTTGAAGAAAACGTCACAAATACGTTTAGGATATTAGTGAAAATGAACAATATTTAATTTACTATATTTTGTGATATCTTGTTATGACTATGTTATGAATATTCGTTATGTGACATTTTCGATGTGTGAAATGAAATGAGTTTGTTAAATATTGTCGCTTTATATAGTGTCATGTGCTTATGGACAATCGTTACACCTTGGCATGTTCCGCCGCCTTTGGTCTGGGTGTGACATAATGGCTTAACACTTGCCAAACATACCCTTAGGCTACAAGCTAATATGAATGATACACATGGTCAAAAATCGGGTTGAACATCTGTCCTCGAACATGTGGTTGATTAATGTTGGGATAAGTTGTATTTGTATTTTAATTTGGTTTTAAGGAGGTGTTTGAAATTGCTTAGTTTCACCGATTTATAACTTTCAGAAAAAGTTATAAGCTTGTTTGGTATTGGGAATGTTTGTGAGTGTATAAGTCAATAATAAGTTACAATAATAATGTAACTTATTGACTTATCGGGAAAAGTCATAATGAATCCCAAACACCCCTAAAATTGGTCATATTTGGTTGTTACCGTTGTATTACTCAACTTGGTTGTTACAAAATTGAATACATTTGTTTGTAAGGCTTATGTTTGCATTTCAGTTTAAGTAATATAACTAATCACGTATAGTCGTTTGGTTTCTTTCATATTATTATAAATTGCATTAAAAAAATGTTAAACAAGAATTTTACGTTGGTGTTAACATGTTGACTTAGCTTAGTAAGCTGACATAGTCATAACTGGTCAAACATAGTTATGATTGGTCACCCGCGTATATAATTGATCAAAAATATTCATACTTTGTCGAGGCATGGTTATACTAGGTTAAGCATGATCATAAATTCATAATTGATCAAACATAGTCATGCTTGGCCAATCATGATAAGATGCATTAGTCCAAACATTTTCATTTCATGAGTAATTAACCGACATAATCAATTTAGCATATTAATACAAAATTAATACTCATCCAAATGACAATTTCATTATATTTTAAAACCGGTTAATTGTTTCCATTAAAACATTGTTTTTATACTTTTACATTGTTCGTTTTCATGAAGGGAAACAAAGAAAAGTGATGAATAAAACATTCATGTTAGGTAACAGTTTAGTTAAAATGGATTGTAAAAGAATTTGGTGAACCTGGTACCCATTTTACCAATTTATAAACTTATAATAAAAAGTTGCAGTTAAAAACCGTATAATTACCTGAAAAGGTAAATTACGACGCCTAAGAGATTCGAACTCTCGCAGGAAAACCCCATGTACTTAGCAGGCACACGCCTTAACCACTCGACCAAAGCGTCAATACGTTTTACAAGCGTTTAAATTTGCTTCTTTTTATTACTCCTTAGACATTTTAATTCACTTCTCTCAGTTTTAGGTAATGTGATTATCATGAGTATACTCATCTCTCATTCTCAACTTGGACTCAAACTTGAATCTTTGATACGTTTATTTGATGGAAATATTCATAGTCATCATAGCATATTTATGACAATATGGTGATGTAACTCAACGCATTGACGTTTACCTGTACGGCTATACTTAAGTACGTAATGATCATGTAAACATGTACTTTATTAGCCTTTCAAACTACCTCTGGATGGTGGAACACCAACTACGCCGGCTTAGTTAGGTTACAGTTAGAACATTTCGTTATATTTGCTTGAATAGCACTAAACTTATTTCGAGATGGTCTGGTCAATGCTTTAACATGAGTTATATTTATAACAATGAAAATGCGTAATTAAGGATTATAATACCATTCCATAAACCCCTTCATATATTACATGTACACACACATGCATCACCAATTGCTTCTATGTGACCTAGCTCACTATAATTAACTTATTTATAGAAAACACAACTCGATCAACAGCATATTAATTAGGTCAACAAGAAGCACACGTATCGTCAAGAACCATCATTTGTTCATCATCACCACCACACCTAAACAACCAATACCCAACACCCAATCCAACCACAATCACCACAAACACACCACCATTAAACGACATCACCGCTAGCATCAACAAGTAATTGATCCCGGAGTTTATCCCAAACAACACCGACCCAACGAACCTTGATCGGCTACGACCAAAAAATAACTTTGTGTATAATAAAGGAGCGTTCTCGATAGTGGTTGAACTTGAGGTGGAAAGTAGCCTAAGCCGAATACGATGGTCTTCCATAAACTGACAGAACACCGAGAATATGAAACACACGATTAAGGTAATGAAATAACTGAACCATGAGTCAGTTTTCCATGAGTCTATAAATAGAGTGACGTTGTTGCCCCAGTAGAAGGTCATATGCATCATCGCAGCGTGTTGCGTTTGCCAGGGAGTTGAGGTGATGGCTAAAACCTGGATTTATATCGACCAATATGGAGTGTAGTACCAATGGTACTACACATAAGTTTGTACTACTACATCTGACTCATTTAATTTACTGGTAGGTCGTTAGAATATCAATCTTGGTGTTCTTGAAATTGACTGCCACTTTGATATGTTTCATATTTGGCCATATCATTAAACTCTTTGTTGTTACACTATCTCTTTTACAGATTTTAAATAAAGGAGATTTACATTAAATAAGAAAAAGGAGAAAGAGTGGATAGTGTAAAGGTAACTTTATCTTTTTCGAAAGGTTTTCTATCCAATTTAGTGATGTAATTTTGGTTGTCTTGCATCGACTTAAAAAAAAGTGTGTGATTGTGTGTTGCATATGTATATGATTTCACATCTAGAATTGTATCAAATAAATAGATTTATTATTTTTTTTGGAAAATTCTTAAAATGGTCATTTTGACTGACCTAGTTCCAAGACTAAACATTGTTTTAAAATCCCAAAAATGGCCATTCATAAATCGTCAGCCTGTTCTTCTACTACCATCCACCCAATCTTAAAACCAATAGAATCTAGCCGGCCAATTCTTCAAATTTAGGAGGACCGACGGAATTTGTGAGGACCTGCCAAACTATTTAAGATGATCAACCAAGCTATTTGTATGAACCGATGAAATTTGAACTCTATTTGTACGGACCACGAATCTTTTATTCTTTTTTAATAATGTTTAGACAAAATGGCAAAACTCGTCATTTATGTTTGCATCAATTTTCAATGGTCGTCCTTTACAAAGATGAATGCCAGAAAACATTCTTTATGTTTAAAAATCTTATCACATTGTTTCCTTTGGCTCTAACCTAGTTAGTGTTTCTCGTTAAGTCTAGTCATGTACATGCCACATGAGGGTATTTTTGTAATTTTGCATATTTGTTTAATTATATTTTTTTCAGCATATCTCTCTCTCTCTCCCTCTCTCTCTCTCTAACTTCATAAAATCCCCAGCTCTCTCTCTCTCTTTAACTTCATAAAATACCCAGGCAACCACCATGAGTGACCGTCACTTTGACCACCAACAAAAAAACCCCATCGACTTTGAATATCACCTTCACCTGGGACCGTCTCCACCTGACACCCCCCCCCCCCCACCACCACCATCAGCATCATCTTTGGTCTTCTGAAGCCATAATCCCAGCAAAACAGGCATCGCCACCAACCAACACCACCACCGTATGTCGAGAATCGAGGTTTTAGGTTGTCGACACTTACCTTAGTGGTCGGAATCTTCTATTGCATCAAATTCGTGGCCTTCCTCGTTGTTGGAGAAGACAACTGAATCACGTCATCTCGCTGCCGATTGCCGGAAAACGTGTCGGAACCATCGTCTCCTCTTTCTGTTCTTTTTCTTTAATCAAGATCTAAATAATCCTCTCCAGAATTTAGATCATGATTTTAGATCTAGGGTTTTGTATTTTGATTTGGGAATACACCGTGATTAGGTTTCCGACAACCATTGTTAGGGTTTGTTTATGTCCCTAACGTCGCCGGGTTGGTTTTTAGACAACCATGGTTAGGGTGGCGGTGAAGGGGGGGGGGAGACGGTGGACAACGGAGGTTGCAGACGGTGGTAAAGGAATGGATTATAAAATATGTAAATATTATATATATATATAGGGTAAGGATCCTAAGAGAACCATTTGCAAATTGAGAACTTTGAGAACCATTTTGGACCACTAAAAACACCTTTAAAAAATATTTTAAAAAAATCAAAAAACAAAAAATAACAAAAATTTTTAAAAAGTAAAAAAACCAAAATTCTTATATTTCTGTCAGGTTTCATTAAAAAAATTTAAAAAAAAATAAAAAAATAAAAAAAAACGTTGTATTATACACATATGTATAATTTTATTTAATCTTTATTTACGTAATATACACATATGTACAGTATCATTTATCTTAATTTATACACATGTGTATAAAAAATCATGTAAATGTACATATATGTATATATTATACATATGTGTATATAATTTTCTAAACCGAGGTTTTTTTTATTTTTTTATGAAACCGGGATGTTAAAATAAGAATTTTGGTTTTTTTACTTTTTTCATTTTTGTGTTTTTTTATTTTATGATTTTTTTATTTTTGAGTTTTTTGTGGTCCAAAATGATTCTCAAAGTTCTCCCATGATCCTGATCCTATATATATATATATATATATATATATATATTCTAATTAAATTTGATTTTAAAAATAAAGGGTATTTTATTTTTAATTTAAGGAAATTTGATTTAATTATAAAAATGTTGTATTTAATTAAATGGGTAAAATGAAGAATTTGCCCTCATGTGCAAGGCACATGATATAATCTAACGAGAAAAACTAACTGGGTTAGGGCAAAAGGACATAACGTGATAAGATTTTTAAACATAAAGGATGTTTTCTAGCATTCATCTTTGTAAAGGACTACCATTGAAAATTGATGCAAACATAAAGGACGAGTTTTGCCATTTTGTCTAATGTTTAATTTTAAAGATTTATAATATGAAATTAACAAGTTATAAAAGGAAAATTGTGACATTCGTTAATTTCGGGTCTTGTTTGTATTCGTTTATGCATTGTTTTACGTTGTAAACCGACCCATTTTGTAAACCGAAACTCATGATATATAAATTATTGGATTTTTATGTTAAAAAATTGTTCCCATTTGTTTAATTTGAAAAATCTCTTTTACAGATTCAAAAACGGACTTAAAACGAGCAAATTACATCAAAAACGAACTTCCGGACGCACAAATGAACCACAAAAGACGAGCTGGGTCAGCCCCCCCGGGCACGCCGCTCCGCGCGACCAAGGGGCCATGGGCAGGCCGCGCGACGTCTAGGGCCACCTGCACACATTTCGTTTTTGTTTGTTGTTTTGTGCTTTTCTTGTTTGTTTAACCAATCTATTTTCATGCAAAACATAAAAGAGAACCTTATAAATAAGCTTTGACCCTTACCCTATATATACACACTCATCTTCTTCATTTTACACTTGCTCTTACTTCAAATTCTCTCTCAAATCCTTCATAGATTCATGGTTGTTTATTTATGTATTCTTGAAGGTTTGACTTCTCAAGTCAAACTAACTATAGTCTTTCATTCAAACTTGTTCATCTAAAATTACTAACACATGAATATGGTGGTATAATATATATATATATATAATACACACCCCTTGTTACCTTTGGTAGTTACTTCTCCGACTCCGGTTGGTTAAGTTTCGGACCTCGTAAGGCAAGGCTTTATGGAGGACTTCGTGTTCTTGATATATATACACTCACATAACTTGCTTGCAGATATTATTTATGTTTAACTTCTACTCATTTTAGTTGTTAGTCACATTTACAAGTCATGGGTATGTGGAATTCATCTATGAACTCATTGTGAGATGGAAACCGAACCAAACCGAACTTTTGTTAAAAAGACTTGTTGCTGAATTTTTAGTTGTAGAAATTAAATATTTTCATTTGTACATTATTATACAAGATTTATGATATATGGGTATGTGGAATCCATCTATGAACTTGTTGTGAGAAGGAAACCAAACCGATCCGATTTTTACTCGCTTAAAATACTCAAGTGTGTTTTTTAGCTATCAAGACTTGTATATTTCTTTAAAAATAGTTTATAAACTGATTTTAATTATTTTCTTAAGTACTTGGAAATGTTGGATCCAACTTGATCTCATAACAAAGTTTGGACCGACAAAACCGAACACTCGCTTAACGAACGTTGTTAGTTCTAAAACAATAGATCTACAAACTTGGTTAAGTCTTATAAAGTTTTTGTGAGTTAAACAATTAATATTTTGGAAAGTTGACTTTGAGTTGACCATTCGTCAAGACCCGAACCAACAATCCGAACACTCGTTAAAGACCCATTTTAGTATCTTTAGCCCAATGGAACTTGCATTTTATCATTTTTCCCACCTTTTTACTTAACATTGGTTAAGTAAATATTAAGGTTAGATACTTTAACCCGGTCTCGAGCAAACTTACATTTTTAAAGGGTTATTATTATAAATTAATATTTTTTTTCGATAATAATCATCAAACTATTACATTGACAATTACAGACTAACGGCAGATAAACGGGCAACAAGTTGCGCCGCTACCTCCTTCTGAATAGCAAACCCTACCCTACTAAACACAATGTTCCCCTTAGCATGAGCGGAGTTACTGCTGACCACCTGCTGAACCCGCTTAAGACACTGAACCGCGTCAGGGCCAAGAGCGCCAAAAGTGTCAAAAGCAAATGGTACGAACACATGCTGATTCTCAAGGCAAGCTTTCTCGTGCTTAGCTACTTTACCCGCCTCAGCCTTGTTTATCGCATGACCAGCCACAAACGTTGTTGTATATTTTACTTGAATAATTGCTCGATTTGGTGTTCTATGCTTATTTGCCTATGTGTTTACCGCTATTGGATGGTGGAACTATAAATCCTAGACCATTTGGCAACCCCTTATGGCAAGGTGTCGTTAACGTAATGCAATTAATGATAACTATAAAATCCTAAACTATTTGGCATTCCCTTATAGTTGGGTGTCGCTAACTTGTTAGCGATAACTATTTTATCCAAGTTTATAGTTCTTATTTATTGTTTCGTATACTAGTTTTGTGGCTTTTCTTACTATATACTATTGTTGCTCAAACTTATGAATTGCTCACCAACCTTTGTGTTAACAAACTTTATTTTATGAAATGGTACAGGTTTACATCTTGGTTGATTCGGATGCTTGAAGAAAACGTCACAAATACCATTAGGATATTAGCAAAAAAATAAACAATATTTGATTTGCTATATTTTGTTATATTTTATTATGACTTGTTATGAATATTGTTATGTGGCATTTTCGATGTTGTGAAATGAAATGAGTTTATGAAATATTGTCGCTTTAATAGTGTAATTTGCTTATGGGCAATCGTTACACCTTGGCATGTTCCGCCGCCTTTGGTCGGGGTGTGACAAAAATAAAATTTTATATAATAATTTTATAACAAATTATAATGTTATAATAAAAAATAGAGAATTCTGCAATTTGTCTCCCTAGTATATGGTCCGATTCTACAGGTTTGACACTGAAAATGATTTTGCGAAGTATGGACCATCGTGATAACTGGGCGGGTCCATCTGACTCCTTGTCGTCAGTTGACTGACCTAAAAACGGTGAAATTACCCTTTTACCCCTGAGTCTTTAATTAAACCTAAAACTAAATATCTAAATTTCGTGTAGTGGGTGGGGTTCGAACCCCCAACCCCTGGTCTAACAACAAACAGCACAAACCAGTTGAACTGAGCTACCGTTTAATAAAACTACACAATATGTAATATATATTTAGTACCAGAATGTGCTGTATATGTATGTTGTATATATGTTCTGTATGTATGCCGTATAGTATATATATATTGTGTATATATACTCCGTATATATATGCTGCTGTATATATATGCTGCATATATATATATATATGTTGTATATATATGTCTGCTGTATATATACATATGCTGTATATATACATATGCTGTATGTATATGCTGCATATATATATATATATATATATATATATATACTGTAAATAATATTTGCAGATCGGGTTTTTTTAAACGTATTTTTAAACCGCCAATTTTTTCTAAAAAATCAAACTCGTCCGAATACGACGAAACGGGCCGTTGTTTAACAAACTTTTTGTTCAAAAACGACGGAACGGGTCGTTTTTTAACAAACTTTTCATTAAAAAACGACGAAACGGGTCGTTTTTTAACAAACTTTTCATTAAAAAACGACGAAACGGGCCGTTGTTTAACAAACTTTTTGTTCAAAAACGACGAAACGGGTCGGTTTTTAACAAACTTTTCATTAAAAAACGACGAAACGGCTCGTTTATTAACAAACTTTTTGTTCAAAAACGACGAAACGGCTCGTTTTTTAACAAACTTTTCATTAAAAAACGACGAAACGGCTCGTTTTTTATTGTAATTTTAGCTAAAAAACGATCAACCGACTCATTTTTTAATTATCCCCAAACCCGAGCCCGAACACACAATGAACACAACCATAATTATCCCCAAACCCGAGCCCGAACACACAATGAACACAACCATTTTTTTATATATATTACACAATACATAAACACAATACATAAACACATATATCAAAACTCCCGATTTATAATCTTCGGGATTTTACAAGCCGAAATCGAACCCGAACAGTACGGTAGGAGAAGCGGGTCAGCATTCCAAGTTCTACGGAACGCCAACCGGACTACACCGGCGACATTAACCACAAGGCGGACGGAAATTTGACGAATCCGAAACCGGATTCAGAGATCTATTGTTAGTGGGACTCCTATTAAACATGTGAACCGAATCATGAACACGCAAACCATGGCGGCGGATGTGGCGGCGGGATGGCGGCTCGGCGTCGGTGGTGGCGTCGGATGTGGATGGGGATGGCGACGGGCGTCGGTGATGGTGACGGGCGTCGGCGATGGTGTTGGTGACGGGCGTCGGCGATGGTGTTGGTGACGGGCGTCGGTGATGGTGTTGGTGATGGGTATTGTGGTGATGGCCGTGTATATATATATATAGTGTGGGGAAATTGTAAATAAATTGTGGAGGTCTTGTTGGGTAAGAAACGGGTGAAGGAAAGTGGGAGGAAGGAGGGTGGAGAAGGGGGAAGAGTATGGAGGAAGGAGGAAGAAGATAATACCCAGTGGTCGGATTGTCATTTTTCCCGACAAGCTGGTTTTTTCAAGCTTTTAAAAAATATAACTAACAGAGGGGCACATATGTGACTGGCCAAAATTACATTTGTAAAAGTCTAAAATACCCTGCAAATAAACGGACTTAAACGAAAATATTTAACGGAAGGAGTCAGATTGACCCGCCCGATTATCACGATGGTCCATACTTCGCAAAATCATTTTCAGTGTTAAACCTGTAGAATCGGACCATATACCAGGGAGACAAATTGCAGAATTCTCTAAAAAATATATAATAAATTTTAACGTTATAATATAAGAATAATTCTTTAAAAAATGACATAAATTTTAATATAAATTTTATTTAAGTTTATAAAATTTATTTTATAAAAATATAGCATGTGCCTCATAAATTGGACCCTTGATTAACTTGAGCAAGGAGAAAACTAACTGCGCCAACTACGACTCGGACCAGCTAAACCCTATCATGCGTCTCTACTGACTGACTATAACCCTAGACTAGAGGTGGGCAAATAAACCGGTTAACCCAACCGACCCGAAAATCAAACCAAAACCGAACTGGTTTGAAACTGGAGGTTTGGAACCGGTTTGTAGTTTTCTCCACCAAAACCGGTTTCAAACCGGTTAACCAAACCGAAATCGGCCAAAACCGGACAAAAACCGGTCAAAAGCCGAACCGAAACCGATCAAAACCCGAACCGAAACCGATCGTAACATGGTAAAAAACCGGTTTTAAACCATCTCTACTTGTTCCCAATTGCAAACTATTGGATCCTATGAAATCATGAGAACAAACACTCTTTGAATAAAGCAGATAATCCCATAGAGAGAGACTTTGACTATTAAAATACTTGATATATTAATCTACTGTCTGGCAACTCTGACCGAAGCTTTGACTAACTCACTGTCAGTACTACCATTGTCATAAAAACCCTGACCTATGAGTCTTGATCAGAGGCGGCCCAACGTATTTAGTGGCCTCAAGCAAACTAAAAAATTTGGGGCCTTTTCTACAATAGCCATGTTATAAACCATTCTTTTTTATCTACACTTGGGACCAATAACTATAAACTTCAAATATTATACAAACTCACTGTTATATTTAAATCATTAAATCACGGAATCAAATTAAATCAAAGTTTTTTTAAAACTTAAACCAAAATGATTAATGTCCAAATTAAGTGAGTAAATCAAAACAAATGAGAAAATAACAAACTGCAACTAAAAGATTAGGTTCATAATAATAACAATTTAGTACCTAATGAGGTCAACACATTTGCAAATTGTCTATTATAATCTATCCTTCCGTTTGAAACCACAAACTGAAAGTATAAATCTAGTACCCACCGACCCACAACTCCATAAGCCGCAAAGTAGTGACGATTGAAACTCAAAAATTGATTAACCCAACTCCCAATTGAAACTCAAAACTGATTAAAACCCAACAACCCATTAAAACTCAAAACTAATTAATACCAAACTACCCATTGAATCGATTGAACTTCAAAACTAATTAATTGGATCAATTGAAGAATGAAGGCCGAAGAGAATCATAAGAAAAGTACTGATTGTGGTATGTTGAATGTACAAATAAAACTCTTGATTGAAGAAAGGAAAGTGAGGCAACTAATTGAATCGTTTTGTGCTCCCCGTAATTCCCGTTCCCCTCCACAATTCTCAAGTTCCAGGCTGCATTTACCTTTCAGTTGCAGGCCCAGGACCCAAATATGAGCATGATAAGCCCAAATGTATATAAAGCTTACTTAAAAGTTGGAGGCCTTTTATTTTGTGAGGCCTCAAGCCTTAGCTTGGCCCGTTAACACTATTGGGCCGGCCCTGGTCTTGATTTGTCATATGCAAAACAAACCTTCTTATGTCCATGAAATTCTATGAAATGGACTTTGACTTTCTTTTGAATCAGGATGATACTCCCTCTTACGGTAAACTTGGCCATATACATAAAACATTGAACCTCTCTGTCTTCCTCTTGGGGTGAAACTAATCGTTTATGTTAAACAAAACTAGTATATTTTGCAACAAAAATATGGGTCCTATTTAAACAATACCTTACTATAGTCGTTTTATATTTAACTTGTTTGGTTATTTTCAAACTTGTACAAATAGTTAGTGTAAAAAAAAATTAGTATATTATATGAGTTAAAATAAAATACAGTTTATTAACAATTTAATAGATCATTAGAAATAACACATGACTTGAATTGACTCTTTCACACGTGACAAGAATATATACATCGTTTGATGTTAAGTCGAGTATTCACCCAAATTTGTTTTTTCTGTGTGAATAGGTGAATTGGATTTTCCTTTGTTATTATGATGACGATTTATATCGAATCCATTAATATGAACTACTTTGTAAATTCATGATACATAATTATGCAGTTAGTCCCTAAAGTTTTTCTAAAATAACAAGATTGAGTACTAATTAAGGTTTAAAAGTCACAACTCACAATTATAGGTATTTCAACTTTTAAGTTTACAACAATGTTAAATACTAACTTGTAACTTCCGTTAAAGGTAACAAATAAGCACGTGCAAAATATATGAGGGCATTATTGTAATTATCCAAAAACTCAAATTGCCATACCAAATGTTACTCTTTCATTTTCAATATTTTGTTAACACTCTAAATTAAGATGTATAGCCTTACCATATGTGCATTTTGAACTGAACTACTTTAGTAAAATGAATCAAAAACTCATAGATGGACAAAACATATATGTTCATACATAAAAAGTATCTGATTGACTACAAAATTGATAAGAGAATTGTTTTTTTTCATCCCCTTAACACAATTCATTTTCTTCACAATAGGCGACTTACTTGACATATTTATTCATGTGGCCCTTTAAGTGCAATAGTTTACGGTTGAGATAAACAAATCAACTCTTATCTGACAACTTTCTTTCTATATATTCTAAGTTGGCTTCGTAGGAATTTCTCCCGAATACTTTTTGTACGTACTTAAGTAGAGCCGATGCATCCTATTTGTGTTTTGATTTTTTTTTCTTTTTACCTATTTTCTATATTAAACACAAGAAAAAATGAACTAGAACTTTCACAAACCCATTGATGATTAATTCATAGTATCAAACATAGCATGTGTTGTCTTTTAAGTTTTAACTTTCATCAAAGAGAATTTATGGTATATATGTCTGGTGGATGATGTGATAAATACATATTTCATAAGAGCCCTAAGGTAAGTATTTAATTTATAACAACGCATACCTGCACAATAATCTATCTATAATATATATAAACGAAGACATAAAAATCATATGTGTCGCGATGTGGTCGCTCCCCCTTTTTTTAGAGTCACCAGATTTGTTTGATTTTTAAATGAATGCTTCTCATGCTGACCCGAATTTATGGGTATGGTCTTACCAAACCAAGATATTCCTTAAACGGATTATAACATCTCATTAAATTAAAAACTATTATCACCAAATTATTTATGTAAAAATCCTATAAAATAGGATATAATAAAAAATAATATCTTATTTATTTTAAAAAAAGATATATATATATATATTATTTAAATTATAAACCAATTTTATAGTAAAAAAAATAAACGGGTCTTGGATCTCATCAAACCACAAGTATATTATTTAACTTTCATAAATATTATTTATAATTAAAAAAACCAAATTGATAGTAAAATACATAAACTGGTCTTGGGTCTCATCAAAACCATATAGCTTTTAAACCGGATTATAACATCTCATTTATTTGTGAAACAATTTATCATCAAACCATAAGTATATTATTAACTTTCATACAATAAAAAAAATATATATTAAAAATGTAAATAAATATTAGAACAAACAATATAAAACAACCCCGTAATTTACGTAACAAAAGGAGTTTGGTTCCTAACAAATTTATAATTAGGATTTATGTTTTAAATTAAAGTTTAATATTTGACAGGAATCTTAGAATTCATTCCCACCATTCTTAATTCATCCTGTACATGTTTTATAATTTCAATTTCTTTTTGTTAATCTTTATAATTGATTTATAGTTGGTAAATGTGCGATAAGCACAACGCAAAATAAATCGGTTTTTAATTATAAATTATATATATCTTTTTTTAAATAAATCATATATTAATTTTTAGTATATCCTATTTTAAAATAGGATTTCACATCAATAATTTAGTGAGATTAGTTTTTAATTTAATGAGATGTTATAACCCGCTTAAGGAATATATGGGTTTGGTAAGACCCATACCCGTGAATTCGGGTCAAATGCATGAGAAACCTCCATTTAAAAATCAAGCAAATCTGGTGACTCCAAAAAAAGAGGGAGCGACCACATCGCGACACGCAGGATTTTTATGTTTTCATATATATATAAACGAAAACATAAAAATCCTGCGTGTCGCGATGTGGTCGCTCCCCCTTTTTTTGGAGTCACAAGATTTGCTTGATTTTTAAATGGAAGCTTCTCATGCATTTGACCCGAATTCAAGGGTATGAGTCTTACCAAACCCATATTTTTCTTAAACGTGTTATAACATCTCATTAAATTAAAAATTATTCTCACCAAATTATTGATGAGAAAATCCTATAAAATAGGATATACTAAAATTATTATATGATTTAAAAAAAAGATATTATTTATAATTAAGAAACAATTTTATAGTAAAAAAAATAAGCGGGTCTTGGGTCTCACCAAACCCAAATAACTTTTAAACCGGGTTATAAAATCTTAGTTATTTGTGAAACTCTTTTATTATCAAACTCTAATATAATTTTTCTTACAATAAATAAAATTGAACTCCAAAAATGTATATAAATATTAAAAACGAATGAATAAATAATGTAAAACAGCCTTCGTAATACGGGGGATAAAAACTAGTAATATATATAAACGAAAACATAAAAATCTTAGGTGTCGCGATGTGGTCGCTCCCCTTTTTTTGGAGTCACCAGATTTGCTTGATTTTTAAATGGAGGCTTCTCATGCATTTGACCCGAATTTACGGGTATGGGTCTTATCAAACCCATATATTTCTTAAACGGGTTATAACATCTCATTAAATTAAAAACTAATCTCACCAAATATTTGATACAAAAATCCTATAAAGTAGGGATATACTAAAATTAATATATGATTTATTTAAAAAAAGATATATATAATTTTAATTAAAAAACCGATTTTATTGTAAAAAAAAATAAACGGGTCTAGGGTCTCATCAAACCCGTATAACTTTTAAACCGGGTTATAACATCTCATTTATTTGTGAAACAAT